>NC_132937.1:24499509-24822893 GCF_034638445.1 Ciconia boyciana
TCTGCATGCTGCCACGACCAAGGGTAATTCCACTAAGACTCTTCCTGTCACATGCTGGAATGAAATTCCCACAGTGGCTGATACTATTTCCCCAATTACACCACTGGGACAATCCGATGCAGCTTCAATATTCATATTCAGGAACGTTATGTCAACTCCTCTAAAAGCAGTGAAGCATCACCTTTAGGGAGAACCCCGCTGTAAGGTAAATTGTTAATTGGTGTAGGCACCTTTACATGGCCAGTCTTGCCCTGACTACATTTTTTTCCCTTGCATCCTAATCCAGTCCACGCAAGGCCCCTGGTAAAAGACAATTGGTTTGCCAAGTCTGACTTTTCCCTTGTTAGAATAGGCCAAAATTAAAGGGTCTTTGAAAACTCATTTCAGGCCTTCAGCTCATGCCCTGTGTAATTTCATGATTGCCTTAGCCTTCTCCCCCATTTCTTAATTGCACAGTCAATTCTGGCAAAGATCTAAGCAATTGGCCCTTAAATCTGACAATGGTAAACCAATGCGATGAAAATTAAGTATTGCTAGAGGCTATGCTTATTAAAAAAAAAGACAGCACATACTGCTTGGTGCGTAAAGAGTATTTCCAAAACCACTCAGCCTTTCTACACACCAGTGTTTTCCATCTGCCTTGGACACGAATATTCTTTCACAGTTGTCTGGTTGCAGTTGATGCCTTGTTAGCCACTGTGATTGAGAGTATGCTGATACAGAATGAGCTGTGTTTGGACTTGTATCAAAGTTAAGGTTTTTCACACAGGCGAGCCTGGGAGCAAGGCATGCGTTAACATCTTCTGATAAATTACTACAAAGAACGTGCACTCAGATACACTGGGGCAGCCAGGGACATTTTGGACATTAAAATCATCTGGGCTACACAATTAGTTTCAATACATAAGATATCTGTATCCCTCTCAAAATATCCTTCCACTGGATCACAAAGCTCTTCTGCAAACAGGAAAATGTTCTGAGATGCACAGAGGCCAGCTATGAAACTGAAAAAAACCCACCAACTAAGCCCAAAGTGTTCAGCATCCAAGAAAAAAAAAAAGTTTTAATGTCAGTTAACCATGACAGGGCTTCCACAAGTCGACTGTCTATATCTATCTGTGTTAAAAGATAAGGTAGCAGGGACGACTAGAATGGAGGCACAACAGCTGAATCCATACTGCATCATGAGACAGCCTTGTCTTCCCCAAAGTCTTTGGAATTGCCTCTCTGGGCTCCTCAGAGAAGCAGAAGCAGGGACAAGCGGGTTGGCAGAGGGGAGCAGAGATTGGACAAGAAAGCATGGAACAGAGACATGCAGTGTTCTCCTTGCTGACATCCAGATGCAAAGTACAATTAAGCTCCTTGTGGTTTCAAGCATCCCACCCTGTGATGGTTTTATCTCACTAGATTAGAAGAGAGTAAGTTCACTGCATGCCAGTTTGGGGCCGACACTTAAAGCACCTTTTGCTGTCCATCACAAGAAGAAGCAGGCTTATAAAGCAGACATTTATTGATTTGTTACATTCCTGAAACATGACTCTTCATTTTGGGAATACTCAAAACTAACCCTTGTACATTGAGTGTGTGTGGCAACATCAGCACAAGTTAACTTAATATCCTGCAAGAGCTTAAATGCACAATGACTCTAATCTAATAATGTTTAAGATGCGATTTCTGAATTGCACACTTCAGGGACAAACTGTAACCTACCCACAGCACATTAGCAATAAAAGGACAATTTCTCTGTATTTTTGTTTAATGGGATAAAGGCCCATAAGGATGTGAAATCTCTACCCCTGTGTATCTGCAAGGATGTTGGGCTGCACACTGGAACAGCTTTGAATGAACTGAGCAATGGACTTCTTAGCTATGAATTGGAAAGACACCTTTTATTGGTGCAGCCATTGAAATGGCAAAAAGGGATGAAATACTAAGCATACCTTTCCAAAAAGCCATTGCCAGCTGAAAGTTAATAATCATACAATGACATTAATTCATAAATACTCCACTTAGCTATGGGAAATCAAATTACACATCTGTATTCTGAGTTCTGGCCTCCACATCAAGACAGATGGTGTCAGCAGAAGGATTGGGTGGCATCCAAATACCTTCAGATCATACTAATAGGACAAAGGGATCAAATAGAGACTTTCTTTAGGAGTAAGATTTCTTTCTTTAGGATTTTTAAACCACTGTAAGTCTTTGAGCAGATCATCCCTGGACAGTTTGTGAATCCGCTTTACTACCAAGGTTCCCCTTTCTCACACTGAAAGGCAGACATCCCTGCACTCCTCAGCATCAGGAGGATGAGCTATTTGTATCTTTTATTGCCAGAAATTTTTCTGAGATTATTCATAGGGTGGAAATAAAAAACGTTTCAGAATGTTTGGGTTTTAGTTTCTAAGGACAAGTTTGTTTTGTTTTCTTCAGTATAAGACTTTTTCCACAGAATAAGACTTTCAAGACCTGAGTAGAAATGACCATCAAACAGCAAATCTCCATTTCATCGTATGATATATGAACTTGTATCATTCTGGATTTGCAGGTGGGGAACTTAGACTTAAGGAGAAACAAAGAGCATGTTACTTCTGTAAAGAAATTCAGAGCTGTTTTTTTTCAGGGTTCAGCTCTCTCACACTACAGCTCGATAATTCCTTCAGATTTCATGTGTACAGCATGTCAGAGGAATCCAGCATTTAGCCTGGCTGGTTTGGAAGGGACAACAACTCACTGATCTGGAAAGCTGACAAAACCAGCCACTTAAAAAAACCCCCTCAACTCTTGCAACTGAATTCAAGAAAGATCTCAGCACCTAGAGTGGAACTCTAGTGGAAACTAGATCCCAGTCTCTGTCCGTAACTGATTCTGCAACCAGCTGCTCCCTGGCCCTGAAGTACCTAAACCATAGAGGCGATGTCTTATTAATCTTAAAATTCCCCACTTGCCATGCACTGAGTCCATGTCCCAGATGTGGCATCTCCCATTTTGTTCCCTCCTCTGCCTGAGGAGATTCAAACCCAAATGCCCAACACCCAAAGAAAAGCATATTGTGAGGTTGGGGTCTCTCCTATATAGAAAAAGACACAAGAAAAGGGCAGAGAGTAGGGAAATACAGAAAACAAGGCCTGGCTGTGCAGTCTAGTAGATCTGGGACTCTTACTGAGGATTTCAAACACTTTTCTCCTTTATAGGGAGGAGCTACTCTTCTCCCCAGCAGCATATAAAGTTAGGATCTTTCTTTACTATCTTTGCTTTAATGAATCTTGAATTCCCAGCAATTAACTCCTGAGTTTTGAAGATGCTCCACATAGAGCAGGTGGAGCACAGGTGCAATGATGTGGTGTATGGCTTTGTGTTCTCAACACCAGAATACTTTGCAAAGCAGTACTTTGTTTACTGGATAATCTGTATCTTCCAATTAACAAACTCATCAGAACAAATATCATAAACCACTGATAAGGTCATTTCAATCATCACTATGTATGGAGGATAGTGCAGGGAGATTATGGCAAGCTGTCACTCATCTAGCAGTGTTTCCAAGTGACTGGAAGAAAGTAGCAGCTATAGTTCGTGACATCAGTCTGCACACGAATTAAGATACACCAAATAAAGCAATTTTCTTTCCATGTTAATGAAGAAAAGCAAGTATTGCGTTGCTTAGAAACATCTGTCTTGCACTACCCATTAAAACTTAAGATGGAGAGAGGTATCAGTATGCATCTCATATGGAGCACCAGTCTCAGCGCAGTAAATGAAGAACCTGCTGAAGGTCACAACACTGACACCGTTCTTATCCCACCCTGCTGTAACCAGGATAAAAGCGCTGCCACTGCTGGAAAACTGCACAAAGTGCATTTCAGCTTTGTCTTCTGAACAGCAAACAGGAGGCAATCATGCAGTATCTAAATCATGGCTTGAGCTGAGGTCATGAAGCAAGAAAAGGCAAAGGCTGCAGGAGTTGTGTGAGAGAAGGACAAGGAATGGAGGAGACAGGAGGGTACAGAAAATGAGAGTGCTTTTAGATTCAGACCTGGAATGGCGAAGGAGAGCTGTTACCCGCCTGTTTACATCTGTGGGCCATTTTGCTGTCAGCACAAGGCGAAGGGCTCCACGCACAAGGCGAGGCCAAGCTCTCAGAAGCCATTTATTTGCATGGTTTGCTTTCCTCTTTGCTTTCACTTCCACAAATGGTCTTTGTCAAACTGCTGCAGCAAGTACACCTGAAATGACCGAGGCCCACGTGAGGATGACCCAGGGAGGTTTTTCCAATACCCTAACACAGAGGTCTACTGAGCAACTTCTGAAAGTCAGCCCAGTTGCAGTTTTCCCTTCCAGCCTTCACCCGGAGTCCCTGGCTAGTGGAGAACCTCCTCCACAACTGCCTCACCTATACTACCAAACAAAAATATGTCAGGAATTGTTGTCTGGCTCCAGGTCCAAAATTCTCTTTTCCCTCCCGCAGCGGAAGATGCTGTGCCCACGCTGCCTCCTGACAGCAGCGTCCTCCAGCTGCCTCCGCCGGCCGTGCCCAGCCGCCCTCTGAGCAGAGGGCTAAGGCTGGGCTGTGCCGAAGAACATGCGGGCCTGCACACACTGTAGGGAGTTACGGACCAGAGCCTCAGCCAACGTGCTGAGCATGGTTTAATTACGGTACATCCACAGCTAATCAATCATGCTTGTTCAGACAAGTATTTCTGGGCTGGCTATATTAGGAGGTGCTAGGAAACCACAGGTGTCTGTGTGAGGGCGCATGGGGTGGAGGGATTTGCTGTCCCCACTCTCCTAGCACAGATGCTATCTTAGATGACAAAGGAAACAATGATTCGAAGTTCAGCTGCACATGTCAACTCAAACCAGGGACAGTGAAATCTCTGTTCTCTTCTGTGTCAAGAGCTACCAAGTGGGTCCTCTCTGCAACTCCCCTTTCTTCCCTGCTGCGGCTGAGCATCCCGTTCATTCTCAGCTTCAAGCCCCTAGGAGAATACCATTTGCTTATGAACAGTAATTTATAGTTCCTTTTTTATGTAGCCTCTTTTTGAACATGATAACGTGCGCTTAAATGGATTATATGTGTCACAGCCAGAGACAAAATGAATAACAACAGCAACCCATGGAGCAATCTAAAGAGAGTTTCTACAAATCTTAGTCCCCTGATGGCTAACCTGTGCAAGCCAGGGTTTTATGCCAGTTGAAGAAATAAATGCTAAGCTCAAAATTGTAACAGAAATCCAGGCTAGAAGTTTTAACTTCCCATCCTCAGGTCTGTCCCTTCATCGCTGGGTCATTCTTCTTAAAAACTGTCCTGGTGATGTGGCAGTAAATCATATAATATGATTAATGTAATAGTATTAATGCAGTACCAAGGGACCTCAAACAAGATCAAAACCTCATTGTTCAAAGCTGCACACAGGCAGCCTCTGCTCTCAGGAGCCAGGGATTTAATTACAGGGGGCACCAGGAGTGCAGAGCGCTGCGGTGACTTACCCGGTGTCACTCTGCTAACCCCTGGTAGAACTGGACTTCGAGGCTTGCAGACCAGGGCTCTGCTCCCCACACCACACTCCCTCTTCTGTTTGCTTTGCCAAGTAGCATTTTTAATTAGATTGCACTTGTTAGAAGACAGAGCAGCCATGCATGTGGGTATATGTACGTGTGCAGAGCCTGTCTGCACCACTGCAAACAGGCACGGCGCAAGGGGATTGCTGTTTCTTGCACCACTCCTTTTCAGCAGCTGCCAGTACTCACTGACCCAGTGTTTCGCATCAGAGCAGTAAGTGAACGCTATCAGCCACAGAAAGGGAAAAGAGATGTGGTCAAAACTTTTTATCTTGAAAAGGATGGAGCCCTGCTCTTTCAATTGCAGCTGTAAAAAGCCCTGCTCTGAGTCCCTGCGGCAATGCCCTGTGCTGTAGCATTTAGTTTGTGGATCCAGACAGTGACTCCTTGTTCTCAGCGGGACCACCTTCACCTCAAGTCTTTAACACCTTTTTCCCCCAGTCTTGAAGGGCTGGTCTGGCCCAGCAGCTGCCCAGCATTTGCAGATATTCACAGTACCCCTTTGAGGCCCAATTCAGCGAAGTCCTGGGGCCCTGCAGAGCGGTAGCGTTACCTCTGCTAATGCTGACAGCAGGATCAAGTCGTTGCCTCTTCCAGACACTTGCTGACGAGGCGTTTGCCACCCAGCCCTGTCTGTGTCACCCGCTGCGTACAGCTCTGCACGACCTGCTGCTCCAGACTGCATTGGCTCTGTCTCAGGGTCTGCAGGAAAGAGCAACCTCGCAAGGGTCATGCTGCCCAGATGGCAAGAGGAGCCCTGGGAGCCCAGAGAGGTGCTGCTTCAAAAGCTGCAAAAGGAAAAATCAATCAATCAAGTCCTTCTCTGGTCTACCTTGGTTTATGGTATTTCAGGCCCATTATTGATTCAGTGCTCAAAATATCACCAGTGCCTTTAAACAGTTATTATCTATAAAAGGTGTTCAGTTCTTCAGAATACAACAGTCTTCATAAACTATCATGGATAACAAAGTCTGGAAAAAACAGGCAAAAAATCTAACCCGCTGCTTACTTCTGCCCCACAGTTCATCAGCAGGGCCTTCAGACCTGGTACACGCACCAAGCAGGCTGTTTTCATCACACATCATGATCAAGCATAATTCTAGAGGGAGACGAATGTGTGCCAAGGTTTTGCAGGCCATTTTGGGGTTATTACTGTAGATAACCCTGTGCAGTGTTTAGGCACTGACTTTGGAGGCTGGAAGATCTCTCTGAGCCACTCACAAAGGCTTGACCGCTCTCCCCAGTAATTTATCAGTGACTCTTTTTCTCCTTTCTGTTCTGTTCCATAAAAGCAGATTCAGAAGTTGGGTGAGCAATGAAGATATTGCTACACAGCCCTGGAGTGTGCAGGAAGCTCTATATTATCCACTTGAAAAGCCAAAAGCTTCAAAAGCCTGCTAGCTAGCAATTTACTTTTTCCCTCCCTCCCTCAAATAGTTCTAAGTTTTCATGGTGGAGGTGCAGATATTTTTCTCTCCACAGCTCTTTATTATTGTTGGATTTCTGTAGCATCATAAAAAAGGCATTTATACTTGACAAGAACCTTCACTGCTCAAGAAATGGGAAGAGCTGGTGGAGGGGAGGTGCTGGGTGGGAAGGGCAGCATCACAACCCTCGCCAAGGATTACCTGCTATAATAGCAGCACATGAGAATTTCATAAAAACAAAAAACCCAAATCTCATTAAAGAACTGCAGCCCAATAGTTTTCATCCTCAGATACAACTCAGTGCAAGATACCTGGTTTTCTTTTCTCCATCTCAGCTGCAAACAATATCTGGCTCTCAGTTACCCTTTCGTAAACACGGAGTGAGAACACTGACGACTGAATTTCATCAAGAAAGACAAGACATTATTAGTTTCAGTTAGCTACACTCTGTAAAGGGCTGAGCATGCTGAACATGTTTCTAGTCCGTACTTGCTTTTGACAGCCTTTTTGCTTCGGGTTGCAACCGTGGGCACTGTCAACAGAGATATTTTTGTGAGCACATCTTTAACTGCCCCAGGCAAAGTCTGCTGGGCTACTATCAGTCAAGCAAATCAGTGTTTTGAATTAACTTACCTGAATACTTACCTGCTGTCTATCTCAACTTTAGTAGGGCTTTTGCTACTGTCTTCTGTGACATCCTTATTGACAAATTGATGAAGTATGGACTAGATAAGTGGGCGCGAGGTAGACTGAAAAGTGGCTGAACTGTCAGGCTAAAAGGGTTGTGATTAGCAGCACAAAGTCCAGGTGGAGGGCAGTGACTTAGTGGCGTACCCTGAGGTTGATACTGGGGCCTGTACTTTTTAACATCTTCATTAATGATCTGGATGATGGGACAGAGTGCACTCTCAGCAGGTTTGCACTGGGAGGAGCGGCTGATACACCAGAGGGTTGTGCCACCATTCAGAGGGACCTCCATAGGCTGGAGAAATGGGCAGACAGGAACCCCAGGCAGTTCAACAAAGGGAAATGCAAAGTTCTGCACCTGGGGCAGATAACCCCCAGCACCAGTACAGGCTGGGGGCCGATGGACTGGAAAGCAGTCTGGGGATCCTGGTGGACAAGGTGAACGTGAGCCAGCAACGTGCCCTTGCAGCAAAGAAGGCCAGCGGCATCCTGGGCTCCATTAGGCAGAGCAGTGCTAGCAGATCAAGGGAGGTGATCCTTCCCCTCTGCTCAGCCTGGTGAGACACATCTGGAGTGCTGCGTCCAGTGCTGGGCTCCCCAGTAGAAGAGACACGGACATACTGGAGGAGTCCTGTGAAGGGCCACAAAGGTGATGAAGGAAGTCTATTAGGGAGAAATTACACATATTGCTTCAGATGGGATGGAAACAGAATCAGCAGCAGGTGGCTAGAAGAGTCGAGCTGGAGACTGAAAAGGATATTGTAAAAGGATGCACACACAGACATATTTCAGAAAAAAACCCTGCACTGTTATCAGAACAGTTTTCAAGTTGGGAACTTACAGTCATGCAAATCTCATCCAAGGGATACCTAGCGGAACACCTGAAGTTTCATTCAAAATTATCCAAAGCTTTGCAAAGCTTTTTTGTGAACATGGATTGAATTTCAAGAAAAAATACATTTTAAAGCAATTATGGTTTTGTTTCTCATTTAAAAAATGGGGAAAGGGCAAGCTTCTGCTGATGAGTATCTTATGAATTGCTGTTCAGTTTTATTCAGCTGCCTCTTCGAAGTTGCATGTCTTGGTATTTGAGGTAGAAACATGTTCAACGCATCATTTTAGGACTCTCTTCAGATCTCAGAGAGCAATTTCATATGAATCATGATTTGAAGTTGCATATGTTAATAAATAACATCCAGTGCCATATAACATATAGCATATAAAGGCTATTTAACAGTGGACAACAATAAAGAATGATAGCACAGCTAATCAGTTACCATGCAGTATTCCTCCAATCTTTATGGGGGGAAAACGCAGGCACAGAAAGGAAATTAGACAGGACATTGGAGTTAACACCATCATTTCAGAAACATGTTAAGTGTTATTTCTCGGGAGTTGCTAGGACCACGCACAGGGTCAAACAAATAGACACTGGTCAAGGTTTTGATTGCTTGTCAGCTTTCCACTAAGTACTACAACTTTGCCAAGACTTTACTTTGAAAGCAAGATGTTAGCTATGGTAATATTCTTTCTTTTTTCCCTATGGAAAAATAAAATCACTTTGTCTAATAAGATGTCATTTATTCTAAAATATGTAATTTTTTAAAAAAGAATTCTGAGCTTCCCACAGTTGAACAAAATACCTTCAGTGAAGTCTCTTTTTATCCATTAAAAAACTCCTGACCAGCTCCAGTTCTGAACTGTCTAGAGATTCAGAGTCCAGCTGTTATTTTATAAGCTAGATACCATTGACACTTGAAATAATATCTGATATTATTTCATATAGAAGGTGGCATTTTCAGTCATAAAATCGCTAACCAGAGAATGAGCTCAGATCATCAAAGATAAGCATTCCCAAAATTGTCAATTCAGAGGCAAATTATTCCTTGTTCACAAGCTTATACAGTGGTGGCACAAGGGGACAGTGGCAAGTCCTTCACTGAGACAATGAAATTCCTTCTCGTATGAAAATTGCACACATTTTGACTTCATTTTATCAGTCACCAAAACTGCCACTGCTTTGGAGTTGTCCGTGGGCGTTTTGCCTGACCACAAGCCTATGGCTGTGCTTTTGGAGGGATCATAGCTCAGCACTGCACAGGCAAGCAGGTCCGAAGAGCACCTGGATTTGTAACAAGGTCACTGTCACCTCCCTCCTCTCACAAAATTCCGGCACTCCAAGTTGCCTTCTTCTTTCCGCTCCAAACTAGCAGTAGCTGGGTCTGCTTATAAAACAATATACTTGCCCTTCTGAGCTGTTACCGAGCTAGACTAGTCTCCCCAGATCAAAAGCAGCTCTGTTCCTGGCTTCAGCTATAGAGCTCTTTAGGGTTATTTGCTCACTTAAGGCAGTGATAAGGATGGCCAGCTCCCTTGCCAGCCTTCTTTCCTCAATCTGGTTTTACTCTGTAGGAGCCACGGCGAACTGATGGCCCCTGGGGAAGAGCAGGAAGGCTCTGGATTAATACCTGTGTGCACCAAGGTGGCAGCCTGGGGTTGGGATGCACCTTTTCCAACATGAGCCTGGAGCACAGCACCTCCCATTGCAGGCTCCCCTGCTGATCAAATCTTCAGGCACATAGAAGTTTTGGCTCAGGAAGACTTTGAAAACCAGGATCTCCCACATCATAACCCCCTCAGATGTGCTAAAAGGTTAGCCTGGGCTCTGCAAGGAGACAGTGCTCCTGCCTGGATCCAGAAGAGCTGCAAGCACACACAACTGGTGGTCCCTGTTGCTGCTGCCACACATCAGAAGCAATAGGTTTTTTACTGTTGTGTCTCAGTGCACGGTCTACAGAAACGACGTGTGTAACCTCTGGGGACACATCAGTACCATCCTCACTCTATAAAGTTCAGGTGCTTTCATAGCCAGGCTTCATCCAGCTGTAAGCACTGGGCCTGCAAGTTCCTGGCAGACAGCTTCAGGGGATGCCCTAGGAACATCTCTAAGTTGAAGCTTTACAGTCAGCATATCAGCCATTAATGTGAAGAGAAGACAGATGAAGTTTTTCCTCTGCTATAACAAATTCCCGGAGTCTCACTGTTCCCATGCACTGGTCTGCAGCTGGCTGGAACAGCAGCTGCTTAAGTTTTCAAAATTCCTATGATTTCAAATGCATAATTAGAAGTGTCAAAAGGTAACAGACAAGCATGTCATGCAACTGATCTCCTCTAAAAGTCTCTTATTTTACTTTCTTCCCATTTTTGGATGTTTAAGACGGCAACAGGCCAGCTGACCCAAAGATGTCTCAATGGTTATGCTAACAGAAAGCTGAGATCAAAGACAGTTCAAAGCTGTTGTTGAGCATGTTTTGAGTGTGCCTTGAGGTTGAAACTTCAGTAAGACAAAGGTTAGGGTTGTGGCTTTTACTAGGTCAGTTTGACAAGAACGAACCTAGTAGAAGCCACAACCCTAACATAGCTTCCCTCCCACAGACAATGAGCTTCGTTGGACTGGACAAAAAATATCTGTGAAAAATTTCATTCTGCTCCATGCAATACTTTGATTGTATAAACTACCACTATGTTAAATGCAAGCACATTCAGAATTCATCATAAAAATAATATACAAGGGCAACATCAACCAAACACTTTCATTCCTGTAGAGAGATATTCCTGCCATTAAATATCTTTATTGGTGATCTGGAAGAAAACAGAAAATCAGTGCTGAGAATATTTGCAGATGACACAAAAACTGGCGAGACATTAAGTGAGGGAGACTGCTTAGATAGGGTGAACTGGGTCACTTGCTAAAGTCAGTGGAATTTAAAGATCTGCTTTCATAAAGGAAGAAAAATAAAAGCAAAGATGAGAGGTCATCTATAAGAGGGGGGCTGTACGCTGAAGTTCATGACATTGGAAAATAGCAGCATAGTAATGGCAAACTACCGAGTTTATGTTTATAACCTAATGCTAGAGCTGTAATAAGTAAAATGTGACCCTGAAAAGTAACAGAATACCAATGCTGCATGCAGCGACAAGACCAGATATGCAATACTGTAGCAAGTTTGTGTTCTTAACTGCACTTCAAAGTTAAAGTTTTCAGGGTTCAAAAACAGAACAGAAAAAATGAAGTCCATGAAATATGCCTTGGAATAACTGAAGAAACTCAGTGTATTTATTTCATTTAAGGGAAGACAGAGAGGTGATTTGACCAAAGTCTGCAAGCACCTCTTTGTGAAATAGATTTCCAATGGAGGCTGCACCTATTCCTGGCACTGAAATAAAGAGCACAGTCCTGAGGTTGGAAGCAGAAGGTACAAAAATTGCAGCTAGCAAAAGGCAAAGAGCTTGAAAATGTGTAGTAATGAAACATGAGGTTAATCAGGAGTTTCAGTCATCCCAGCAGCCCAACTCATGAGCAAACAAGATGTCTTGATTTCACTGGGACACAACGTCTGCGTAGCTGAAATTAAGAACATACTTTTCCTTTGATGAGAACAAGCACTGGTAAGGATGCAACAGTCCTCTTACTAGCAACCTTAATTCAGTAATCTAGGGCTAAGTATTTACTGTCATTCACCAAATGTAAAGGAAACCAATAAATAAAGATGATGAAAGAGGAGAGAGAAACTCGATTCCTGTGTAGCTCTACTCTACAGTGGATTTTGTGCTCCATGTATGGCATATTTCCATCTCAGCAGGCAACTCCCATCCGAGCGGGAGAGGTGCCACAGGCTATTGCAGAGGATACGCAATGTTCTTTCCTCAGAGACTTATTTTATTGTTACCCCTATAAAAGGTCTTCAGGCTCAAGCAGCCCTGTGTACGCAGAAACAATGGGAGTCCGTCAGACATACCCTGTAAATCTGTTTGGGGACTTCTGGTAATTGCTTACTGGGCCAATTCAACATCAACTTGCCTTGGCCATCGGCTAGTAAAACACACCTGGTGAAACCAGCAACTTTTAGCTTTGTGCTCAGCAGATTTCCTGTATAAAACCAGCACAATGTGTCTGGCCACCAGAAAATAAATAGCTTTTCTGAGTAACTGTTTCTTCCTCAGCTGACTGATTATTTATTGAAAAAAACAATAATCTAGGGTCAAGCTGAAACTGAAATGTTTCGCTGTGCACTGGGGAGGGGACTGCTCCTTGCTCTCAGCTGACAGCCCTAAATATCACATTATACTGTCTGTGCTGCCATAATTGTCACTGTATAGTGGAAAACTCTGTCAAGAGGGAAGACTGGACAGGGACCACGCCGGCATCGTGCACAAACCTGCACTTACGGCACTCACACCAAGCTGCAGCTAGGTACCTGATCCAAATGCGAACTCGAAGCAAGTGGCAGCTGATGGACGAACCACCCAACACAGTTTCTGTCCTGTGAACAAGCACCCACCTACATTCCCCAACAGAAACATTTCATTTCAGAAATATCAAAATTATCAGTTTTGACATCATTCATGATTTCTCATGGAACCTGACTTAATGTGCAACAGGTTTCAAACACTCCAATGCTCCACTTCTCAGCAACTGCACTTTCTAGCATAGTTTGTCCCTGTTGCTGCTTAACAAAAACTCCATATTTACCCAGACAAACTCATTCTGCACCTAGGGCAAGGGTGACTGGCTGTAGCGGATGGAAAATTTCAACTCGAGTCTTGATTGCCTTTCTGCAGTTTCAGACCCAATAAGGGTCATGGCCATGGCAGGCACAGCAGCAGGATAAAAGCTCCTTGGACAAAGCTTCCTTTATATTAGTGGACACTTTTTACCTCCTCACATGCTTGTAACAACAGCAGTCAGTGAACCCAGAGACATGGGCTGCTCAAAGGATTTGTTGAGCTCGGCAGGGAATGTTTTTGTGTTCCCCATCTCACCACTCTTTTGGATACTGTGAATCCAACAAGGGGTGAAAGACACATTTCCCATTTGGAGGGTGAATGCAGGTCAAGCAGACTGAAGCTGAGCCTCAGTGGGTGTTGAAGAGGCAAAGGAGCAGCAGATCAAAAGCCCCAGCACCCTTGCACGGGTTTTATGCCAGCACTGCCTGCCCCCAGCAGGGTCCCCATATAAAAGAGGGTACCCTTGTCAATCAGACCATGTGTCCCTTGTGGGAGGGGAGCAGGAGCCAGCAGGAAGCTTCATCCAAAATCAAGTTAGCTGAACGTGTAACTACAATAATCACCAACACCCTTTTCTGCTCCCATTAACTCCAGCAGGGTCTGGCTGCTGCAACATCCCCTCTGCCTCCTTGCCTAAACACACACTTGGAAGACAGGCATGAATAGAAGTGAAACACTTGCTAACAAGGGGGACGTCTGCTGTAAGCAAACTCCTGCTTCATGCTGGAGCCTCCCCTCAGCTCAGATGCAGTAACTTTAATTTTACATGGCTGTGAAGCCAAGACCAACTGGCCTTAACATCTCATCAGATGGGCAGGAAGAGTAAAGTCAGTCGCTTTTCATCTAGGTCCACGGCTGCTGGGTGCAGGGTCTGGCACAGCCTGCTTTTAGCTGGGGGCAGAAGCTCACTGGTCTTTCAGTGCGTTAGTCATTCCAGTGACTTGCTGTGACTACCAGGGCTGTGTCGCATGAAGGCTAGGACTAGGGACGGGGACACATAGAAAAGAATT
Organism: Ciconia boyciana; assembly: GCF_034638445.1. Classification (NCBI taxonomy): domain Eukaryota; kingdom Metazoa; phylum Chordata; class Aves; order Ciconiiformes; family Ciconiidae; genus Ciconia; species Ciconia boyciana. The sequence continues at coordinate 24,513,758 of NC_132937.1, forward strand.
TGCAGTTCTCCTCTGGAGAAAAATGCCATTCAATTAGCTTTCAGATAGTAGGCATTGCAGCAAAGGACAGTGATTTTATAAGCCAGCACTGTTTGTTATGAGTCTGATTCAGGCTCCCATATATTATAACATGACAATGTATTTTTACTTCCAGAGCAAAACAACCAAATAATATACTTCCAAGCAAACACAGTGGATAAGAGGTAATTTAATCTCAAGCTTCATTAGTTCAGCTATTGTATGAAACAGATAACAGATGCAGGGTAATAGACAGAAAACATAGTCTCTCTATGCCTGCCATCTGTGTAAATAAGCATGTGGGGAGCTTGAAAATTCACTGCACTCCCATTCACAGAGTCCTCATGGGTTTGTAATAAAGCATTCCCTCTCTGCTAGTTCATTAATCAGCTTCCCTCACACTGGAGCTTTCCTTACGGCTGTTTCCCATTAATGCCACGTTTGCCATCACTCCAGCATGCCAGTGTTCCAGTAGGAATTTGCCCTAACACCAGTGCTACAGTACCCAGCAGTGCCCTTTGCCCAGGCAGTCCGGCAAGCAGGACCACAGATGTGGCATTACGAAAGGGCAGCACTGGGCACCTGTTCACATCCTAGGGATTACTGCTGCAGTAAAGCCATGCGCTGCCTGGAAATGTTCACGTGTACAGTGACCTTCACCTGCCTGCGGCTCCCTTCTCACTTGCAAGGAACTGGCTTGATCCCACATGCAGCCTTGTCTTGCTTCCAGTTTCCCCCAGCCTCCACACACAGAGCACGTTCTCTTTTTGCTAGCAGATAGTATTTACTCAAATCCAAGACAACTCTTAAGGGTTTAAAATCCAAGGTTCACCCCTTCTTTCATTTATTGAGACTTCATGCTAAAACAAGAGGGAATTCAGGGTTTCTGTTCTGCCTTTATGGCATAGCAAGAGCTGACTCTTACACCGTGTCCTTTGCTCAGTGCTTGGGGCACTGTATTGGCCTATTAATTAGGAAGCTGGGTTCAACCCCTTCCCTTTCAAATCTGGAGGGAAGTCAGACTGCAGCCTCTCACAGACCAGGCTTTGGGGCAGGCCTCTTTGGCTCATTACCCTTCATGAGCCCCAAAAGTACTGTTCTCCACAGTCAATATAAGGAGAAGGAATATGTCATGTCTCAGCCCCCAGCCAAAGCCACTGAATCACTGAATCCAGCAGAAAACAGAGAGCTTCTGAGGGCTATCTTCTCACCTGCTTGTAACATGACAGAGATAGAGGTGACTCCAGAGGTGTAGCAAAAGACTGCCTGCCCAAGATATCCAATCCCTCCAAGTAACTGTTTTCCTCTGTTCCAAATCTTCAACTTCGATTTACTAAAAGCTACACGTAATGACTTAAAATGGTAACAGTGAATTAGCAGAAGCCCTCAAGAACCTTGATAAATTTTCTTTTTGATTTGATTGTGTCTTTCAAGTAGGAATCCAATGGCAGCCCAGGTATTTAACAACTTCCTGGTTTTCACATGTTCACCACAGATTCCTTCCAAAACCCAGGCACCTCAGCTTACAGAAGATGGTTGGCCACTCTGAAGGTACTGTAGTTATTGCTCATCCTCCTGCCTCTTACTGCTGCCACCACCATGTCTCTGTAGAAGAGACTTGTAGACTTGTACTCCTTGGCTAACATATCCCAGGTTTTGTTCTTGTCAGTGTGCTCGAGATACCTGCATTTTTTCATTAAGGGAAAGGAGAAGGTTGGGATCAATCAGTCACAGAAATAAGCAATATCCTTGTGTGAGCTCCTCATATTCTACCACCTGCAGGCGTAACAGGTGGGGAGGCTGCAGTGCTGGGCAGCAGCAATAAACCACGTTTCTTATTAATCACCATTCTGTAGCAGAATGAGTCCCTGTAAACACAGTCAGATCAGTCAGTCCAATGAAGAGAGAGGCGCCTGGCACCAAGTCTTACTCTCCAGGGGAACACGATAACCCACTGAAAACAAGGACATCTAGGACATTCACTTCAACAGGGCTGAAATTTCTCCCTCTTAAGTTTCCAGTGACTGTGATTCTGTACCTACGAAATTAATCTACTAGTGCTGCTGCATTAAGTGCCTCTGTCTGGAATGCTACTCCTCAAATCCCTACTTCTCTCTCGCCTCATCCCATCATCATGCAAGTGTGCTCCTGCTGGCAGAGAAGTCCGCACACCTAGAAATCTCCTGCTGAAAAGGTGTAGTTCTGATTGTGCCCTGATAGCACAAAGTAGCTATTTTAACATTTAGGTACTAATGAGACTCACATCTATACACCTCACTGCCTAGCCCGCTAGGATTGCAGAGCACAAGATCAGGCCATATGTGAAACCCAGCTGAAGAAATAAGTTATTCCAGGTTGATGGTGAGGATGCTCATCTGGCCTTTGGCTTACCCAGAGCTGGTTCACAACAGGGCTGCTGTCACTAGGTGCCACAAACCACACTCACCCTTGCAGCCAGCAGCCTTAGAAAGGCTTAGAGAAGGAAGACACCCGACATCCCTGTCAGTGAATTGCAAGATGGTACCTGACAGTTTGAGGCACACGCGATGTAGAGTTTGCTGTCACTATGTGTGACATTTAGGGTCTTCCTGAGCAGTGTCCTGCATCTCAAAGTGCCCTAAAACAACTTGTAGAATGGACAGATGGAAGTTGCATATATAACAATTAGCAGACAATCAGTCAGTGATTACTTATGAAATGTAATAGATAACTTCTCCCTGTAGCTATCCCTGGACGCTGACATCTATATTACATAAACTTAATTCTGCTAAAGCATGGGTAATATCAAGCATTTCTCATGTATTTCCATAAAACTGGTACAGCCACTGACTGATCAATGCTTTTCTACAGAAGTCATGGGGGAAAATGGACAACTGATTGCTCAAATCCACTCACACTCTAGGGACCCTATTTATGCTGAAATCATGGAAGGAATCACTAGAGCCACAAGCACAATTGTTTTCCCTGTGTGCCGATTTCATTTCGAGCTGATGCTAGGCAGCCAAAAGGCAGTTCCTTTGGTGGGTGCTGCATGCTTGGCCAGGCCGAAGAAGTGCAGCAAGCCATGTGCAGCAGACAGCAGAAACTGCTTGTCAGGCTGTGTGTTGTGCAGCAGGTCATCCAGTGAATGCGTAATGAGCCTTTGCAAAGTGGAGGGAGTTTCAACTCATTTCTCAATTCGACTCATTCTTCTCCCTTAGAGCACCTGTGCAGGATGCTGCCCCTGTGGGCTGGAGATCCACACTTACTTTGTGAAGTAAGAAGGAGCAACTTGCTGCAACTTCCATAGGGTGTTATGAGCCTGAACCCACGGATGGATGCATGGGTGGTTTGGTAACTGAGTGCAAACGGATAGTGCTCTCTACGCAAGCATATATGCCTAACTGTGATGCCTGTGCTTCTGGGCTGTAGGTCAAGCAACAGTGTTGGTGTGATAAAGTTTCTGGGCATCAGCACCAGCAGTACTTGCAAAACTTGAGTATTGAAAAGATTCAAGGGGGGTGGGCATGATCATATTGTATACAACTCTTCTGGAAACAAATACATCCCACAATAGACACAATAGACATGCACACATCTGCTGCCAAGGAGCTAAGGCACATCTGCTTGGACTAGAAGTGTCATCTATTTCATAGGAAATAACTAAGCCTATTAATGTATATTTTTACTTAGCACCATGCTTTATTCCGCTTTTTCCCTCACCCTTTTTAATGATCGCTTTTATGTTGGAGTGTCAAGCATCAAAATATTTCAATGATAAGGATTCCCATGGAATAGAAAAAGATACTTTCTAAGCTTTTTTTAACTTGGAATTACATCTTATGAATCTTCTTGCACTGGAAACATAAAATACCAGAGACATCAGACATAAGCAAAGCCATTTATTGAAGCTTGAAACAAATATGTCATCATAGTTTGCTTTTTAAACCTTGAAATGTTAGAACAAGCAGTGAATGTGCCAAATACACTTTTTTTCCTGAGTGACTTGCTGAAGCTGATGTTGTCTCAGGCTAATATGAGAATATAATGATATTACACCTCTGCACTTAATACTCTATTCAGTTTTGAGAATAGCGACCATCTGGGTTAGGATCATAAATCCACCTTTACTTAAAAATAGTCATGTCATAAGAAAGCAATCTTGCTAAATGGATGGGAGAGATGACTGCAGATATTATTAGCATAGAGGAGATATTAGGCTGATGAGTGCAATGTAAGAACCTACGTAAAATACAGCAGTGGGACTGCTCTATTAAAACAGTTCATGTTGTTGTCACAGTCTTTTCCCTAAAGTTCTAAGCTATGCAACAGTGATGACTGTGCTTCCCTGGGTAGAAAGGTTATTTTGATTAATGTCCATAATATAATTTATTCACTTTTATCCCTTTCAAAAGAAATTACAGCTCCCTGAAGAAAACAATGAAGCCAGAAATGGTTTTACTCCACACTAGCCATAAGGAGCACTGGAAGGGACAACCCTCCCAGGCACTTTTCCTCCCACCTGCACTACAGCCACTCAGTCAGCTCCCTTCTTATTAGCCCACATACCTCATGGCCCACTTCTGCTGACCTCTGTGGATAAAACACTGCAGGTACCTCTGAGCACAGAAGAGTCTGACTGTGAAGTGAATCTACCTTTGTCCTGCCCAAACCCTAGAAGATGCTTCTGGGAGCATCAGAAGCATCTGCACTGTGCACCAGCCTAGGTTGTTTGGCCATCAGAGAACTGCCTTGGACGTAGCAATACAGGCTCTGCTCTACACAATGCAGCCTGAGGCCAAGCCCTGCCCAAATGCTTCCTGAATCACATCAGACACCTCCAGTCCTTCACATGATTCAATATTTCTGTGTCCAGTGGAATAAGAACTGCCCAGATTTCTACTGCTCAAAGGGTCAGTAGCCATTCAGGACCTCAGAAGGACATAAGCACACTGTGAAACTTAAAAAGCATTATGTCTGGCATTGGCCAGCAACGCCATAGACATGTATTATTTTAAGAGTATGTGCGTGTATGCTATGTACATACATGCATGCACATGCACCATTGTAAGTCATCCCCCACATCTGTTATACTAGCACCATATTTTTAACAGTGGATTTTAAGTTTTATCAGCACCTATAACTGGGGTTATATTGCCATCACAGAGGTTAATAAATCTAACCTTACCATGCTGCATATCCTGAACTCCCAGTGGCTTCAGGTGAAGAAGTGAGCCCTTAGCCAAAGGTCACAAACCTACGAAAAAGGACAATTAGACTTGTGGCCACCATTAGGTTAATACATTATAGCCAGGCCCAAGTATTTCTATTAACTTTCATAAAGGTCTGTCTAGAAATAGGGCTATTGCTAGTCATAGATCTGTAACCATGGTGACACTTGGATTCATGGCTATGCGTCTCACTCTACACTGCATAAAATGTGACATTTCCCTGTATTACAATCTCAAATTGTCAGGTACCTAGGGAGTAAATCTGAGATTTTCAAAAGAGCACAAAGAACCAAGATGTCCAAATCCTGCTGAATTTCAAAGGAATCTAAATGTCAGGCTCCGTCCAGCTCTTTTGAAAATGCCCAGCTTTGCTTCAAAGGGTCCAGCCTGGTCTCCCTAAAGTTTGTTCTGCCATTTTCTTCAATAGCAAAATGGATACGCTATTTGGCTAGTGCTCTCCTGCGTAGCTAGAGCTACGCAGATACTCTCGGTCTCAGGCTCCTGTCCCAGGTGCCCTTACCCTCATTATGATCAAGGATTTGCACTGGGGGGAAAGTTTGCTGTGAGTGAGGTGATAGAGTACTCTTGTGGATGTAGGCTTACACTCACCTAGGAGATACTGGATTAAATGATAGCTCTATCACTGAATATTGATGTGAATTACAATCTATTAAAGTGGTAGATGCAAACAACTCTGCTTTCATGGTAGCAAGAAATGTTTCTTAAAATGTATTTGGGAACTTAACATCCCATATTTGGTGGTGTGTTCAGGTTACAGCAAGACATTTGTAGCAGAAGAAAACTGGCCAGGACAGGCTATTGCTGAGGTATCCTTTAGAGGTTCGGTCAAGTACTAAATGAAGATTTTTTTCTTTTGAAAAACCCAATGTTTCAGTTTGGCTTACATACCATAATCCATTATTATAAAACTCTGCTTTTAAATTTATGAAGTGAGCAAACAATTTAGAGAAACGCTGCCACTTCACCTTGATTCCTAAAAACAGAAAAGTGAGTGAGCATAGAGGGATCTGGCCCACAGCGCAGGTCTGTGTCTGCTGCCCCGTTGGCCACCTTCACTCAGCACTCTTGAGTAAGTGGTACTGCTGTTTCAAGTGGGTTTTGGAAAAGAGATGGAAGAAAGAACAAGTAAAACATTCATTTAAAAAAAAAAAAAAATTATTGCAAGCTTGTTTCTAGCCTCTATGCATGCCTAAGAAGTACTAGCTGCTGGTACCTTGCAAATTATGTTACAAATTTTGGACTATTACAGGGAAAAATTTGAAGCAGTAACCCTAAGGAATGTGTTTTCCTGGTTTTGATCACAGATTTCCATTTATGTTGGATGGTTAAAAAAAAAAAGAAGGAACGTAAAACCCGTAAACAGAAGCCCTACTCAAATCAACTAGGTTAAAAGCAGCTAGTGCCGAGCAGCTTGGTTGTTGTTTTCTGCATTTTGAGGTGATTTTCTTCTAGATTTAGTGTAATTCTGTTGTTTGAGGCCTCGCTGATCCCAATATCTTGCTTTGTTGCGAGTTCGGGGCTGACTACACGTGAAGCAGCACTGAGTCTGTATTGATGGCAGCAAGCACTTGCCAATGCCTTTCAGCCTCTGGCAGAAGTGAACCGACAGTTGGTCTTTGCTGCAGGGTAGCCCTATGGTGGAGAAGATGAGAAGAATTAGCTATATTTTGCTGACAAATTATCTGTATTTCTAGAATTTTAAACTGCTTTATGCCAGACAGTCATGCCTGTTAAGGCTCTTATTTATGATGGCTTTCTCTTCCTTTGTATTACGGGTCAGCTTGATCCCCCCGAAATTTTAGGACTTTGAAGTGAATGGGTCCTATTAAACTTCACATGACCTTCTGTCTTTGAAAATACAGCACTCTTTTAGTACTGTTCAGTGAGGCTTTAATTTTGCAGCAGACATAGCTGATCTATGTTTTTCACTTTAATGTTTCTACTTTTAAGAACTGCCAGAGAAAATCTAGCAACAATTATTTGTGAGTCTGGTACCTTCGCATTCTTGTAATAGTGCATTTAAGACAAGTACAATGGGCTGGCAGCGTGCTGCAGAGCCATGCAGGGCAGGCAGAAGAGCATAGACAAGGCATGTGCAACTACCAGCTTGACTACACTTCCATTTCTGCAACACCAGAATATGGTACTGTACGTATTATGGTGCTGATAGGTCTGTGGTAGCTTTAATAGACTGAGATGTGTCAGATTTAGTTAGGTATTACAAAATGAGGGTCCTCAGCTGTGAGAAGAGATGGCTGGGGGAGAGTCAAGGTTTGCAAAAGCAGGAAGGTGGTGGATTAGCCGAACGCAAGGCTGTTGTTCAGCAAATCCCTCAACACTAGAACTAGGGAAACTCAATGAAACTAGTATAAAGGTAGATTAAAACAGATAAAAGCACTTCTTTTCACAGCAGGCTGTGAACCTCTGGAACTTGCTGCCACAGGAGAGGGTGGAAGCAGACAGCATCGCAGGGTCAAAAAGGGATGCAACGTATTCATGGGAACAGTTCCATAAATTTAAACTAAAAGGCACTAAAAGGAGTGCCTTTAATAGTCCTAATGCTGGAGGAATACCATGGAAATGAATCACAGGAGAGGACTAAACTGTATTCTCCTTAAGTAGCATCTTCTAATGCCATTGCTGGAAACACAATATTGTGCTGCATGGACCACTGGTCTACCTAGTAGGGCATTTTTTTATGTTTTACTGGCCCCTTGAGCTTTTATTCACAGAAATAACTATTACTAATCTGTGTAGGTAGGATTTATCTGAGTCTGTCTTTCTGAACATGAGAGGGACAAGAGATAAGCAGACCAATTCAACCCTAGGGCAAAACATGTGCTAAAGATCTTTCAACAGCAGGAGGAGTGATGCATCACTCTCAAGCGTATGCCAGATCTGCACTGCCCTCAGGAGTCAAACTCTTGTCTCATTGCCATATTGGACCCTTACTGCTGACTTGCTAAGAGGGAAGAATCCTCCTCCAAAAGGCCTTTGAAGGCTCTTCCAGAAGGACTCTGAACTGTTGCTGTTCTTACCTGAGGGTACCTGCTGGATACTGCAGTATGCAGACTACAGATAAAGATACCCTTCCATAAGCTTCCTCCCTCCCCTGCCACTTCTCTTTTGGGCTATTACCATCTACACGACTGGGCTCCTGGGCCTTTGAAGGAGAGAGGTACAGGACAGCCTGAGTCACAAGAGGACTTCTCTCCACCTCTTCGTTTTGGAGACAGTCTCATCCTGTGGGACACTGAATTCATAGTGCTAAGACTGTATCTGGGTTCACTGCTGGTCAGATTTTTCTTACAGCGTCTGTCTCACTTTGCTTGCTTGCACTCCCAGTCCAGAATCTGCAGTTCACATAGGGCTATCTGTCTTAAGAAATGGCATCTATTTGGACTCACAGCATGTCCTTCCACAGCCCTCAAGCAGCCTGTGAGTTACCTAAAACAGGTCAATACCAGCAGACCTATTCATTTAGTTGTGGCATCATAAATTAGGGATGCAAGCTCAGAGATCTGCATTCCCCATCATGGCAACACAAGGCCAGTAGGGCTGGAGAATGTGACAATGTGATTCTGCCAACAGTGCAGCTGAGCAGTAGCAGGTCAGGCTGACCTATAATTACTGAGCCTGTAGTATTCACAACAAGCTGATAAATTGGGTCAGCTCCAAGTTTTTGCAGAGTCTCAGCACAAATGGAGAGCTTTTTGGAAACTGTCTGATGCAGGTGAATTATCATACCTGTACTTTTCCTGCACTCTTGCAGATTGCATTTCTGATACTCTGTGGGCTTGGGTTTGTCCACACACATACTGTCATCTTCAGTTTCATTAGTTTCTATATTAATGCACTTCACAGTTCTTTGCTGAATGCCCCCTCCACAAGAAACGGTGCACTGAAAGAGAGTAATTTTAACATATATAAAAGTCTTTTACATGGAAATTGTGTAATATGCCAATATTTGAGCTGTAATGTGACGGAAAGCTAAAAATGCCATATGATCCAGAACCAATGACACTAAAGTACTTTGTGTACTGCATTCTCCATCCAGACACCTCCATGGTGCATCATGGCCAGATCTGGCAGGATACAGTGGAGGGGTAAATAGTACAAATACAGCATCTTGGAATGTGTAACCAGGGTAAGAGGACTGTTTTTTACAGAGGAGGAGGAGGATGATCTGAAATGCCAGTCCTACAAAGTAAGAGAGTAGTAATCCAAATTAGTACTGCACACTGACATTTTTTGTTTCCTGTGTTTTCTAGCCATCTAAATTAAATATGAATAATCAATTGCAATGTTAGGTCTAGAAATAAGCGAGCTGAAGATTTCAAAAAAGCTCAGTGAGATGTTTTCTCTTTGGTGACATTTACACTGTGGTTACCCTTTCTTTATGACAACATAACAACTGCCAGCCACTTGTTCTGACTGAACACAAGATGGCCATAAAAAAAGAACATTTTCAAAACATGTTCCTGTACTATTCTGTAAATGTATTTAATTCTTCCTACATCCCAGAGCATCTGAGAATTCCAGGTAATTTAAAATTATTTTTCTCTTCAGATAAATAATTGCCAGCAAGATAAATACTTCAACAGATAGAGAATGCCACCTAATGAAGTGCAAGAGATGAAGATAGGACTGGTACCTCTTTAATTTTTCTGCAAATTATTCTCTCTCTAATGTATATCTCTGTGCATAAGACACAACATTACTGGTGTGAAGTACATTAAAAGATCTTAGGTACTCCTGCAACAACTGTAGATTAATGTTTAAAATAGTTTTTTTAATAAAGTAAAATAAATGGGATTAATAAATCAGTAAAATAGCTGCTATATATTTTGGTATTCAGTTTCTTCTTTTATGCATGTCCCAACATTCTCACTTCCATATTTAAGTGTTAGAGTTACACTAACCCTACATTACATTATACTCATATCCCATCTAATGGCTTTGTGTCAAAACCAACTCATTAAATTTGCTGTGTTAAATGACTCTCCATTATTTCCTTATTTGTGGCGCCTGGCTTTTGGTGTTCTTTCAATGTTCTCTTCTGCTGTGAAGACTATTTGTAATGTATGAAGAGGTTTATTAAGGAAACTGGAGGGAAAGGTTTATTAGATGTATTGGTTTCTTTATAACTAAACGTGTATTGCAGATACGGGAAAGTTCCCCAAAGATACACCCCATATTTGTCAATTAGATTTCCAGAAGCCAAAGTAGAGGGCTATTGGTCAAAATTCAGAATTTCTGTTTGTGTGGGCAAGTCCAATATTCCACAAAGTTGCTTTACGGGTCATCCCCCAATCCCCCCAAAAATAGTCTTGAATGCTAAAACTTTACAATGACTGGAGAGGCTCTGGAAGCACAGACAGATCAAACAGCCTAGTTGTATTTGGAAGATGTGTATCAGGGACTTTTATTAGCAATTCAAGCTTTTCCCTCCCTCTCTAAAGATGCTCTTGTCCTGTCATCCTCTTGAAGTGTTACCTTATTCTACATCTAACTGAATATTGTTGAATTTACTACCCAGTAGCCTCTTCCAGTGGAAAATTTCAAATGAGTAATGGAAGAATGTCAGTGGTAACTCCTTTTTTATTAGATAAGGAAAAAAACCCCTGCCCTCCATCCAACACCATCTAATGCAGCAACAAAAAGTAAAAGCTACAGTGTCTATCACCTGAAGGAACTGGGATGGGTTAGCTCTGAAATGTTTAGTAATATTTTCAAAAGACCTTCCTTTGTAGCTCCACCTGTGCATAAGAAACCATAGTTGCCATAGGCACTGAAGTTCACAGACAAGTGGATAATATGACCAAATATGGCCAACTCAGGACAACAAATAAAACAAAAAAGAACTTAATCCTACCAGGCCCCACGCTTGGTTAGTCCACTGTGTACAAGGTTGCCTGTTACATGATGCAATGGCATTAGGTCTTTTTGTCCAGTCACAATAGCCTTCTTCTGGGCAGTAGACATGTCGCTTTTGCTGGCCACCACCACATGTTCTGGAACACTAACAAAAGAGATGCACAAACCCATGAGCAGAGAGGTGGGAATGGATGAGGACCCAGAAACAGACCATAAACACAGTAGGAAATGTTCTTCATTTAGAAATGTGGAGCCACAGGTAACAAGAAGCATGTCACCGATCTATGTGATTTAGAAAGATGTACAGCCTACCCTACATATCAAGTCTTATAGTCTAGATATGAAGAAAAGCTCTGCACTGAGACATTTATTTCATCATATGCTTGGAAAGAGACAAGGAAGAAGCCCTTATGGGTCCAAAATACTTGGGAGAAAGCTGTTCCTGACACGTATTATTGCAAGGAATATAGGACAGCATAGAAGTGGCAACATAGAACAGGCAACACACAACTGCTCATGCAGCACCACCGGCAACAGTGCCTTCTCTAACAATAATGAAATTGGAAGTTACGTGTCTGCAGGATTAATCTGTAATATTTACTGAAGACCGTACAAGTTCATGAGATGCAACGTCTCATTCAGAGTTGGGGACATTGAAATTCACCCAATCCATACCACAGATTAACTATTTGGCAATAAAAGCACCATACGAAGACAGTGACCCAGGTTATTTTTTAAACATTCTTTTGCCCACATTCTAGTATTACTTACCAGATGATTTTTTACTATTATTCACTAGGTCTGGAGTAGAGCCTCCTTGAAATACACAAAAGATTTCGTACTCTGACATGAGATAAGGCGCCAGATCTACTTTGAATAATGCATTGTTCCTGTCCTACAAGGAATTGCATCCCTACGGACATGTGACCAGAGCTGACGTCTGATAAATGAACCTTTTCAATCCAATTCTACCCAGTATCCTTAGTATGAGGACACCTGCCAGGGTTGCGCAAGTATTTTTATAAAATATTTTAAGTGGCAAACAGGTGCAATCATTTGGTTGGTCTTATTTTTTTCAACCCTTGCTGACTGCTCTGACCAAAAACCCACATCCTGGTCTCCTCCTTATTGCAGGTGTGATTTGTCAGTGGCCTGTAAGGAAGCAATGTGATCACCTCCCTTGAAATCCAAAAGCATCAGGTCCACAGTGCTGCAAGCACTGTGGCGCTTTCTCCAAAGCTACTTTTAGTAGGAGTAAACACTAAAATGTAATCAGTCCACGTGCTTTAGCTGACATAAATATGTGCCTGGCTGCCTATGAGTTTGTTGGCCCAGATTTATATTACAAAGTGACCCAAAAGTCAGATTTATCATATGTCTGACCTCAGTCTCTGGCCCCATAAAATTCCAGCCCAAAAGTGTAAAGGAAAATTCTAAATTAATCATAATGAGAAAGCAACATTAAAATGGCAGCAAAAGGGATCAGTCTGAATGAATCATATTTACTGATCCAGTAGGATAGCTAAAACAAATCTTTTTCCAGGCCATCTGCTTCTCTCTTTCAGGGTATGGTAATTTACAGCTCTAGCTGTATATCACTGCAATCCTAAGAATGATTCTGGGAAGTCTTCCAAACATCTATGATAATTTTTGCTGTAACCATACACAAGGACTGCAGAGCCTCTGAGTGGTACTAACTGCATGTCTTCCTCGGAGTGAAACTTTACCTAACAGCATGGGATCTAACAGTCACTGTTAATTGACAGGTAATTGCTCATTCCCAAAGCTTCTTTTAAAGAACAATACCTCATTCCAGGGCTCCACACGCCACTGCAAGCAAGGCTCCACGTTACAACTAGTGTTGGGCTGTGGTTTATATCCGAGTAATTGGCAATGAAAAGGCCTTAGAAGTCGGTTTTCACGAACATCAACGCAGTGAACATCTCGGGTCTTGAAACCGCCGTTGCAGTTAGCAGAGCACTGTACACAAAACAGAAAGGGGGACATCTCTAAATGATGCTCTGCTGAGCAGCTATCCCTTCCCCAGTCACAGAAGGGGAGGACAGCCTGAGCTTTGAGCATCTGGACTCACAGAGGGAATTTCCAGTTTACCATAACAACAATCTGTTGTTAGGCTTAAAAACTGTAGTTTTCATCACAGCAAATCAGAACACACCATACAAATATTTCCCTTTCTTCACTGGAACACCCATTAATAACATGAACGCATATTTAACTAGGAAATCTTGCCAGCTGTTTCCAAAAATGTCATAGTGAAAGAGTCATAATGCAATAAATACAATAAACAAATCCTGTGTGCAGGGAAATTGTCAGTTCTTTAGTCATTTCTGAGGGAGGAAGGGAGGAAAGAGGCACAGCTGCGGAAGTTCATTTCTCATTCAGCCATGGGAAAGGTCAGTGTCCATGGCAGCAGATTGCTCAGGCAAAACCGCTCCTCATCTTGGCCCATAGACTTGAGCTGCTGCTAATACTGGGAGATGGTGGACTCATCCCACAGCAGCAGTTCCCGCCCTCACCTTCCTCACTCCTCCATGGCACCAGGAGGACCCATACCCCAAGAGCAGCCTGGGCGTGAGAGAATGGGAGAGAAGAGAGAGACACCCTGAGCCTCACTCACTGCCTGTGAAATCGCTTTTCAGCTTGGCGGGCTACTGGCGAGCCAAGCGAGCCATTCCAGTCCCCTACTTCTCCCCAGAGCTTTCTCCAAGGCCTCCTGCAGCAGCACCAGGCTGTGTCCCCACCTACCAAAGCCCAGGACCTCTCCTGCTGCTGAGGAAGAACTGAATTTGCTACCCCAAGGATAAGGACAAATATACATTTAATTATTTTGCCTTCATCCAGAATTAAAGCCAATTCTACCGACACCACTGAATAACCTCAGATCAGCTTTCACCTTTACCGCCATGATGCAATACAACAACTGATGCTGTTCTCTTTTGCATAAATAAGCATTCTTCAGGTGAACAAGGAAACTGAATATAATATTTCCCCAGGGAGCTGACAGATGGATGGGAGTCCTTGCTCTTGTTCACAGAAGCTTCTGTCCTTCTGGATAGAAACAATGGACAGAAGTGACTGTGCAAGAAACTGAGTACACACAGCCCCAAAATACGTGCAAATTATATTTGGTATTAAACTCAGACTGTAAGATCTAGTCTGAAGCACCTTCTTTTCAGGGAGGGGAACAATTAGATAAGAAAAAAGGAACAGAGAAAGCTTTACTACACTAGCAGGGGAATATAGCCATCTTGCTGTGATAGGGTGACATAAAAATGTTTGAAACGAGTAATGAGAAAAACAATTGCCAGTTGCAAAAGCAAACAAAAAATAGCCATTTTTATATATGAAACTGTAATTAGGTTTGTATAGTTCAATTGCTGGAAAATAAGGATGGCTAACACAAGAGAAATCTGATAGGAAAAGCCTTTTGTCTCAAATTGGACTCATAATTGGACTTACACTTTAAAACATTTGTTTCCTATAATATTTTATCATTAAACCTGATTTCTAGCTACTTTCTGTGACATAACTATCATCCATTTTTTGCAAGAGCAATAACATTTATGAAGAAAAAGTGAAGGTGAAATATGCTCTACTGCAACTGGGACTGCAGAATGTCTATCTATCATTTAAAATGAATTTCAAAGGCTTAAATGTGGTTATGTAACGCCTTGGCCTTTCCTGGACTTTCTAAAAAATGATACGTATTGAGAAAGTTTGAGATATCTATCTTTTTCTTTATTAAATCAACATTATTTCAAATAGAATTTTGTAGTTTTTCCTCATTTCAGTCTTGAAAAATAAACCACTGTTTGAATCCCCCACTTTAGACAACGTGAAGACAAAATGTAAGAAGCTTCAAGAAGCCACCAAAGTCCTTCCAGGTGTTCATCACACATCTAACAATACCAAAAAAACTCAAACGCAATTCCTTGGGTTCCACTTACCACCTTGGACACTATCCTGTCTCTTGACCAGGGCTGTGTACATAACTAGGACCAAATAAGACCCTAGCCATAGCAGGCATTCTCCCCAGTACATTTTTCTTTAGCTTTTATAACATAAAACTTAAGAGGTTACATGAATGGGAAACAGACCATGTCGTAACAGATAATACACAGTGGCAAGGGTGAATAGGAACATGCCAACTCCTCTCCCAAATTCCCACTTGCTTCTTAAAATTAGGATATGCATCTGGAGGCAGAGATCAAAAAGATGCCACATGCAAATATGTACAGCTTTGCCCTAGAATCTCCACAGAACATGGACGGTGAGCCCTGCTTTAGCTCTAGAGGCAAGAGTTAATGAACACGACCCCCACACAGGAAGAATAGAATTCAGAGCAGATGCGTTTCCATAAATAACTTAGTCAGGAAATTAGTAAATTAGTGCTGAATGGTCAACTAGGAAACATGTATGCATTCACTGAGTAAATAATTATTTTAAAAATGAAGTATTTAGAACTCCCTACTCTTTGAAGTTAGCAAGCTTACTGTTCACACACAGCTCTGAATGAAGTTACCTTGCTCCAATTTCCTGTTTTCCAGCTAGCGCATGGGCGAAGATAACATTTTCTTGCAGGATCAGGCTTTTTCATGTGCTGACAGTGAGATGTGTTCCTGCTGCTGCACTCCACGTGTCTCCAGAAAGCCCCCATTCCACAGGTGGTAGAGCACTGCACAAGGGTGAGAGGAAAGCCCAGGGGCAAACTCAACGTTAGTAAATAATTCTGGAAATAATCCAGGAACCTAAATATAAATAACTAGAGCCATTTTAGATGACCTAGTTTATCTGAGATACTCAAAAGAAGATTTCAAATTCACCTAAGTCTTACTTAAGGTTCTGAAGGAGGTCTTTTGGTTGCTTCATTAAGAAAATACCAATTCTGATTTATACCACGCACTGCTCTTCTTTGGCAAACTCCTGCTTACTGAGACATTCTAGATCTGTACCAGCTGTTCCACTTTCTCCTTCTGTGATCTTTGGGGATCCAATGCAAAATGTCATTGCATCCCATCTTCAGCACTCTTCCCTCTCTATCCCTAATATTGCTGATGAGATATTCAGCAAATGGAGTGCATTATGCTGAAAATATGAAATAAATTGTGTGAGACTCTTGGGAAAACTGCAGAAAAAGGATTTTTGAAATTATGAATTCAGAGAGTAGCTAAGTGTTTCCAACATTTGGGAGGGTTTAGTGTCTGAGGTAAGAGAATATTGATCATGCCAGTCCAGATCCCAAGAGTGCACACTCTTCACCAAAAAAGTCACTATCATTGTATTCTGAAGCAGGAAGAGGTGAAAAGTGGCTGGAGACACCCATTTACCTTTTTCTCCCTTAAAAAGGGAGGGACAGTGAACTATATGCATAGAGTCAAATTCAAGACATGCTAAGTAGCCTGTAGCTGGCATGAGAAACAGCATAAATAGTCTTGGATTAAGTCAGCAAAATGATGAAGAAAGCAACTGCTATTGTGTGGTTTGAACTCCCTACATGGAAGTGGGAGAGTTAAACAGGGAAAGCTGAGTAAGGGTCCTTGGAAAGGTAAGGAAAGCTAAGCTGAAGCTAAGGCAGGGAAAAAAAAAAACATTTAAGACATGGAGCTGTTACCAGATTCAATCAGAGAAATGGAAAAATGGTTCATGGTCACATCAAAGAATTTTTGAAAAATGGCACATTATAAAGAGTGTGAATCTGCAAGGCCTCTGCAGCCTGCCATCTCCAGCTTCCAAGATTCCTGGGACATCTGTCCAAGAGGCCACAAAGATCCTGTTAAAGGGGACAGCGTACCACTGTTCAGTTTTGCATAGCCACATATCTATCCAAGACAACTTGTCTGTTCAAGAGGATGGACTGTCCTTGTCTTGGTTGCTGACTGTTTGATGGCTCCCCCCAGCCCTGCTATACCAGTCTGACAACACCAAGACTTTATTGAAGGGCTGCTTAGTCTTTGACCAAAGCCCCATTCTGAGCATTCATGAGAAGACCAAAGATAGCTCCAGGGATGATGCTGGGCAGATCATACTTACAAAGCTTTATGTTCTTGTCTGAGGGAGGTGAAACACAGAAGGATTCTTTCAAAAATTGTTGTCTGCAGGTACAGAGCCAAGAGAGAAAGGCATGATGCTGCAAATAGTACTGGGAGAAAGCTTTAGCTTTCTTGACCATTGTTTCATGTTACATAAAGGAGACGGATTGCTCTGAAGTTCAGGAAGACTTAATTGCTTTTCCCTTTTGTCATTCAGGAACCAAGACTTCCTCTTGTCACAGCAGATGTCTATTACAGAGGGAGGAAGTGCAGGTGACTTTTTATGACGAATAACAGAGGTGCAGAATGAGCAGATCTAGTGGTAATGGAGTATCTTTGGTATCCAGAAAGCTCTTAGAAATGGAAAAGTGACAGCCCAGAATGACCTGGGAAAGTAGTAGGAAATAAGTTAAAAGTTACAGATAGAGGCACTGGTGTCATTGGCACTGTTTTGCCAGTACTCTAATTAGTGTACTTAGTGTACTCTAATTAGTGCTCTCCCTTGGGAGGTAAGTGTCAACAGTGTTACAGGACATGTCACACCAATCCATCTCAGTGACTATCGCTGTTCTTGGGCACTATTTATTTACTAGTATAGCCATACCCTAAGGAGCAAAGAAATGTCAGAATATTGGCAGTCACTAAAAGAAAGAGAGCACAGCAAGAGATTCAAGTAGGTAGATGCAACAGTCTTGAAATTTCAATGCCTTGGAGAGATGTCATCTAAAAACAGGCACAAAGTTTTACTAAGGACAGGTAAATAGAATGAGCAAAAATAAAGTCAGAAAATTGTAGACTACAAATGAATTAAAAGTAATGAACAATAAGAAAAGGTTCTGGGAATGTTAGAATCAAGGTGTTGGGAGGAAATACAAAGCTTGTATTTTATGAGAAAGATAACAGATTACTTATTTACAGAATCACAGAATGGTTTAAGTTGGAAAGAACCTCTGGATGTCATCTTGTCCAATCCCCCTGCTCAAACAGGGCCACCTAGAGCCAGTTGCCCAGGACCATGTCCAGATGGTTTCAGAATATCTCCAAGGACAGAGATTCTACAAATTCTCTTTTTTACCACCTTTTCTTTTTCAAACTTGAAAAAAAGAAGTTAAATGTGCCAGGCTTCACATAAAGGTAATTTTAACAAGAAACAATAGCTTGAACAACAATAGCAAAAAATTACTAAAACACTAAAGAGTAGTAAAGTAAGTTAGATGCATTAAGTGTCCTTAAATTGATTTCATCAGTTCTGTGAAACCAAATGTATTGACCTTACCTCAATATTCATTCAAGTGTTCTTGAATAATCTTTGAACTGTTGAAAATTATTTTTTAAAATAGATTGGGAAAGTCCCAGAGGATTAGAGAAGACCATCTTTCAAGTTATCTTTAGCAAAAGAAAAAGGCAGATCTGTGGACTAATGGAACACTTCACCTAACTTTACTTCACAAGAAGATACAAAAGCAAATTATTAAACAATCAGGATCAAAATGAAGATGAAAATGAAGATGATTTTTCAAGACGAAAAATACTAACAAGGATGATAAAGCAATAAGTCAGCCCACATGGACCTGTCTAGAACAAATTATTCAAGTCAAACTAATATCAGGTCTCTGAGCAACTTGAGCTAGTTGAAGATGTCCCTGCTCACTGGGGGTTGGACTAGATGACCTTTAAAGGTCCCTTTCAACCCAAACCATTCTATGATTCTCTGAATCTTCTCTGACAGGGGTACCTGGCTTAATGAAACAGAGGGCCAGCTGATGTGATGCATTTTGACATGATCTCATAAAGCCTTCTTTTAGCAAATGATGGAAATAGGGTCTAGGTGAAATACTTACAAGATTGGTTCACAGCTAAATGAAAAACTGTAATAAAGTGGTCCTCGGTGATTCAGTGTCAAAATGAAAAGACATTTCAAATATGGTCCTGCAGGGCTCTGTCCAGAGCCAAGCTCTCTTCAGTATTTTCATTAACTAACTGAATGATGAAAGACAGCATGCACTTATTTGCAGATGATGCCAAGTTGGGAGAGTTGGCAGGAATGCTGGAGGACACAATGTGAATTGAAAAACATCTCGGAAAGTTGAAAAATTGTAAGAAAACAGTAACTTGAAATTCAAAAACATATGCAAAATCCTACATTTAAGGAGAACTTTTTATACATATATATACCCATATATATACACACAGATGCACACACATATATACACACCCCAAACAAAACTAAGAACATCTGCTGATCTAGAAATACTGTATTAAGGGATCCAGGGTTTACAATGGACCACAAAGTGAATAAAACAAAGTGGGATGGTTGCAAAACAGGACAAATCTCATCCCAACATTCACAAAGAGGGCCATATATAAAATGATAGTAATTATTCCATTTTATTTGCCAGGTGTCAGCTGGGGCCATAATGAACATCACTGATGAAGAAATATATGATGAAACTGAGCAACTCTATAGGGGAACAACAAAGGCACCAGCTATTTAGAAAACACAAGGAAAGTATGAAAAGAACGAGATTGTTTTGTTTAGAAAACAGATCCAAAACCAGTTATTAAAAAGACAATTATCTTCCATGGTCTGCATATAAAAACTAGAATCTTCATTTTCAGTGCAGAAAATATTGGTTATGTATAAGGAAAATATTTCTAATGCAGGTAATGAATGACTAGGACAGACTGTAGCATCTCTGTATTATAGACTTCAGTTCAGGATGTGCTGGGCTTGGGAGCACAATCTTTGCCTGGACTTTTATGTGCAGGTTCTTTCACCCAAGCAGATCTAAACACAGGTCTTTGGGCATGTGCAGAAGGAAATGCTTCACTTGTCCCACTTGAACATGGGAAGCTAAAGCCATTCTCACCTGGCCATGGGAAGGCAAAAGACGAAACTTCAGACTGCCATCAGGAGTGCATGTCCTGCACAACTGCTGATGTGGTGGTGACAGAGCAGGGGCCTTACTCACTGGCTGCATCCAGACAGGGCACCAACAGGATCTCAGTGGTCTAGCTGTGCCTCCACTGCCATGGAATACACTAAGTCATCTCTTGCTGTCCTTTTTAGCCCTGCATTTCTGCATTTCCATTAATTTGCAGCATTCCAGGCAGACCCAAAAGCAAACGGGTACAGAGCAACAGACCTTTGATAGCCTTCTCCATCAATAATGAAACACAGAGGCAGATCAGTGCAAGGAGGTTTCCAGATCTGGACCCTTGCCTGTACTTATTAGCTTGGTTAAAAAAGGCCATCAGAAAAATGAAGTAACTTGTTCAGATACCAAAGTCTCCCACCTTAGGCATCATGATTTGAAGAATACAAAATCCATTAGCATACAAAGACCTCTGTTTACATGAAAATAGCATTTTACAGTAGGAAGGATATTAAATAGAAGTTTATTCTATATTCTCTTATTATAGTTGCCAGAATTAGGTGGTTGCACCCTCACCAGCCCTGAACCCACAGACATTACTATCTCAGGGCACAGCAATGTAACAACACAGAAACCTAACTGTCAAAAAGCCTGGTGCTGGGTATTGGTAAAGGAAAGTCAATAGCAATACCCAAAAAATAGTAAGCACTTTTCTGAGGCCATAGAAAACTCTGCAACTTATATTGCTCTTGCACAGACAAAGTTACCCAAGTATTACAACCATTCGGTAATGACCAGGGATCAGGGGAAACTGGGACAAGTCATCACCTTTCAGACCAATTATCTTCCAGATGCTTTAAACATCAAAAGAGTTTTCAAACTCCCTGTACTTGTTTCATTTACTGAAAGAGAGTGCTTTTGAAAGGGAGTATTACAGGATGTTAACACCTGTTTTGATTGAATTTCATTACAGTTAGTAATTAAAAAGTTCATTTTGGCACAGACATTAATGCAGATAAAATAACTGTTCATTTCTACATTCAAAGAAGACATAGTATAACACTGTTAATTATCAGCTGCTATATCCAAAGATAATGTACAACCACAAGCACCGGGTGGACAATTCTAACTTCTATGCCAACCAGACAAAATGCTTTTACTTTACCACTGCTACAACCCAGTTCCAATACATGATCACCTAAACTTCAAAAAAAGGTGCAGAACTCCATGTTACAATGTCTCCCCATGGACATGTGCTGGACAAATTACAAACCCCAGATATACCAGTTTAACTTTGGACTGATGTTCTTATCTTTGCTTTGTAGATTCAAACTGGTTTTACCAGTCAGAATGCTGCTCTGAGTTTGGAGGTATTTGCTTAATGGTGGATACAAATGCTGATGGTGGGATGAGGTAGAAATGCACCACAAAAATCTGTTATGTTAATAGCCAACTAAAAATATGTTTTAGTATCCATGTTATTAATGTGCTTTATACAGTAATAAAGCTAGCTTACCTACATGACCCTGGTCACATATCAAGTTAGAAAACACATATAATGTAGAGAGAAATCATATGTAAGTGAAGGTTAGAACATAATAGCACATCTACAGCTAACTTGCATTAGGTACTTATTTGGAAATACAAGCATATTAATTTGGTGTCTCCAGGATTCATCTAATACCTTAATTTTTTGCTGTGCCCTAAACCAAAACTCTCAAGGTATTTCTGGTTATAGTTAAACCTGAATGTCATGTCCCTGGAAGAGTTACGCATAGTTTTGCAGAATCCATAAATACAGACACATTCTATGTAAGCAACCTAACATTAGATATCCCAAGTTACCAATCTTTTTGTGTGACAAGTATTTCATCTGAATGTACGATACTCATTTCAGATAATCGCAACAAACTTTATTTCCTCAGCAGTGGTTCAGACAGCTGTTCACACTCTCTACTTTTTATGAGTTAAAAATAACTTACCTCACTCCAGTTGCCTACTATCCAGTAGGCATCACTATGCAAATTGTTGGATGTTATTAGGTGGCTGTTTGGTGTGACATTCATCAAAACCCCCTCAGATGTTGCACTTTTGTTCCTGAGAACATGCACAAGAGCTGACGATTGTGTGCTGGAGGTCATGGTGTCAAGTAGCTTCACTTCTCTTCTGTTGTCAGTCTGGTCTCTCGGTACATGACCAAACACTGTGGGCATTACTGTAACAGATGTTTCTTGGGTAGTTACTTCAACAATAGGCACATCAACTTGCAGAGTGTTATAGTTTGCTGTTGTTGGAAATGCCAGTCTTTGTGTTGCTCTGCTAACAGGAAGGAGTGTAGAAGGTTCTAGGTGATGAGATGCAGGGGTAGGCTGAGAAGTCACACTCTCGTTTTGAAGGACAGGAGAGCCGGCATCTAGGGTTGTGCTCCTGGTTCTGATTTCAGGATCGAGTTCTGTGCTGTAAAGATCAATCGGTTTCTCACTGCCTCCCACTGACCCATCAATGTCATCAGATTCCTCAGTTAAGTAATCATAGCTGGAAGTTATTTCTGGACTACTGGTAAAAGAGGAGACAGGAGTGTCCTCATTTCTTTGCACCTCACTTTCTACAGTAGAAACTGGCTCCCTTTCCGAAATATTTTCAGCGTGCCTTATAATTTCAGTACTTAAGCTATTATGAAAAGGCCATGAAGTAGTATTTTGGTGTGAACTATTTTCAGTAGAAACAACCGGATAATTGTAAACATTAGTTGGTCCAGCAAAATTATTTTGTAATGTTTTGTTGGCTGTTCCTTCTTTTTTGGAGACATTACCCAAACCAGAGGACGTAGGCAAATAGGGAGTTACACTTTCAGGCTTGGGTATTTTTGTTGTTGTACGGGACCTTGGGCTTGGTGTGGGTGTTCTGTGAGGAGGACTCCGTTCGGGATTAGTACTTGTTTTTCTGATTATGATCTTTCCTCTTCTGGGTGACAGTGGGGGTATCAGAAATCTTCCAGCAGAAGGACATTGCTGGAGACCACACAGGGCCTTAGAGTTTGGTCTCTTGGAAGTATCACATGGCTCATCATTATTTTTGGCACAAGTGACATTACGAGTCCTTATTCCACCACCACAAGTAACAGTGCACTGCAAAAGAAACAGAATTAATGTATCTCCCCTCTTCATTCTGCTGCACGTATCAATAAAAATAAATATCAATTGGCATCTATTTATAATAAAGAAGCATCATTATAAATAATCAATAACAAAACTTTTCCTGAGGAACAAGACCTTCATCCTAGTGATGTTCTGCTATCATGGAGCTCTTTCCAAGTTTTTAGAACAGTAAATGTCACCTTAGGGAAACAGCTTTTCACTTTTTTTCAGTGAAAAAAAGACTACACAATAAAGACAAAATATAGAAGTAATATGCCAGAATTTGATTTCTTCAGTAATCACAAAAGTTGTTTAGCCAATACCTTTTCCACCGGGGTTATAAAAAACAGACTAAAAACCTGTCATCAGAAACATACCTGACTGGCTCAGTGCTGGCTACTCACAGTGCCGCAAACCTGCTGTGATCATCCATGCAGCTCACAGATCCTTCTTGACTTTATGAAATCGATTTTTCATTCAGTCTTAGTGCAACCACCACATGCTGCCAGGGCTGCTAGCATGTCTCTCCTAAATTACAGACTACTGAAAGTAATTAATCTATCTGGCTTCTATTTAAATGGAAGCACTGTTGTGTATAAAGGGTGCTGGAAGCTAAGGAGTCCCAGTTTTTCTGTGATGTTTTTCATCCTCAGCCTCATAGGCACAGCCATGCCTTCAGCAGCTGTCCCTCCACTGAGGACTTTCTGAAATTTCAACACACTTCTCTGGTTTGAGGTACCAAGGCTGGCTGGGTATGAATGGAGATGTTACTTACATACAACCTACTGGAATAAGTCTTCCTAGGATGCGAGGGAGCCTGACCTAATTCAGCTGGCTTAAACTTGGTGCTCAGCATGAAGTGATGAACACTCCTGTTGCCAGCACTTTAAAACCCCTGGGATATCTAATCCTTTTTACAGCTAGTCTAGGTCATGGGGCAGTAGAAACACCATTTACTTTGTGTTACTGGGGCTCTCTCTGTTGTTAACACCTGTAAAATACCATCAGCTCTGCAGCAACAGGAGCAGAGAGGAAAGCAGAGTAACCTCAGAGTGGGTAAGTTCATTAGCCATTCTGTCTGTCCTCCTCGCTTCCAGCTGTATAGCACATTTAAGGTACTCAGAGCTAGTATGCAGCTATGTAAACTATGCAAGTTTACATCAGCTGCACTTTGACCTCTGAAGTTACTCAGTAAAGGATTTTGCTTATTGAGGAAGATAGCAACTACTAACACTATGTTGTTGCTTACACAGAAATACAACACGCTTATTTTGTCAGACTTTGCCACTTGGATGATTTAGATTAGCATTTGTGTGAGTTAAAAGGAACATCCAACCTCATTAACTTTTTGGGGTAATGGCTGTCTCCCAGAATTAACTTTGAACATCTCTGCTTTAGATTACAGTCAGGTACTAAAAAGAGATTTCAGAATGGCTACAACACTCTAACCTCATTATCTGCCTAATTAAGTATGTTCAGTTTATAAGATACAGAATGATTTTCTAACAGCCAGATAAGTTCAGAGCAAAAGGAAGTTTTGCCTGGGTAAAATCTCTCCCTTACATTCACCACCAGTAAAGAACATTCTGCAGTTACAAGTCTCCTGACAATCCTGTCATTTGTGCAGGAGAAATAGTCGGTCCTACACCCTATGGGTGTAGAAATTTATTTTTGTCAGTAACTTGCAAATATAATCCAATGACACATGAGCACTGGCTGTATTCTGTAACAGCATGCTATTTCTATATAATCTTACTGCTAGCCATGTAATCTCAGTCTATTTCTTCACAGGCAGTTAAAACATGGTGGCTACTCAATTCACAAACCAACCAACATTCAGTGATGATGGTTTGTGAGCAGCATAAACTGAATTAATACTGTCACAAAATTCTATTAGTTTATTATCTGAATCTGCTCTCAAACACAGTAATGAGTTTGGTTAAAAAAGAAAAAAGAGTTAGGAGAAAGAAAGGAGGGGAGTTTTCAAAAAGGAAACAGAATAGAATGGACTATTTCAGTTGGAAGGGACCCACAATGATCACCGAGTCCAACTGCCTGACCACTTCAGGGCTGACCAAAAGTTAAAGCATGTTGTTAAGGGCATTGTCCAAATGCCTCTTAAACACTGACAGGCTTGGGGCATCAACCACCTCTCTAGGAAGCCTGTTCCAGTGTTTGACCACCCTCTCAGTAAAGAAATGCTTCCTAATGCCCAGTCTAAACCTCTCCTGGCGCAGCTTTGAGCCATTTCCACACATCCTACCACTGGATACCAGGGAGAAGAGCTCAGCACCTCCCTCTCCACCCTCCTCAGAAAGCTGTAGAGAGCAATGAGGTTGCCCCACAGCCTCCTTTTCTCCCAACTAGACAAGCCCAAAGTGCTCAGCTACTCCTCACAGGACATGCCTTCCAGCCCTTTCACCAGCTTTGTTGCCTTCCTCTGGATGCATTCAAGGACCTTCACATCCTTCTTAAGTTGTGGGGCCCAGAACTGCCCACAGCACTCAAGGTGAGGCCGCACCAACGCTAAGTACAGCGGGATAATCCCCTCTTTTGGCTGTCTGGTTATGCTGTGCTTGAAGCAGCCCAGGATGCGGTTTGCCCTCTTGGCTGCCAGGGCGCACTCCTGGCTCACATTGAGCCTGCTGTCGACCAGCTCCCCCAGATGCCTTTCTGCAGGGCTGCTCTCCAGCCACTCCTCTCCCAGTCTATACGTGTGCCCAGCATTACTCCCTCCCAGGTGCAGAATCTGGCATTTGGACTTGTAAGATTTCGTGCTGTTAATCACTGCCCAATGCTCTGATCTATCTAGATCCCTCTGCAAGGCCTCTTGTCCCTGAAGAGAGTCAACAGCACCTCCCAGTATGGATCATCAGCAAACTTGCTGATGGTGCATTCAACCCCTGCATCCAGATCACTGGCCTTGGAAGTTTTGACAAAATTAGTAAACTTCATTTTTATTGACACCTGAAATGGAAAATATTTGTTGTGCCTTTGTTGTCATGATTGTCAGCTACCCTGATAGCTAAACTGCCTATTTCTGATGTGAACCATGAGCAAGTTGTACTACAACAGAATCAGAATAAAATAATTTTACAATTTCACGTGATTCAAAACCTACTTCTCCCCACTCCAGAAGAAATATCTCAGTGCATTTTTAGTTTTCTTGGAGAAGTAGACCGCTCCACATGTTGGGAACCCTGAACTCTCCTTGCCTTCAATGAAAGTGAAGTTGTGAAACACCTGTAGATACCAGCATCCTAATCTAAAGAACGCTAAGAAGCATGAGGTCCTTCCACAGATTAAAACCTATGACAAAGCACATCAAATGAGTGCTCCCTACTAATACTAACAAACATTGCAGAATATGCTGCAGTATATTTGAACAAATTTAGTATACTGCAGTCATCATTTTGATGACCTCACATTCTGGAGTTCATCAGCTGCCTGTGAAATAACTGAAAAATATTTAATTAACTCTTGAAGGATACACAGGTATTCTGGTGTTTGTTAGGGCTTCAGATTAATACTGGAAGTAAAAAGGTTGCATGCTGTGGCAAAACCAGCAGAGTTATGAATATAAGAGATATGAATGTAAAGAATGTAAAAATGCTTCTTTGTAGGCCTACAGACATGATACAGAACCTCCCCCCATCTGGTCCACAGCAGTAATGAATATTAAACAGATTTTTAGCATGCAAGCATCCTCTGTTCTACAGTCCCAAAAGCTCAGCAAGCCAAACCCCTAGACACAGTTAACACGCAACACTTGCTGAGGTCTTAGCAAGCAGGGCAGCTTTTTTAGTTCTGCACAAAGGATTTGCGAAGACAGAATCACAGAATCGTATAGGTTGAGAAAGACCTTTAAGATCATCGAGTCCAACTGTAAACCTAACACTACCAAGACCACCACTACACCATGTCCCTAAGCACTTCATCCAAACGTCTTTTAAATACCTCCAGGGATGGTGACTCCACCACTTCCCTGGGCAGCCTTGTTCCAATGCTTGATAACCCTTTCAGTGAAGTAACATTTCCTAATATCCAATCTAAACCTCCCCTGGCACAACTTGAGGCCATTTCCTCTTGTCCTATGGCTTTCTACCTGGGAGAAGAGACCAACACCCACCTTGCTACAACCTCCTTTCAGGTAGTTGTAGAGAGCGATAAGGTCTCCCCTCAGCCTCCTTTTCCCCAGACTAAACAACCCCAGCTCCCTCAGCCGCTCCTCATCAGACTTGTGCTCCAGACCCTTCACCAGCTTTGTTGCCCTTCTCTGGACACGCTCCAGCCCCTCAATGTCTCTCTTGTAGTGAGGGGCCCAAAACTGAACACAGTATTCGGGGTGCGGCCTCACCAGTGCCAAGTACAGGGGACGATCACTGCCCTAGTCCTGCTGGCCACACTGTTCCTGATACAAGCCAGGATGCCATTGGCTTTCTTGGCCACCTGGGCACACTGCTGGCTCATATTCAGGCAGCTGTCAACCAACACGCCCAGGTCCTTCTCTGCCGGGCAGCTTTCCAGCCACTCTTCCCCAAGCCTGTAGCATTGCGTGGGGTTGTTGTGGCCCAAGACATATTAACAAAAAAAAAACAAAACAAAACAAAGGCAAAAAAGCAGGTCATTGGTCCTCTCTACTGACTTAATAGGTCATTTTGAAAAAAAAACCATTCAATATTACAGCTGACATGAATTTACCTCAGTCCAGTTGCTCACTGTCCAGTCAGATGGGCACAAGACATCTCTGTTGCATGACAGATGGGTCTTTGGTTTAAGCAGGTGCTGGCACTCTGTGACAGCCAGCGCCTGCTCATCAGATCCCACCGTCTGGATACAAAGAACAGTTCGCTTCTTCTGGCCTGTTGGGCCACATGTGGTCGAACATTTCTGCCATTCTCCTGCCCACCACCTGAAAACCAGGGGGGTAAGAACCATCAGAAAACAATCCATCACAAGCACATTAAGGAAAAGGTCAAAGACTAGAAGAAAAAGAACCATAATTTAAATTCTGGGTTCAGGTATACGCTTTTGATATTATGTCCAGATCACTCAAGCTTTCCCATCTGCCCTGTGCTCCAGTGCCAGCCAGTCATTGAAAGATGCTGATTCCCAGACAGCAGTAGGCACTGAGTATTATGTTTCTACAATGTGTAAGAATCCACTGAGTAAACGGTCTTTCAAATCCAAATTTGAGGAACTGCTAGGAAGTTTAGTAATCTATTTACTCTACCCTATTGTTTATCTGCTTATTGCTACCTCAGTACAGAAAGGTTTAACAACTGAGAATCACCAGAGTCTGTAAGGACAGCACAGAGGTGGAGAAGGTCCCCTCACACACGTCTGTGCAGCCAGCGCTGCACAACTGCTCAAACTGGCCCTGTGTTACCTCCAGAAGGGGAAGCAGCAAGGCACACAACCCCAGAAAACAGGCTAGTCAGAGCTATGCTGTGTGCACCCATGTGGGATCAGTGCCCTGCAGTGCTGTACCTCCAGGCCTAGTCTCTGGGTCTGCACTAGGCTGGACTTTTCTGTACTTTGTTCCTTCATGAAGTAAAAACGAGCCCCTTCTGTGTCTCTCTGCCGATTAAAGATGGTATTCTGTAGTGTGCTATGCAATGTTCCACCAAATGAAAGATGTTTCCTCTAGTGCAGTATTTTCCAATGCAAAACACCTTACCAACATGAGCTGTCCCCTTTATACTTGGTTTACTTTAGCCTTTCTCCAGCTTCATCCACGTACTTCTTCTCATGCTGACCCAGAGTGAATCATGTATCTGCATACCTGCCTTCCATGATGAGAAAGGAGGGCAAAAACTGGGTTTCTACTATTTGAGAAGCATCGGCATCAACTGTGACATTTGCCTAAAGATTTACGGTTATACTTTTTTCAAAAAAAGGAAAAAAAAGAAAAGTATTTTTCCTTCCAGTTTAGAGTGCCCTAGGCAAGAACATAGCTCCAAGCTGCTGTATAAAAGATCTGGCCCAGCTGTGAAGCTACAAAAGCTCATAGACAATATTAATTGTTCCTGAGTTTGAAGCAGGTCATGACAAAGCCTTACACTGAAAACAAATCACGATATATTTAGAAAACACCTTTCTAGACAGAAGGGTGGAAAAAATTGGTTTTGGCTTAAACCAACACCTTTCTATTCTATTTTTTTCCTTTTAAGAACAATGAACGTAGTGCAAAATAATCCCATTCTGATAAATACATCAAAGTTCAATGTCTAGTTTTATACCAGTTTTTGCTCCTTGCTTTGTCTCCCATCTTACTGCATTTCTGGCTTCTTCAGTTTGCTGACAATCCCTCTCCCCTTTCCTCTGTAGTTTCCATGTTCCTTCTCTGTTTCCTGATTAATTTATTGTTAGGTTGCAAATGAGCTGTCACTGATGTGGAAGGCATTGATATTTATTCCTAATACTTTAAAAAAAAAAAAGACTCAGAGCAATCAAACTATGCACACAGCTCGTTTGTGCAACCATGTGGTTTTCTCTGGGGTACCTACACCTACCTTCCTTCTCTTTCATTATGTATACATACCTTATTTCCTTTTAAATTACCCTAGAAGCCCTTTGGGGCACAGACTATTTTGCTACACACTCTAGAATGCAGCCCATTGCCACCACAACCCTGTGTGAGGCCTCTGGACGTTGCTGTAATAAAAGAACAAATTATTTTTCTCCTTCTCCTGCCTTTCCTTGGATTGTTTCTTGCTCTTCCAGGCTTTTGCAAACAACAAAGGAAAACTAACAAGCGGCTGAAGAGAAAAAGCAAGCGCACATCAGCGGGACACAGCAATAAAAGAGAAAAATATATTACCGCAACCTGAATCAAGCCATTTCAGGGTTGTTTTCATCTCTTGCATCTTCTTTCCAATTTTATCATCTCTAGTATCTTGTAAATTGCTGACACTTCAGCACAAATGCAAGTTGAAGTATGTGAATTGCTCTATTAATTTTAATGGAACTAGATCACATATTTCAAGCTACAGACATGCTAAGCTGACACCCCCTCCCTCACTGTTTTCAAATGGCTCTGAGTGAGGGTTCATCAGTTTGTAGGTTTAAATCCCGAGCTCCTAGCAATAAATTATCAGAGCTTACTACAGAACCTATCTTGAGGAGCAGTAATGGTGTGTGATTAACTATTGCATGCAGAACATTTTTAAAAAGTCTTGGAAGAAAGTAAAGTTCTCCAAAGTGAGGAGATCCCAGAATTAAGATTTTATCCTATTGCACCTTCATGGTCAATCTTAAATTACTTTTAGTCATGTAACTTTTTCTATAGAGTTCTTCCTCGTTCAGTGCAGGTAACAGATGATACTGGTGAGCCAAGTAGTTAATTGCCCGGCACCATGTTTACCACACACACTTCAAAAAACTTGCTCTGACTAAAAGTTTATTCTTATCAGTAATGGGAGGTTTTGATGGTGCATTTTCCTATTTCCATTCTAGGGTACATGCATGTGTCTTAAACACTCAAGCATGAGAAACTTAACATGGAAGCACATGCACTCTTGTCTCTTCATGGTCCCCACTGAGGACTTCTGAACTGCAGCATCCCAGCCAAAGGGGAAGGAAGGCAGAGCAAGGACGACAGAACATCTACCATCCATTTGTCAGTTTTGGTACAGGATGCCCCAAAGCAGGTCCTGGACCACACAGAAGGGAGCGGCACCCAAGTGACTACTTTGCCCAATCCTATTTATCTTGGAGCTTCTGCTGTCTCCTCACACTGCAGAGGCATAACCAAAACTGGAGGTGACTGCTGAGCACACATCCAGAATTGACACAGCAATTCGAGATCCAAACATGCAACTTCTAGGTTGAAATGACCAAGCTGTCGGACCTCCCAGCTGTAAGCTAAAGAGTGGAGGGCACTGCCAGACAGACTTAACTTCGGGCAGGTTATAATCAAGGCTTTCTTTAGATCACACATACAGAGAGATGCTTGGGAAAGAAAAGGATATGGGGAAGAAAACAAGTAGGCAGCTGTGCTGATTGTGGTGAGAGACTGGTACAAGTTGGTGGAAACTGAAGCCTAATGGGAGTCACTGTCCAATACTTGTTCCTACCTCTGGTTTCTGATGGCACTGATCACTACAGCAACTGAGTGGTTCTTAAATATTAATGCATCACCTGGTCCCTGCAAAGTGACAGGACTGTCTTATCTCCACAGGCAGGCACGGTATGGAAAGATGGTGGTAACAAACAAACAAACAAGCAAAATGCATAATTTGGGTAATTAATTCATGTGAGCACTGATTTTCCCAAGGCTGTCAAACTAGAGAGCAGTCTGTATGGTGAAAGCATAATCTCACTTAGTTTTCATCTGCAGCTGTGAATGCTCAGCTTTTCTGCAATCCAGCCTGGGACAGAGGTAGGGAGAAAATCTAATTCTCTCAGGTGGCATTCAGCTGCCTTAAATGAGACCTCTCTCTTTTCCTCCCATGCTGAGTTTCCAAGGTCTGTAGCAATTAAGGCGGGGCCCAACAGCCTTGTCCATTATACAGTCCTCATCTACACTGAGATGGATGCATGCTGAATGAGGTGTGGATCCTGTTGAAAAAGTAGTAGCACAGGATTTTGGAACCAAAGTTTGCTATATTCATGTGTATGGAGATGAATATTCCCTCCCTCCCACGGTACCGTGTCACACCTAAAGAAAGACTGTCTTCTTTCACTATGTATTTGTATAGCATCAGGCAGAGCAGATACCAACAGGGCACTGATTTTCACTCTCTGTATTATAAGAGAAACAAGATTTCCTATTCTTATTACACTGTCGGAGTCTACTATGCAGTCTGGAAGCAGGGCAATACAGTAACAGCAGATAAAACCAGGAGATCCCAAGTACTTTTAAAATAATCTATTTAGGGTTACTCTGTTCAAGTGGGTAGTCAGACTAAAAAGGCTCCAGGCAATTTTCTTTACAGGGGAGAGCAAAACTTTTATTCACAACACTATAAGTAGTTAAAATCTCACTCTTTTTCTTCAAGTAGTATCTATTGATTTTTATCATTAACACCTATGGAGTTAAATACCTGCCTACCAAAGAAACATATAACTGGAAACCATATTCCATAGCATAACGTGGGAAAAAAGCATGCATTTATGCTACAGTCTTGTTGCACTCCTGCTAAGGAATATCACTCAAGTTTTACATGAGCAGTTGTATGACATTTTAACTCCTAACTGGCCATCTTTATTTTGTTCTGAGTCAACATGTGGCATACATGTATTGTGACATTTTAAATATTTTATTTGTTTTGCTCCAGATTCTTTTAGTAGAAAGTGTGGGAAAAATAAATGTAGACCAAATCAGCTAACAAACAAGAATGTTAAGACTTGGACTTCTCAGAAGCCTGTCATTTAAACAGTTTATAATTAACTTCCTGAAATGGATTAATGAGATAAGATCTGGTTTGTGGGAGTCACAAACGTTGTAGTAATGTTAGTCTTTGCCTGTAGCTACTGTTTGATAAATTATCTAATTCTGATTTAGTGGTCTAGTAGCTAGTTTCATGGTAGCATGTTTTCCATCAGTGGGATTTAGCAGATCATAGGAGGGAGGGTTATGCGAGAGAACATCCTTCTTGTTTTAGATAGGACATTCCTATAAAGAAACTGGTTCACTGTTTCAATCCTGTGGCTGCAGCAGTAACCGAAGGTCCCCTGTAGTGTTGTGTTTAATAGCACTGTCTTCAGCTCTAGCACAGAATTTAGCTCCCTCTCAGAACACTTGGTCTTCGGTAGCTTCACATGAACTCTCAGTTAGCCTGTATCATGCAGTATGGGACAGTCACACCTTCCTCCAACATTCAGATTTTCTTTAGAACCAACAAACCACCAAACTGCACTAAGTGCTGTCTTGCATTTCAGATGAAGATGCGTAACTATCTTTCTGGATTAGCGGTGACACATATGCCATGGAAAGTAAATACCAACTAAATCCCATGCTGAGACTACAGCCTGGAACAGAGACCAGGTCTACAAAATGAAGAGCTTGGGAAGGGTGGATAGGAATCCATTCTTCACTGCCATCTTTTCCAACAGAAGAACTCAGGGCCACCAACAGAAGCTAGTGAGAGCCAGGTTCAAAATAATTAAAACGAGGTGGTGCTTCACACAGTAGGCATTAAAACTGCGGAACTTCTTGCAGAGGAAGTTATATATGATAGAATTTTTACAAGGTTGCAGAGGGAGGCTGGACAAGTGCTTGGAAGAGAGGTCTATTGGAGATTACTGATTAGACAAGCCATAAAAGCCCCTGGAAATGCCTTGAATTAAAACCAGTTGGAAGCTGGAAGAGTATTAGAAAGATATATAATTTATGCTTGCCTTGCTTTTACTCTTCCTTAGGCATGTATGCCCTGCTGGGAGCCAGAGCAGGGACTTAGATCCTTGGTCAAACTACTACAGTCACTCTTCTGTTATTAAGAGAAAAATAAATACACAATGTGACTCTAGAACTAAATACGTACGGGTTTCCTGCACTGCATTTTGTCAGTATTTTGCTGTCCTCAGAAGGATAACTAGTGCTTTCCTCTGCAGTGCAGAATGAGCTTGAAAAGCATCACTCAGGCTGGCAGCATATGAGAACTTTTCTGCCTGGCCTGCAGAAAAGCTTGGTTCACACGTCACATAATTCTGCAATCTGCCCAACAAGGGACAAATTCTGTTCCCTCACTTTCAAGAGCAGGTCTGAATAATGCAGTCACTTAGAACAAATGTGATAAATTGAGCTCATTTGGAACTTTGGAATAAATAGCACAGTTTATATGTGCTATAAATAAAAAACACCCTGACGTATGTGGGTAGCCTCAGCTCTTAACTAGTCAACTAGTTAGTAAGTTTGATCTACTGTCAGTTGATTTCCTAGCAATCTACAAAGAATTATGAAATGCTGGTAGCTTATGCTTTTACCAATCATTTATAGAGGTTGAAAGTGCAAAGATGTAATTCCCAGAGGAGGCATCATATAATGTTGTGAAGATACTTGGAAACAACTAATAAAACCAACAGCCATGCAGAATTTTTTACATTAAAGCTTCATGAAATTCACTGCTGGCAAATGTAACGCGATACGCTTTAAGGGAATCATTGTAATGACTTTGATTTGATTCTGATTTAACTAGAATTACTA
The DNA here is from genome assembly GCF_034638445.1 of Ciconia boyciana. Classification (NCBI taxonomy): domain Eukaryota; kingdom Metazoa; phylum Chordata; class Aves; order Ciconiiformes; family Ciconiidae; genus Ciconia; species Ciconia boyciana. The sequence continues at coordinate 24,548,096 of NC_132937.1, forward strand.
GGGAAAGACTGGTATACCATTGTGAACGGCATGACAAACAATCTCTGAAGACAATGAAAGGCAAGAGCAAGATGTTCCAGTACCTAAAGCATGAAACTAAAACCAATATTGATCCCTTCCAGCAAATCTGCGCATATTTTACAAGCCCACAGTTCTGCTGTCACCTGGAATGTTTGCTGTGGTTAGTCTTCCTTACCCACTCGCTAAAATGGTAGAACAGAAAAAACAGAGACGAAGACAAATTAAAAATGTTATGGGAATGGAAAAAATTATTCCCATGTGATCACAGAACGAAGAAAGTTGCACTTCGCTGAAATGAAAAAATAAGAAGGGACATGATAAAAAGATGCCAAATAATAAGTGTTATAAAGAAGGTGTAACAATTAGTTATAGAAGTGGGCATTTCCACTCATCTTCCCTCATAAAAAGGACAAAGAAGTATCAAAAAATACTGAAAACCAGCATCAAAAGGCTTAAAAAAACCTGTCTGCAAGTTAGTTTTTAGAACACACAATAATACATTATCACTTGAGCTAAGACAGGAATAGGATTTTTGAAATAAGTAAGAATTTATACCGTTTTCAGGCACACCTGCACCTAAACTGAACAAAAAGGGTATCTATACAGATGAGAGAGCAATCTCTGCCATTCCTAGCACAGACTTCTCAGGAACTGGAACTGGAAACTTCTTTGGGCAGCTCACTCCTAATCTGTCCATTACTGGGTTTCTGCCACCTTGCTCTGAAATGCTTAGGAGATCTCACCACAGCAGGCCGTAGATGCCACACTAATCTGGTATTAAAACCAACATTTTCCTTTGAATAAGGCTGCTATTTAGCATTAGCAGAGCCCCCCCCAGTATCTGTTACCTGGGTGGACAGTCCTTTTCGTAGCATTTCTTTTGTCGCCCGTTTGGCTGTGTTGCTGGGTCGCAGAAGGAGTTTTTGATCGCCCCACTTCCCTTCCGCATGCAGTGGGCAATCTGGCGCTGCACCCCTGCGAGAGAAAGACACAAAAAAAATTAACAGTAATCCATGTAGGCTGGGGATGAGCTGTAGAAATCCTCTAGCATGGGGAGTACACACTGGTCGTACTCCATATCCCAGAATACAGTAACAGCTGTGCAACTCAGTTCTGCTGAATGTCTGGGCTAAGTCAGGTATGGGCATCCTTTAATCAAGATGAAAAGGTGTTAAGCAGGACTCGTTTGGATCAGGCAGCTCACACAACACATTAGAAAGCACTTTCCTTAATCTCAATTTAGTTGTCAGCCTCAGAAAGGACTCCTGCAGGCCCTGAAGCAGGTTTAAAGGGCTATGAATGATTCTTGGATTACTCACAGATAAGAGGCAACTCAGCAGCATCAGGCTATTCACAGCAAGGGTATTTTTGCTGATCTTTTCTTTGTACTTCTGGGAAGGCTGTTTAAGCAGAATACAAACTGGAGTGTATCAGCAAAACTATAACCCTGTGACTCTTAATGCTGAATTCCACTTTTAAGAAGTTTTGGTACAAATCTTGACTGAAAATGATGATGCCATATTACGAGGGGGGAAATCTTCTGTTTTCTAAATAACTAATACTCAGCACTCATCACAAGAGGCAAGGTGCACTAATGATGAGAGACACAGAGACATCCTATACATACAATGTGGGTTATTGCTTAACAGTTCCACTTAAAAAAACTCCCACACATTTAACAGAAAGAAACATGAACCAAAATACTGCATTACCCTAGTGCGAATCTAAAGAAAGCCAGTTTCCAGGGGCCTGCCTTCCACAAAGTTTTGCAATAATTTGAGGTAGGTCCTGTGCTGCAATCTCAGTGTAAAAAAAGTATTGCGATACTACAGTCTGAAAGGTTGTACCTAGACTGATATAGAGGCATTAAAATAGTGGCATTAGGCCCAAACAAATCCTGAGGACTAAAAAGACCGAAGAAACCTTGTTTATAAACTCTTGTTAAATTAACTATGCTATTAATTCACAGCAATTAATATGCAGACGGTAGATCACTGTATCTCTGTGACTTTTATCCTTATCCTGGGAAGCAAAGGGCCTAACAGCACTGTTACTACAGTGTCAGGGATAAGTGTTAGGCTATTTTGCAGAATGTTTAGGAATTAAATTAAGCTTTTCCTTGCCTCATAGGAATTAAATTAAGCTTTTCCTTGCCTCACACCTCCTAATAACTAGTCTGGGAAACTAAGTGGAAGATAAGAACAGTAATCCATAGATAACAATACTTGGGAAATATGGAAGTATTCCTCTATACAACATATACTTATGTTCCTCTATACAGCAATGTCCCCATATATGGCAATTAAAACTTACTTCCTAAAATTTCATGCTAGCATTGTAGTTATCTTGCTTTAAGGAATTCCACAGCATTCAAATTTTTTTTTTCCTCTCCAAAATTTAACAATCTACTTATAAAAATAAATACAGAAAAAACAGAATACCAACTTTAATACTAGGAAATGCAAAGCTAGCAACAGAGGTAACTTTTGGTGGGAGAACTGAGCAAGGACTGCATGCGTGAAGGGGAGATTGTAGTCAGATATTACCGAAAAAGGCCTCCACAACACAAGGAAATTAAAAACTTTCTATGCATACTTGGGTCATTCCATAGAAGCAGATGGGAACCTGTATCTCATTGTTATATCTCATTGTTATAGCACCTTAAGACATCAGGTCTGTGACACTGTGAGGAAATGCTATAGCTTTTAGAGTACTTTCAGACTTGCGACTGAGACATAAGACAATTACTGACAACAGCACAGGATTTGATGACTGAGACTCCTCCAGTCATACACGAAGGTTGATTTGCTAGAAAAAGGATTATTTTTACCTAGAAGGGAGGATTAAGGGACTGCAGCCCTGTGCTCCCATTAATGCTATTCGCTGAGGCATTCAGGCTCCAGGGTACATGATGTGGAAGTAGCTGCGTGACTGCAGCGTGGCTGGATGTGGCTCTCTCCTGTCCTAGGGGACTTCAAGCGGCAGAAAGCTTTTTGGTTCAGTGCAGGACTCCCAATGAGCAGTGCTCTATTTTATGCTATGAAAAGTGTAACTGGAATAGTTAGCAACCTTCCTGCTAGTTGTAAAAGCAGTTCACAGAAATATGTTTCTGTCCCTTTCAAAATCATGATATGTTGCTGTTACAAATGCAAATAAGAGAAGAACTCTTTTGCTTTGATAAATTTTAGGGTCATTTCAGCTGCTGTAATTCACTTTAAAACCACTATAAACCTTTGCAAAAGTTTTGTTTTGATGCTGTACATTCTCATAAAACATTTGCTGATCACTGGCATCAACAAACTAATTTATTCACACAAACAATTTTTATTATGGAATTTATGTGAACTCTCACTGTAGTTTCAAAATCTGGAAAGTTCTGGGATGGATGTATATATTAAAAGAAGCCATAAATTCACATTTTTTTCATCTTGACCGTGTACAGTTCAGTTCCAAAGCTGGAAGGAATCCTATATGCATATATTGATACACACATATATATATATGTTCATATATATATAATGACATAAGGAAATACAATTTTTTTTCAGCTTGAGCAAGTTGAACTAGAAAACATTGCAAAAGTAGAAAACTAGTCACCTCACACTGACCCTGCCTTATCAAACTTTTCCAGTTACATAACTTAAATGTGTAATATCCTATTTAAGTCACAGATTAAAAATTGTAAATATACTTAAACACTCAGTAAAATCGGAAACCTAAACACTATTTCTGTAGGGCTCTGAGAGGGTCGCTGTTTTCCTCCCTTCACCTCTTTTACTTCTCTCTGATCTCAGTGCTAACTAGTCCATGCTGACAACTGTTTTGCATGCACAAAGATGCTGGCTGTATCCATCAGAACATCATCTCTGTGGTCATAATCCCACTGCAAAGATCTTGCTTTTTTCTCTAGAGAGGGAACATCCCATGGTCTTGATCTCACTAAATCTGCTCACAGATTGCTTCCGCCTCTCTGTGCCACTTCATCCCTAATGCAGGACTTTTTAGATGGGAGGCTGACCCACTCAGCTCCTGATTTAGTTTGCAAAAAAAGGTGCCAGTTTAAAATCATTTGGGTGTGGAAGGTTTTTGAAACAGAGATTAGAAATCTGTTGGCTGCATAGCCCTCAGTTTGGGAAAAATCAAGGCTGAGAACAACAGAAATGAAGGACCAGAAGCAAATGTACAAAATGTGTATGCAAAAGAGCATATTTGATTGTAAAAGTAATTTGAACAAGTAATTGTCACAGTTGTGCATCAAATCAGATACTCTGCAAGAAGTTTACTTTGGTATTTGAATGAACAAATTATATTCAGTGCATGCACAAGTTACGTACACAATACAAGAGCCAACCTTTACATTCTTGGGTGTTATAAAACTTAGACACATAATAGTGAAGGAAAATAGAGTGACCTTTGTTTTCTAAAATCAACACTACAAGTTTAGTACTACATTTCAGTTCAGGAATACCTGGAGGTAATTTTACAAAGTAGCCCTGATAACGGTTGTGAAGGATCTAGAGGGCACATAAACAATTAACCCTCAAAGAAATCTTACAGTTAAGTCCTTTTGCAACGCTTTGAAAATTTGCCATTTACTGATGTTATCTATGGAGAAGTAAATTGTTGAGGTTGCCTAATATTCTCCCTTAGTTGCAGCTGTGCCGTGCTTTGCTTCTTGTTATGTTCAATGCCACTCAAAGCTAGTTCTAAGAAACATGATTAAAGCCTTTCAATAAGGATGAAAGATTTATACTTGTAATTTCTAATTGACCATTATTTAAAGAAAGAATAATGGGTAGTTGGTCTAGAAAAAAACTCAGTGAGGCATTTAAATTAATCTTCCTATAAAAAAGCTTAAGGGCTTTACATGCTGTCTTGACAGTAGGCTCTGGAGGGACAGGCTCTTGGCCAGAGGGTGCAGCAGTCTGCAGGACACTGTCCAGTGTGCACACATTCTGACTGCAAAGCAATTCCTTTCTGCATAAAGCAAACAGCCGGCAGAGACTCAAACTGCCCTGCAGTGAGAACAGAGCAGGGCTTATGATTTTTACTATAAATTATCCCCTTCAGCATTAGTTTGCCATGAAATGGATTGTAATGTAATTACTGAACTATTTTCTACATTGCAAATTGATATCAGGTATTGCAATGTGTTCTCCTTTTCCCTGCATGCCGTATTAGGTATATTTGCTACAGAAAACATTGATTTTTCAGAGAATATTTTTTCCCTGCTAAATGGCATTATTGTAGACTGGCCAGACCCACTCTTTGAGACCACAAAAGACAGGGGCACATGAAACAAATGAAGGAAAACATGAGCACATTTGCATCTTCTTTTTCTCAGGTGCAATGGAGTTGGGGAAGGATATGGGTCAGGGCACGGCGTAGTGCTACCTTGAGGCCACAAATCTTTTGGAAAATATCTTTAGGGAGCTGTCCTGGGTTAATTCTGAGAAGGGACAGCTTCACTCTACAAAGTCATTATTCATAATTGGGACGTTTTCCAGGTACATTTCCCTGGATAAGGAGCTGTGTCATAAGGCTAAAACCGTATTTTTTCTCTTAGGATAGATGAGGCTTTCCTGCATCAGCCCATTCCCATGCCTGTAGCCCCATTTATCACTCCCTAACTCAGCTTCACTCTCTTGGCTCCAGAAAGCATTTGTTTGCATGGTCCTGATCTCTGTGGCTACAAAAGGCCAAAGTGCCCTTGGATTTACTGCTACCATATTGACCAGTTGTGACGAAAGGCCCTATGCCCAATCTTTAGGCAGGTCCAGGTTTGCCAAGAGAACAAAATTATAGGTAAGGATCAATTTCTCCCACTGGCTGTGGCCGTCAAAGTTAGTTCAATAGTTCACCTTTTTTGGCACTGCCTTTTATCCTGAAAAACTATTGGTTTATTATTTACCAAATTATATCCGCAAAATTCTTTGAAGGTTATTTTACTACTATCTTTAGTCTAAATAAATGCAACTTCTCTTACCTCCTTGATCCCCACTGTAGGCTTGTCTTTAGGAAGACTTGTCATGCAGCACACCAATAGCAGAAGATGATCTTGCCTACTTCAATGCACTTTATCTTACAAACCTTTCAAAACTTTTCAAATGCCTGAGATTTGGCACAACAGGTCTGTTACTGCCAATGGCAACACATTCTGAATCTAAATAGTGTACGTTCAGGTAAAATCAATCTCATCGTTCAAAGCCAGAAGGAAGTTCTGTGGAAGTCAGAGAAGGGTGTTGCTTAATCCAGCAACATTGGGAACGTTCAGTTCTGCCTTTATTCTGCCTCTTGGTCCTCAACTGAACTCAGGGGGATCAAACCGCAATAATGCATAACCGTGTGAGACCTTCTGGTTTTAGGTCAACAATCACCACCATGCCCATATTTCCTGCTAAATGTAGCAAGACTTTAGAGTTTCCAAATTTGGATAACGATGGAGAGCTAACATTTTCCAAATACACCTTCCCTGATACTACGCCCTTCTTTTTATGCAGCAAAGCTCCAGGTATTTTTGCTGATGTGTTTGTGCTCTGATCATCCAGGCATAAACCTGCTATATTACTGCACCAGCATGGTGCTTAGGAGGGTGCTTAGGAATCTGAACCAGCTAGTTCAGATTCAGTGCCAAGCTAATATGACAACAGCACAGCTGGTCCACATTCAGACAGCCCAGAGCACAACCAGATTAAGCATCGGGTACCTGCAGAAAACTGCAGACAGACTGTAATATCAGAGCTCCCCTGGTTCAAGTGATGCATTGAAGCTCTGTGCCCGGGTTTCCCTTTTTTCTGGGCAGGGAGTAAGCGACAATACCCTGACTGCACCATATATTAGCAGATTACATCCTCCTTTAGACCTGTTCAGTTACTTTCATAAATGCATGTATCTAAGACGAGAGCAAAGGGTCTATTAATTTCTTTTCTCCTGTCCGTGAAGGAATGCAGAGAACTGGGAAAGTTTCTGTGCCCTTTTTGAACTGTGATGCACCTCTTGGTTCCCCTGCAAATTCATGTCAGTAAGTCCAGTCTTGCCTGAAACACATCATTTCTACTTATGCAAAGAAAAAGCCAATGAGCTTGAGAAATATTTAAGAGTCCAAAGACAGCAAACAGGGAAGCCACTTATTAAATAAAAACTGAAAAAAAACCTATATCCTGCAGTCCTCTATTTTAAGTAATCCATGTGGTAGGTAGAAATCAAAGCCAAGTCACACAGTTCTTTAGCCAGAAGGTAGTACACAGGGTTATAATTTACTTAGTGAGAAATAGTTCTGGGAAAAGTGCAGCTGATGTAAAAAAAACCAAACCAACACAACAAACAGTCTAATAACACTCCCCCCCCCCCCCCTTTTTGTTATCATGCCAATTGTTACATTAAACATTATTCACAAGTAGGTATCAGAACTAAAACATACAGCATGCAATTAAGCAAAACACTTGTTTTAGGTACCTATTTAAAGACTTTTTTTTTTTCCTGCTAACCAGAAAGCACATGGTGTTCTGTGCTGAGAGATTCTTCTCAAAAAAAAAAACCCCAAAACAAACCACACAAATATTTGCACAAACGTATATACATGGATGTATAAACATCTCTGTATGTCCATTATATATATAAAAATATTTTTTTTATAATATAGGAATGTTATTGACATGGGGTAATTTACACTATTCCTCTAACATTCTTCTTTTAATCTTCTAAAATTAAGGCCATACAATGTCCTTTGCTCAAACCACTGAAAATGCATTATTTTAGTGTCTTCCCTGACAGGAAAGACTAAAAAGTTGTTACTCCTGTAATCATCACTGCTTCTGAACTCCCAACTGGATTTGTTACAACATTTGTTTGTCTTTTGCTTTCCTTCTGGAAAATAGTTAAAGAAAGCAGTAATTATCAAAAAACACCAGCAATATCCTAGCATTAGAAGGAGAAAAGGCTTATTTTGTTGTTTGTCCAGTGGCTGTAACATTGATCTTTTCACACAGACGGTCAAAGAAGGTTCCCATCCTATCTCCAGGACTCTTCTTCTGTCCAGTGAAACTCAGGAACTAATTTAGATGGAAGGCTGCAATCTCTTTCCCCCCAGTGCAGACTTCCTTGCACACACAACATCTTTCTCATCTTTTAAAAATTATTCCCACAAATTATGGATAAAATCCTTTACTTTTGTAAAGAAACCTTCAGTCTTTTTATCATTATCATTGTTCACTGCAAGCATTAACTTCATCTCATTGATCTGTTAACTACTTTAAAGAAAGTCTTCCTGCTAGCATTTTCTGTGTGTAACCAAAGACAAACTTCTAGACCTGTCGTTAGATCCTACTTCATGGTCATCATTCTGCTTGTCTGGTTTCATGTGCCGCACACAAAGTTCAGAACTACAATATAACTGCAGCTGTTCCCAAGCCATTCTACTGAAAATGGTAAAGACATGTAAGTTCTCAAGACTGATTTAAATAAAGTAATTATTGATAAATGCACAAAAAGCATTGTTGCTTATCAAGGCAGGACAGAAATGAAGAATATTTTTTGTAGTTACCATACTGGAAAGATTCGGCAGGGAAACAAGAGTAGGTCATAAATCAGTATTGCTGGGAAGTAGGTTATTGTGAACAATATTGACAGCAAATTATGAGAAAAAGAAAACTGTAGTTTTTCATTTTGGTTCACAGAGGTTGAGAATTTCAGAGCAGGTGTTATAGAAACCTATTTGCCTTAAATGATTTAATAACATTTTATTTTAAAGCCAGAAGACATTATTGTAACCATGTGATCTGATTTCCCACCAAATGCAGATTAAAGAACCTTACCTCTTTGAGGATGCTGTCTGGATAACTTAAAGTAAAGATGATTTGCCAGTAATGAATATAAATACTAATAGAAAAAGGAAGTCAGGAATTACCTCTTCCACAGGTAACACTGCAGTCTGTCCAGTCTCCATACTGCCAAAAATACTCTGGCTCTCCAATCTCGTTCTCATGACTTTCTTCTTTACGTACAGTATATTCATACTTGATTCCAGGGTTAGTTTCTTGAAAAAGTAGCTAGAAAAAGAGTGTGGTTTATTTAATTACTTATGATTTTAATAATCTACTGGCCCAAAGCTTTCAAAGCGTGAAAGCAGAAGAATCAGCAAGGTTTAAAGCAGACCATTTTGGAGCCTACTACCAGTTCAGAAAAGCAGACTGGCAAAACTTCCATTTGTGCGCTGACTGCGGCCTACACATATCTTTCTAAGACACAGTTGTTTGCCATGCACTTTTGCAAGCACAGGTGGGAATAAGTGGGTCAGCATAATTGGTATCCTACTGACTGTAAGAAAAGATAATGCAAAGTCCATCCAAGGCACTGTCAAATGTGCTGCTGATTAAGAGCTATTGCCTGTCACCATTATAATTTCCCTACGCTTCTGAAAGAACTGTTACAAAACAACTAGTAGGTCAGAAAATTACAGGCTTTATTCAGACCCTGCTTTAATATTATTTTTCAGTGTTTCTGCATTAAGAAGGAAAATTCCAATTGAGAAGAGCCACTCAAGAAATTTACCATTTGGCTGATGAGAGGGAGAAAAGAAAAACATTATCAAGGGATAAAAGACTTCAGCAATGAACTTCTACTCTTCCTCCTAATTGTTTCCTTGACCTTGTTACTGACAGTGAAGATTGAGCACCCATTAGATGTGCCTTCTCACCAGACATTCGAGGTGTGAAAGTGGCTCCCCTCACACCGCTAATACTCCTTTTAATTGCATGGTGGATACACAGGCAAACAAGCCAGGAAAGATACATTCAGAGAACAAAGGGGCAATTTAAAACTATTTTTGCAGAATTAACAGAAACTGGTTACATTTAAGTTAGACTCTATAAAGCAACATAAAAGAAACAAAAGGGAGAAACCTCAGTGGATGCTAAATGGATCCATTTCACTTACCATAAGCTATTAATCCATCTATCTAATGCTGTATTTTCTTGCTCAGCATAAGCTGTCACTGCTGTCAGCCTTCCCTAGCTCTCACTGTTCACAGCCTGACATGAGCTCACTTTTTGTGATAAATAGTTATTTTTCATCTGGGTCTGGTTCACATCACAGCCATGTGTTGGTCTAAGCTGGCACAAGAGACAAGGAAGGTCAGGCGAACGAGTGACCAACTACAGGTGGCAGGATCCCTATCCTCGTGGCAGCACTGGATTTTACCAGCCTTTAATAATCATCAGACTATGATACTGGACATCTGTGTTCAGGCAGGATGAACAACCCTCTCAAGCAAGGTGTTTATTTCTCTCCAAAACAGCTCAACTGATTTTTGCAAGACAACATGCTAATAGAGTGGCTTATATACAAATACAGTTATTTTTCCAGCCTCAGTTTCAGAGCCCCAGCACATTCGGCTGCCATCCAAACCCAGCACATTCTGCCAGTGATCTATTTACCTGAATCCATATTGATTCATTGGTGGGTCCTGGAGCAGTCAGATTTTCTAGATCCCCTGTTCTGTCATACTGAAATATCGTGCCTGCCACTTTGTATTCACCATTCCACTGGATGATAAAGCCTCCATTCAGGTAATATTTTTCTGGGTCTTTGCTTCGCACAGCAAGGAAATTTCCTGCTTCTGCAACTTCCATGACTTTGATTCCCCTTGCACCTTTGGGAATTAGCCCAATATCAACGTATCCTAAGAGACAAGAAAGGTTCATGAAGGTAAACAACAAAAATGTCATTGCATTTTACTTCTGTATTAAAATACCAGGTTTGCTTGAAAATATATACAAATGTGCTGCCACAGAGCTTGTATTTCAGTTAGTTAATAGTGTGACTTTCCAAGACAGGTTTTCCAGTATCAGCTGGGGAATACGAATACACATTGTGTTTAGGCAATGGCATTTAGAAGGGATATGGAGGTGAATGATTTTCTGAGCTGCACCAGGGGAAATCTACTCCACAGATGAGCATCAACATCTCCACAGCCATACCCAAGGGCTCTGGCATACTGCAATGTGAGTGATCTGGAGAAATGCCACGGAGTCCCAGCGAGTTAAGAGTCTGTTGTGGGAAAGGTCTTTTCAATTTGCAAGGAACGTTTTCATCTATGACCAGCGTGCAGGTATGTGCATAATTCCATGTACCTTCTCTTAAGTCATTTAACTTCTCCATGGCTGTTTCCCATAGATAGCCTTGCTACAAAAAACTGAACGTTAGTCAAATGTCTCAAATTACTATGACCAGTTGAACACATTTTTATAAACTACTGATTTTCATAAAGAAGTTCAACAGCTCTTCATGTATAAAGTTATCTGTAAAAAGAGATTTTTGGAATGTGTGTTAAGAATGAACGCAGAGCAGCTATTACAGAATTTTGTTTGTACCACAGGCAATATATGACCTCAGGCTCTGTGCTTCTGCTACAGTTCTACAGTGAACTGCTATTGCTACTGAACTGTAAAAATAGGAAGTTCACATAGAAACATGAACACAAACTCAGATAGCTTTCTTGCTATTGCTGCTGGCTGGGCTTTAGAAATTGGATGGATGACAGCTCTACAAGCAAATGCCCTGGGAGTGTGAGCTGCAGTTTGTGCTGGTTTACTTCACGATTGGAACATATGTAGTTCTCCAGTTCTCATCACAGACTGCTGAGGTCATGAATTAAATTCTGAGACTCACAACCCATTCACCTTTCTTGTGAAATAAGCTTATCACCTTTCATTACTCACTCACGTGAGTGAGATAAACCACACTGGGCATACTAAGCGATCTTCAGTATCAATGCTCTCCACCTACCAGAAGTACTTACACACTGTACAACAACCTGCTGTCGTAAATAAGTGCCCCAAAGTCTTCAACATCCAAATTTTCTCTGCAGCTCTTCTGTAGGGTGATAAGTATTGGTTCTGATGCCATATGTTACTTATGGTACAAAAAAGGATCTGTCTACTTCAGGCCCTTCCTGATTACATTAATAGTATACAATTGTATATATTTTTTTCCAGTGATTAACGTTCAAGAGGGAGAGTTTTCTGGATGTCACCTTTTGCAAGTTTCCTAGACTGACTGTGGAAATCCAAACTTTTCAGTCTTTCATAAGGGAAGGGAGTAATAAAATTTGGAGGATTACTGAATAACTTCTATTATAGCAAACCAGTGGTCTAGGTCTATTATAAGTAACCAAGGTCTAATGATTCTCCCAAATGTTTTATTCGTTCAGTGCAGAGGAGACGTGTTATGAACACCGTGTGTGATCGTGTAACTAAAGACTTGATTAGAAGGCATACTCAGAAGTGGGCCAAATTAACACAGCATGGGAAAGCTTAATTGTGTCACGTCCTGACAGCTTGGCTTTGCAACGCTGGCGTCCTTTTCCAATAGGTTTTTTTCAGATGTAATTACAATAACATTTGTTCAAAACACAAAATATAGAAACAATAAAACATAATTTTCTTTCTGTTGTAACATAAAAATCTGTATCCTCTCAAGTTTTTGCATAATTATTTTTGTCTGAATCACCTGCTGTTGCTTATAAACCTGATTTTAAATGTATTGCAACTACCTGGTGATAGATGTTACCGTTTGGTCAGCGTATCACACTCCCTTCTCCCCAGCCCTCCCTTTTTTGACTAGCTAAATTACCTCCTGATTTCCCAGAACCTCACACTAATTCCCAATGAGTATTATCTGCTTCTGAAAGCAAAGCTAATCAGCAACAAGCTTTTGAGTTTGTCACTCAACATAATAAATTTTTGTTTAAAAATTATGTGAATGGTGTTCATATAATTGTTCCTGGTTATATGGTTTCATCTGATAAGGATCTAGAGATCTGAGATTCAATAACAGTCAAAATGTCAGCTAACCTACATGCTGTGCTCATTAAATCCTGGAGCATCCATATTATGGGTGCTACCACACACCCACGAAATGGCAACTCTCAGATGCTATTAATCTTTCCCTTTTTAATTAAAATTAAATCTATATGCTCCTAACACGGACAAGAGTACAACATGAATAAAATCACGCAACCCTTGTTGTAGGCACAGCTCTACCAGGACTGAAGAGCTTGTTTCTATTTTCCCATTGCTGTGAGAGAGGAGTAATTTCACTCAGGTGGTTAGCACAGTACTGCAGATCAGATGATAATCAGATTTGGCTATTTCTCCTTATCACAACAGCTCCCATCCTGCTCTCCAGTTTGTTGTACCTGCAAGCTTCTCTCTCTTAAAAATACACGTTCCTGAGACATGATTTTCCTCTAAGCCACCCTCTAGGCACTACCACAAGAATATTATGTGGAAAACAGCACAGGCTCCTGGTGGCATACCGGGTTTGCAAGTCAGGGTGTGGTTGCATACAGCCTTTCCATGGAACAGAGGGAGCGCTGCAGTGCGTGATGGTAATGGGAGAAAAATTATAGACCAGAGACAGTCTCCTAAGTGAGGATCCAGGAGACCTTCCAGTCTCTCAGATCAATATTTGCATCATGGCTATGTCCAGACTCCATCTCACACCTAGGTTCAGGCACGTACCAGATCCCCGTCTGCACTTTGGTTGCATGAAAAGGAAACAGGGGTAGCAGGGAGACGATGGCACATGTCCATTCAGTCCCAGCCAAGTTGGTCAGGAGATAACGGGACCAGGATAAACCTCCAGGTTAGGGTGAGTACAGCCACAGTTTACTTGTTTGCCCATCACTTTGCTAGAATTCAGCCCTCCACAGGAGTGACATGCACCTCATCTTGCCTTCTGACTGGCAGAGTAAAATGTCTCCCCCGTGTTGTACAATCCCTCATTTCCTAGTTTTCATAAATTTAAACGCATTGTCCCCTTCCTACTGAAAGTTGGAAAATTCATTTCCCTCTACACACACAGAAGGGTGAAAACAGGACAATTACCCACCCTTCTGACCACCACTTGTTTCCTAGCCACTCCTCCTTCCCAGGCAGATCCCTTGTCTGATCCTCACAACCTCATTCCCCCTTTTTGTTATCCATTTACTCCACGGTCCCTGGACTTGCCACAGTCCTAAACCCGTCTCCTGTGCTTCAGTCTTTCTCCTACCCCAACGCTTCTCCTCATCCAGCAGCGCAATTTATTCTCCTTCCAAAAGAGGCTGCACATCTTGCAAACGTTCTGCTGTACACAGTAATACTCCTTTGCAGCCATCACAACAACATGAATAAGAACAGTAAGTTCCACTTTTAAATACTCCAGCTCAAAATAAAAGCAGACTTCTTCAACCTTAACAACAGGAGCGCTTGTGACTTCTTTGCCCAGGCCTAGACCTTGCTTTTCAATGCCCTGCTCATGTTGCAACCTTTCTGCCATAACAGTTCAGCTGAAGCAACTTAAATGATTTTCAAATGAACCTCCTGAAAAGGAGGTGCAGACCCGGTACTTGCTAGTATTAGCGTCAACAGCTGAGACCATCTGTGCACATCAGACCTCTGATTTGTTTTCCATCATGAAACTCGTAATGGAATCCATTACACAGATGATGCTGCCATTCCTGCGGCTGTGTTGGGACCCCCTAGACCACTATTCCCATTTTGCATCTGCAGGAAAGACAAAGAATTTGAAAGAAAATCCAAGTACTAACACAGATTTTAAAACTTTTCTTTCTGAACATGAGGTGGTAAGACTTCGGGTAAAACTGATCACCCTGCCCTGCAGTGAAAGGCTGAATTATTAAAACTCTTTCCTAGCATTTCATTAGTCTGACCTAGCAACTTAAGTCAACTTGCAGACAGAATACACACTGCTGCAGTACCAGACCCAAGAAAGGCCCTGCTGGACTTAGGTTCTGAATAAAGCTTTAATTCAAAATATATTAGCTTTGATTTTGTATTTCTCTGTGCCATCAAACGTAGAAAAAACTCTTCAAATCTTCCTTGCCAGTGACTGGCAGCATGCTTTGGTCCAGTTTTGTTACCTATACTGAATTTATGACCCTGAAGTCTTTATGTTTACATAAACTGTTTAGTAGCCACTCTGCCATAAATCTGTACTGCAAGATAGAACACCACAGTACTTGTCAGAGACAAAAAGAAGCCAGATATTCTGAACAAAACCATTTTCCTATTCTCAGTTTAACACCTGTGAACATGAGCGAGATCCACACATTGTCTTAAAAGCTGAAGAGCCCACCAACCTCTGCCTTTCCTGACACTTTTCCTTATTTTGTCTGCAATGGAGTCAACGTCTGTAGAGGGGAAAGAATCTGCAGAATCAATCCATTTTTTTACTGAATCTAAAGAAAGTGATGAAATAATTTTACTTAACACTCAGCATCCCTCAGCAGTATCTGTCAGCAAGGCTTATTGAAACTTGGGGCAAAGAAAAACTAAGTGAAGATAAAACACAAAATGAATTTAAATAAAGTAAGATGCACTTATCCTCCCATGTGTTACAGTACTGGACCTTTTCAGTAAAACTGCTATTTGAAAATAAACTTCACATCATCTGCAGCCTTGGAAAACCCCCACACAATCAAAGGCAGACTGAATTTTAGAGTAGCAGAAGCAAAAGACCAGAAGCTGGAGGATTACTGTAGTATTGGAGGAGAGGGAGCTCTAGATTTTCTCACGCACATATACAGCCTGCACTGCTGTATGGTTGCAGGCATCTTCACAGTTCACCTGTGGGATATGGAGCAGAAGAAAGCAAATCCAACTACACAGTACAGAAAAAAACCTGAAATATTAAAAGTGCATTTTCCCCAGACCTTGGAAAATCTTATCAAACCAGCTCTAAATTATTAGCACAAATCATATTTGTGCAAATCAGAATTATTTTATTAAAAAAACCCACAAACCCAAAAGCCAGCCAAAGCCACACCCTCACTGCAGTTTCTCGCTCCTCACTAGCATGGTACCAATTATTGCTCTTGATACTTCTCGTCTGTGCATCAGCTTCTTTCTTCAGCCACAGAGCTTGCTCTAAGCACACTCTCCAGTACCCCTCTCACACTCTCACCTCTCCCCCTCCTGTCCTGCTTTCCCATTCAAAGCTGTTCATCCTGGCTGTCTTTCCATCTGCAGCTAACCACCATGGTTCTTATTCAGTTTTAGTGTCCCACTCCCTCTTCTAGACTCTCTGGCTCCCATTCATCCTGCACAAGCCAACTTAAAGCCTGAATGTCTCTCTGCTATCAGTGAAGAAAGGCTCAGTCCTCTGAGTGCTGATTCAGACCACCTTAACCCTGCAGGGAGTTACTTTTCTCCCCTTTCAAGCCAGAGGCATCCCACAGAAAACTTCAGAGCAACCAGAAGTGCAAAATTCTGCATGGGGAAGAGGTGGCACATGGCCACCAGAGCCAGTGGTATCAGATTTATGACACTTAGAAATGAATCCCCAAACCACTCCAGCATTTTCTGGTGCTTTGCACTGTCCAGAGATTTGGTCCAGATTTTCCAAGGTGGTAAATTACATTCATTTTGTAAATGCAGTTGCTATTTTGGGTTTTATTATTATCTGCATAACTTGCATAGTGCCTGTTGGTGTCTTACAAAATTTTTATTAGACAAGGTGAACTTAAAAAGCACAGACCACAGATCTTTTCTGGCAGAAGCATGATTCACTGTGAAACATCCATTTATAATTTCCTACGCAGATTGATCACTCAGTTTGCAGCGAGAAGCGCTTAATCCTTTTTATGTAGAGAAATGACTTCACCAACTCAAGAGTTTAAAAAAAGAACCCATTTTACCAAATCCTTCACTTTGATTAAACATCATCTGCACTGTACGACAAGCAGAGCCGTCTCCCAGGCAAACTCCACACTGGTCTTCAGTTGCGTTGGAATTTATCTCATAATCACAGCCAACAGCCTAGAAGGAAAAACAGTTTCAGAATAAATGTGGCCTCCACAATGAAATACTCAAGGCTCATGTATTGCTGCCTTCAGTGTACTCTGCTCTTCTTAGAAGAGGGAGAATCACTTTTGTACAAGAGTATATATCCTATATAAACAAAGTAATAGTAGAGACTGTTATATCTAGGTCAAATTCATGTTTATTAAATGAAGGTGAAAAACAAACAAACAAGCAAAAACCACCACCATGTTATGAAACATACAGTAGTGACCAGTTACTTGAGATGGAAACATGCCACTCAAATGGCCTCAACATCTAGGATTGGCCAATACATCTAGGATTTGTGTCTGTTTTCTTACGTTGTAGAAGCATCCATGGACTCCCAGGAATACAATGCAGTAACATAACTGTAATCTCTGTGTCAGCTTTCTGTGGCCATCAGACAGTGCACAACCTCTACTGCAGTCATTTGACAAAGAGAAACTGACAAAGAGAAACTCTTCAGCAGGCATGAAGTTTTATACGCATGACAGCTGCTTCTCCAGCTTGCCAGCATGGGGGCAAGGGTCAAGATAAAGTTCTGGTAAAGGCTGATTTTCCAGTTCATGCTTGCTACACGGAGAAAACGAGAGAAAAATTTACTCATACTGAGTCAGGACAAAACTTCCTTGCCCAAAGCAGAAATTCTGTGCACTAATGCCTTTAAACTTCAACAAAATCTTCATTTGTTTTTGGGGTGGTTTTTGCCTCTCTTTAAAAGCAAGGTTGCAGAACACAACCTAATGTCCAATACTTAATGGTTGTTAATAGTATCTAAGATATCTGGAGGCCTGTTGTCCTGGTTTCAGCTGGAAAACCTACCTTGACCCTAGAGGCATGGGTACGTGAGTTGCAAGGAAAAACAATCACACAAGGGGGTTCTTCCAGGAAAACTGCAGCTCCAGTTTCCAGTGGGCAGTTCCCCAGACAGAGTAGAAGGGCTGATCTTACTCCTGATTTTAATGAAGGGACTCCTGACTCATATCTACAAGAAGTGAGTAACGAATACTATGACCAGGACTAGAGGGGCCCTGCCTCCAGCCAGGTGGAGGAAAGGGACAGCCGGGTTTGCTGGACTGTGTGGATTCGATGGCCTGGCACATCAGACCCACAGGAGTATAAGGCTCTAGTGGACACCGGTGCACACTGTACCCTAATGCCATCAAGCTATATAGGGGCAGAACCCATCTGTATTTCTGGAGTGACGGGGGATCCCAACAGCTAACTGTATTGGAGGCCGAAGTGAGCTTAACTGGGAACGAGCGGCAAAAGCACCCCATTGGGACTGGCCTAGAGGCTCTGTGCATCCTGGGCATAGACAACCTCAGGAGAGGGTATTTCAAGGGCCCAAAAGGGTACCAGGGGGATTTCAGTATAGCTGCCTTGGAGATGGAGGAAATTAAACAGCTGTCCACCTTGCCCGGTCCCTCAGAGGACCCTTCTGTTGTGAGGTTGCTGAGGGCTGAAGAACAACAGGTGCTGATCGCCACCACAACAGCACACCGATGGCGATATTGCACCAACCGAGACGCCCTGATTCCCATCCATAAGCTGGTCTGTCGACTGGAGAGCCAAGGAGTGACCAGCAAGACTCACTCACCCTTTAACAGTCCCATATGGCCAGTGCAAGAGTCTAATGGAGAGTGGAGACTAACAGTAGACTATCGTGGCCTGAATGAAGTCACGCTGCCACTGAGTGCTGCCGTGCCGGGCATGCTAGAACTTCAATACGACCTGAAGTCAAAGGCAGCCAAGCGGTGTGCCACAATCGGTATCGCTAATGCGTTTTTCTCATCCCTTTGGCAGCGGAGTGGAGGCCACAGTTTGCTTTCACTTGGAGGGGTGTCTAGGAGACCTGGAATCAACTGCCTCAGGAGTGGAAACACAGCCCTACCATTTGCCATGGACTGATCCAGACGGCACTGGAACAGGGTGAGGCTCTGAACACCTGCAATCCATTGATGTCATCATCATGTGGGGCAACACAGCAGAAGAGGTTTTTGAGAAAGGAAAGAAAATAGCCCAAATCCTTCTGAAAGCTGGTTTTGCCATAAAACATAGTAAGGTCAAGGGACCTGCACAGGAGATCCAGTTTTTAGGAATAAAATGGCAAAATGGAAAGTCATCAGATCCCAATGGATGTGATCAACAAAATAACAGCCATGTCTCCACCAACTAGCAAAAAGGAAACACAAGCTTTCTTAGGTGTTGTGGGTTTTTGGAGAATGCATATTCCGAATTAGTCTGATCGTAAGCCCTCTCTATCCAGTGACCCAGAAGAAGAAGGATTTCAAATGGGGCCCTGAGCAATGACAAGCCTTTGAACAAATTACACAGGAGATAGTTCATGCAGTAGCCATCTTGTCTGGGCAGGACAAGATGTAAAGAACGTGGTCTACACTGCAGGCAGGGAGAATGGCCCTACCTGGCGCCTCTGGCAGAAAGCACCAGGGGAGACTCACGGTCGACCCTTAGGGTTTTGGAGTCAGGGATACAGAGGATCCGAGGCCCGCTATACCCCAAGTGAAAAAGAAATATGGCAGCATATGAAAGGGCACGAGCTGCTTTGGAAGTGGTTGGTACTGAAGCACAGCTCCTGCTGGCATCCTGACTGCTGGTGCTGGGCTGGATGTTCAAAGGGAGGATCCCCTCTACACATCATGCAGCTGATGCTATGTGGAGTAAGTGTGTTGCACTGATCACACAACAGACTCGAACAGGAAACCCCAGTCGCCCAGGAATCTTGGAAGTGATCATGGACTGGCCAGAAGGCAAGGATTTCAGAATATTGCTGGAGGAACAGGTGACACATGCTGAAGAGGCCCCAGTGTATAATAAACTGCCAGAAAATGAGAAGCAATATGCCCTGTTCACTGATGGGTCCTGTTGTCTTGTAGGAAAGCATCAGAGGTGGAAGGCTGCTGTATGGAGTCCTATACAACAAGTCGCAGAAACTGCTGAAGGAGAAGTCCATTTGCAGAGGTGAAGTCCATCCAGCTGGCTTTAGATATTGCTGGCGGAGAAAAGTGGCCAGTGCTCCACCTCTATACTGACTCATGGATGGTGGCAATGCCCTGTGGGGGTGGTTGCAGCAATGGAAGCAGAGCAACTGGCAGCGCAGAGGCAAACCCATCTGGGCTGCAGCATTGTGGCAAGACATCGCTGCCCAGGTAGAGAACCTGGTTGTAAAAGTACATCACGTAGATGCTCACGGACCCAAGAGTTGGGCCACTGAAGAACATCAAAACAACCAGCAGGTGGACCAGGCTGCTAAGATTGAAGTGGCTCAGGTGGATCTGGACTGGCAACATAAGGGTGAATTATTAATAGCTCGGTGGGTTCATGACACCTCAGGCCATCAAGGAAGAGATGCAACATATAGATGGGCTCGTGATCAAGGGGTGGACTTGACCATGGACACTATTACAGAGGTTGCGATATCCACGATATCCACAAATGTGAAACATGTGCTGCAATCAAGCAAGTCAAGCAGTTAAAGCTTATGTGGTATGGAGGACGATGGCTGAAATATAAATATGGGGAGGCCTGGCAGATTGATTCTATCACACTCCCATAAACCCACTGAGCCAAGTGCCATGTCCTTACAATGGTGGAAGCAACCACCGGATGGCTGGAAACATCCCGTGCCCCATGCCACCTCCTGGAACACTATCCTGGGCCTTGAAAAGCAAGTCCTGTGGCAACATGGCACCCCAGAAAGAACTGAGTCAGACAATGGGACTCATCTCCAAAACAACCTCATAGACACCCGGGCCAAAGAGCACAGCCCACGTGGGTGGGTATATCACATCCCCTATCATGCACCAGCCTCCGGGAAAATGGAACGATACAATGGACAGTTAAAGGCTACACTGAGAGCAATGGGTGCTGGGACATTCCAGCATTGGGATACACATTTAGCAAAGGCCACCTGGTTAGTCAACACTAGGGGATCTGCCAATCGAGCTGGCCCTGCCCAATCAAAACTTTTGCGTACTGTAGAAGAGGATAAAGTCCCTGTAGTGCACATAAAAAATATGCTGGGGAAGACAGTCTGGGTTACTCCTGCCTCAGGCAAAGGCAAACCCATTCGTGGGATTGCTTTTACTCAAAGACCTGGGTGCACTCGGTGGATAATCCAGAAGGATGGGGAAGTCCGATGTGTACCTCAGGGGGATTTGATTTTGGGTGAGAATAGCCAATGATTTGAATGGTATGATGTTAATTGCTATATAACACTGTATGTCATCACTTCTATGGTTGCTCTATGCCATATCAATGGTATACAGTAAGAATCACCCAAATTAATGAAGAATGAATTTTAATGAAACGGAACAAAGTGCAGCTATGATAGAACCAGACAAGCGCAGCGGTGATGGAACCAGAAATGGCTTCACCATGCAGTAATCCAACACCACACACCATCTCTCCTGCCCTGAAGGACTGTTATGACAGATGGACCCCAAAGTCATGGACTAAATGAACTCAACAGACATTTTAGAGGGATGGCCCATAGACCAAGGGAACGATGTCTGTGTGTATATATCAAAAGACAGGAAAGGTGTTGGTGATTAACTGGGATATATTGGAAATTGTGGGACCTGGGCATGACTTAGAGGCTATAGAATAAGGGGTGGATATTGTCCTGGTTTCAGCTGGGATAGAGTTAATTTTCTTCCTAGTAGCTGGTATAGTGCTGTGTTTTGGATTTAGGATGAGAATGATGTTGGTAACACACTGATGTGTTAGTTGTTGCTGAGCAGTGCTTACACTAAGTCAAGGACTTTTCAGTTTCTCATACTGCCCTGCCAGCAAGGAGGCTGGGGGTGCATAAGAAGCTGGGAGGGGACACAGCTGGGACAGCTGACCCAAATTGACCAAAGGGATATTCCATACCATATGACATCATGCTGAACAAAAAAAGTGGGGGCAGTTGGCTGGGGGGGGCGTAGCCGCTGCTCAGGAACTGGCTGGACAGCAGGTGGTAAGCAATTGCACTTGTTTTGTATATTGTTTTATTATTATTATTATTTTCCCTTCCTTTTCTGTCCTATTAAATTGTCTTTATCTCAACCCATGAGTTTTACCTTTTTTCTGATTCTCTTCCCCATCCCACTGGGGGGGCGGGAAGGGGGCCAGAGTGAGCTAACGGCTGTGTCATGTTTAGCTGCCTGACGGATTAAACCACAACACTCGTGATTTAGATGAATAGCCATAAGTCTGGTGGTATGTAAAGTTTTTCTCAGCTGATTTTTCTCAAAATATTCTTTTAGGTGCAATACCTGCCAACTTCTCTAACACCCTCTTTATGTATGAAAATCTGCGTATCCCCTCTTTTGATTCTGATCTTATTTTACCTTCAGTACATCAGCTACTGTAATCTTCTGTAAGCTTCTGACAGGAAAATCCATCCATTAGACTAATCTAGGTATAAAGGCTCCTGCATTCTCTAATATTTTTCCATCATTTTCAGCTCAAGAAACACCTGAACTTTTCCTCTATGCACCAATGATTTAATGAACAGCTACAGAAGCTGCAAAAATGGAAGCAAGGAAAGGCCTCAAGTTACAAATGGTGTTAAACCATATCACTTGCATTTTTACAGGGGATTCAAAAAAGACTCATCCATCACTTAATGCCAACACTTAGCCAGCACTTTTGATACCTGCTCTGAAAAATAATGGCCATGCCAAAAGGTTCTGCAGCAGCCTCAGGTTCTCTCTCCTTTCAGCGAAGGCTACTTTCAAAAAGGAAAAGTTTTTTAATGTCTTTCACACAGACACATCTTGGCACCAAGGACCACATTCATGAGCAGTACAGAATGTTACAGAGACAAGCACAGGTTAAGAAGGTGACTACATTTTGCATCCAAGCATGTAGCTATTTGACCAAGGATGGATTTAATTAAGTATTCCAAGTACACAGACACCACTGTGATAAGTGCAGGATGTTTCTTTATCTTGCCAAGAGTTCAGATCTGACTTTTCACCTGCTATTTACAGATGCGCTGCAGTTTATATTTAACACTTCCTAAGAATTTAAAGAGCTATGTGTGTAGCTATTTTCTTAAAGAGATGCATTCTTCAGTATATTTACTGTACTATCAGTTCATTTGTTAATCATCTAGAAACAGTTAGTAAAGTAATTGTTATCAGGTTTATTATTAGACCAGAGGAGTAACCAGCCTCTCTGGAGAGTCCTGAAAGTTGAAGTTTATTTTCTATTCCATGCACATATTCACTATTCAACAGAAAGTTGGGGAAAATCTGGAAATGGGAACTCTTGCACTTCATGTTTTGCTATTATAAAATATTACTAATGAGTGTTTTGGAGCTTCTCTTTTGAACTTCTTAATAAAAATGACTTGTCTTCAAATTGTAACATTTTTGCCAAATTAGCATTTTCTGATAGAAAATTGATGTTCTTGAAAAGGTTTGTCATCTTTATTTACTGTTCATGCTTGTTTAAGTGGTTGCACCCAGACATAATTATCTAGTTCAGCCTGTCAATCAGACATTTTGAAATGAACAACGCTGAGCATATTTCCCATGTGAGTACTGTGTAGTGTAAAAATCCCCGAACACTAAACAAATTAGTCCTCAACTACTGCACTGGCACTAGCAAATGAGTCTGGTGGCAGCACCACAGTATCATCAATTTCCTGCCTTTGGGGTGCCAATTAGTGTCCCTACGTGGGCCGTTCTCTGTATCAACTCAGTCAGAATTAGCTCAGATCTTTCCCACTCGGCCATATATTTCCTTTAGCAACACATCCACGGCATCAAAATATGACATTGCTATGACATAAAGGGAATCCCTTCGTCCCTTACAGTTATAAGCAGAGCAGCTTGTATTTTGTTTTTCCTCTGATATTTGAAACATAGTTTGTGTCTGATCAGACATCACAGTCTTACCTATACATGCGGCAGGGTGGGGTGCAGGGATCCCCAGGAATGAGGCACTGCAGACAACTGTGGCAGGGCAGGCAATTTACGGTGTCACAGTAAATAAAAGCTTTAATTTTATTCCCTAGCTCTGGGGTGCTGCTGGTGGTGCAATGACCTTCATATTTAGCAACAGGGCATCATCTTACAAGGCCATTAATGACCATCACAAAGTGTATATTCTTGTGTGTCAGAATAAACAGCTCCAGCAGTCATTCATTCTAAGTACATTTACATGAACTTTAATTTCCAGGCCATGTTTTACTTTCCCACTCCAGTGAATATCACATTATTTTTGTCATCCATTAGATTCACTTCTAGGTGCTTCCTCCTCCCTTTTACTTGCTTTCCTCATTCCTCTGATTCTTCTAGATAGGCAGTAGCCATATTTTCTAAAACTGCCTTAAATCACATCCCTCAAATTTCTGCCAAATTGCCTGTTAAAAGGGATCTGGAGACTAAATGCAGGTTATAAAACAAGAAAAAAATCAGCAGCAATTAGGCTCTGATTCTTTTGCACACCTATGTCCTTGTGCACCCTCTGCCAGTGAAACATGCTGTGCTACAGCAACCACTGTGTGCCATAGCATGTGCAGCACAAATTAGCACCCCTCCATGCAGCCCTCTGCCGTTGCCCCATTCACCAAGAGCCTTTCTGACGCACCTGAGACTAGCTTTATTTCTGGTCCCAGCAGAGAATGCGGAGGCAAAAATAATGACCTGAGCTGCATTACAGGAAGGAGAAACAATTTCTTTCCTGCTGCTTAGTGACTAAAGGGAAAACGGCCAGAGATATTACCCTTTTGCCACTTCCAGGGGGAGAGAGACTTTTGTGTCAGATTGGCAGCGGGGGGCAGATACAAAAAGTCCTTGCTGTCACTGAAAGGTACGGCCTGGATGTACTTCCTGAATACCAGAGTTATGCGGATGCTACATTGAGCTTTTAAGCTCTTTCTTCTGTTTGTCTCCCCCACTAGTCTCCAAATAAAGAGACCATGCTCATGTCATGTTGGCCATGACATTGCCTTGAATGGGGAGAAATGTGCCCTGATGTCCCTATTTCTCTTATAATTTGTCTAGATGGCTCTGAATCAATGTCCTGTTGGGCTAGCAATGGGAGGAGGAGACTGAACCATAGTGAGAGGTAGTAAAGCTACTACAAAAAATCTGACATGTGTAATCTGCTTTTCAGCAAGAGAAAAAAACGCTTTCCTCCCTAGTACTACACAGCTGTGTCATTCTCCAATACAATGTTAGTCTCTCAACATACCGATCATGAATTACCACAGAGAACAGCTCACAGATTTGCATGACTGAAGGCCATTTAAGCCTATTAAAATTAATTGCAGGAGATGAATGCCTGTTAGAAACAGCAGAGATGGCAGGTCCTCCACCCTCAGTGTCTGCATGCTCTCAATACATACACCATGTAAGCCTTCACTTTTAGATGATGCCATGGCTTGTATTAGACCAAATTCCTCAGTCATGTACGTATCACTGCTCAACAGACATACTCTGGTGGCAGTATCTTTGCTTATTAACACTGGGGGAGCAACTGACTGCTCTAGTAAGAATTAAGAGTGCACTTGTGATGTGTAATTTAAAACACAGGAAGATAGGATATGTGCTTTAAAGACCTTCTAAATAAAGGGGAAAAAAGTGACACTCAAAGGATGAGTGTGGAGGAGTATGGTTAAACAGCAAACTAGTTATGGTATATCTTGATGATTTTAGATTAAATTACTGACAGATCTTGTTGACTCCCTCCACTCAAAGCTGTTTATAAGTCAGACGTCATAACAGGAGGGGGGCCTAAGAAGGTACCTAAAGGAAGGCTAGGCTAGGTGCAAATACAATAAAAGGATTAAGGGGACTGCATTTTTCATACCCTTATTAGCACCACCTGGAATGAAACATGGTTGCAACTGCAGGCACGTAGCTTTGCGATCCCCCTTTGCAGCCACTGGTTCCAGCACTGAGTGATTTAACAGCATTACATGTGTTTAGGGAACTCCTCTTCTGTGTAAGGACAAAGTGAGAGAGGACCCAGCTATTTTATATGCCAGGCCCTCAAATGAGTTAACAATTCTAGCTTGTCTTTGAATTGACGAGGCACGTTCTAAAGGAATACCATACCAATCCCTCATCAGTAAGGCTTCCTTCTGCACTGAGGCATAGGCAGCATTTCTAAAAAATTAGGACCCATATATTGGACAAATTGCAAAGGCCAAGTGAATCAGCACTAGTGTCTGTCCGTACTTACTTCCCACTTGAAGATGCACATTATGGCTTTGCCAAGGTGCCTAGGAAAGCATAAAAATGAGGCAGCTCAATCCACATTTAGCCATCAAGGTAAGACTAATTTCACTGATTGCTCTGAACAAAACCATGGCAAACTGCAAAATCAGATTGAAGTCAGCTGAATTTAGGAAATTAAATTCTTGATTGAATCTGAATCTATCTACCTTGTTTTGACATATCCACTAGGAAAACTATGAACTTGGTTGTTAAAAAAGAGCTACTCTGCTCACCAAACACATGTGAGTGATATGGACAGTGGATCTAATGTACAACATCTCACCATTTTAATTTTTTGCTCAATTTCAGACCTAAGTGAAGTGTTATTTTAGTACTCAAAACAAATGTGAATTGCTTTTGTAAGATAAAAATATTGAAAACCAGAACAGGGCTTTAATAGACATTGACATCAATGTTTGTGAACTCCTTTTTCACATCATTAGCAACGTGTTGCTATTGGAGTACAAGAATGATGTACCAGACTAATTATATTAAATGCATTTCCAGATTTATTCACTGTAACCTGTAATGTATGTATTGTGTTTAACTAGCTGGACCGAAATACTAGTGAATTATATGGAGATACTTGAAAAAGCTTCTCAGGTGTTATGTTGGGTACTTATTTCAGATAAAACCACACTGTCTTTCAGAAATGTGAGCTATCTGGGTTACCTATTCATCATTTGGTCTCATTTGTGGCAGTTGCATGATTATATGGTTCACTCTGTGATTCTGACTCCAATTAAATCTGTTTGTCAGAAGATGTGAAGCAGTAGTCAACATGTGAAATGCTGACAAATCTGTATTTATGATAGCACCAGTACCTTGGAGGAAATTTTTTAGAAAGGCTTTGAGTCCCCAGAACTATTGATGCTAAAGTATATCTAGTATTTACAAACTGCAATTAGAATTAACTTTCTGTTCACCTCTGATCTATTGCTTCTGATGAATTAAGTTTTGCTGTTTCTAAAACAGATATAAATTTGAACTGTCACAGGCAAGGTTCAATACAGAGAGCATATGGGAACTAAAATTAACCATAGTGATCCCAGTCCATTTGGGCTGGAAATCAGAAAATGAAAGTGTAATATCACATAGACAGCCTTCTGAGTTTAGCACTAGGCGTCTTCCAAGTAAAGGTCAAAAGCCGTGATACGTTATGCAACATTTACTACACATTTCAATATGCTAAAGATGTGTTTCCATTTGGCTTGAACTGCTCAAGGCCAGGTCAGGTCTTTCACCACCATAGTTAAAAGTGCCATCCTGACTCTCTGCAAAGTCAAGCAGAATCTCTTCACTGTGAATTTGAGTAGGGTCTCAGTAACTCCCTTTCACAAATGCATGTCCTGCAAGGAAAGCTTAAAACACATCTTTTATTGCTGCTCTCTGAGGGACTGCCATTCCACTAAAGTAGAAAGTCTTCAGAGAGGGTATACCAATGACCTATTAAAAATGTGGCACTTCCATCACTAGAAGTTTTTAAGAAAAGAATGTGAAAAATGTCAAAAAAAGGAACATGATTCTATAAAGGGACGGAACAGATGACTTTTTGAAGTCTCTTCCAGTTGCATTTTTATATGATTCAATGACTTAGGACATACAATCCCAAGCTCCCTACAGTAAGCTAATGTAGCTTCCGGAAGACACCAAGTCTTGCTTGTTTCCAAAGATGTTAAAAGCAAAAAAGCTATCAGGCTCCAAGGGAGGTACAGGACGCAAATCCCCAGTTTTAAGAAATATACTGTAGTTGTAAACACATACCCTACAAGTAAAGTACTCATTTAATTTATGAGAAATTCACTAAAACCAATGCTAAGACTGTTGGTGTTACAGCATTTACAGAACACACCTTCAAATGCCACAAATGCACGCATCATCATGGAAACCTACTATCAACATGCAGAGTATGCAGAGAACTTTATACTTATTCTTCAGTAAACAGAACATTATTGAACCATATACTCTGTGTTTGCCCACTATCTCATTGTACAGCATTATTCAATTTACTATTGTAAACTAAAATAATTTTTACTGCCTTCAAGTGCAAACATCTGATCCTATTACAAGTAACTTCAGAACTGCTACATAATGTGTAATGTTAAACTGCATTTTCATAAAAAAACCACAGAGAGTGGTGACACCAATTACAACCCTAAAGCTATAAACCTTTGTGAAAACATCTCATCAGAAACAAACAGATTTTCTTAAATTGATGTTTTAAAATAACAGAAGAAGAAGAGAGGAGTTAAAAGGTACCAAAAGTAATTAGCCCTCAGTCTAATGGATTCATTAAAAAGGATGGAAACTACTCTTATGTCTACTTGGAAAAGCTGTTTCTATAAACTTGTTTCCATGATCATTAAAAATGTGATAAAATGGAGTACTTGGCCTCAATCCTCCAAAAAAAATTTGTTAAACATTTTCCCATAACTTTGTAAAATAAAATTGTAGAGAAAGAAACATGCAAACATACCCAATACCTTACACATGCCATTAATACAGATATCTCGGCTGTGCTTTCCTTCAAAGCAAGGAGTACCATCAGTGACTGCATCAAGCATCTTCTCCGAAAAATGGCCGTCTATCGGGCGACAGTGGAGCTCACAGGGGTTTGCTGAAAGGAAAACAAAGATACTTTCTCAGAAAATACTTCAGTGGGACATTGAACTGTAACGCACAGGGAATGATGGTATGTCTTTACTGCAACATCCACTCACTTTCCCTGACATCTGCTGACAGAAATGGCCTAACTAGAAGCAATTAGCAGAGCCAGGGTCATATTGCTAACAGAGTGACACAGGCCTGATAAATGCCACTTGTGGACTTCTAGGAAGCAGCTGGAGGCTGGTGCTCTCACTCCTCCACGCTCTCCATCACTGGTGTGTTAACAGCCAGCTGGCTGAGTCGAGCAGTAATGAGGCCGTCAGCTGTGATGGAGAAAGCAATGGGAAACCAGCAAAACCAACTGTCATTAGTGAGGGGAAAGGAGGGATCTGGGGTGAGATTGCCAAGGACACTGACAAGCAAGAGTTTTCCACCAGCTGATGACTGAGTGATTTCAGAGATAATTTATAACTGCTCGTCACTGCTGCCAGTCTCTCTCAGAGAGCAGTCAAATGGTTGCTTCTGATCTTCTGCATGTCAGTAGAGTGTCATATCATTGCTTATTTTCAGCTATCTGCTGGTACTTAATAAATTATTTCAAACACTGGACTTTTTTCCTGCTTGGGAACTTATGAAATGCAGCTAATATTGGTGGGTCTGACAGACCCAAGCTGTTCTTGGACAGATGTGCACAGAAGCAACAGGGAAGAGAAAAGCTGTAGCAAAAGCAATCTGTGGGTCTCTGAAACAAGATTTTCTGCAATGGACCAGCCTTAGTCTATTCAATTCATGGAGTAAGAAGAGCCAAACACACACTGCCCTGCCTCACAGAGACTGGCCCTTGGGAATAGGGAATTTTGAAACTCAGGCTTTGGAGAGTCAAAGGACACAAGTTTGATAAATAAATTGCATACACGAAGATGAGTTAGAACTGAAACCAGGGTAAAAGCAAAGACAGATATAATCCCTGCCCTTCTATCACTCCCTGGAAACCCTCCAGCAGAGCCAGAGCTATCGGATTAAAAAAAAAAAAAATAATCCATTGTCATATCGATGAGGGACAGTAACAGAGGACCTGTCTTCTGGTTTTGGTCTATTCCAAGACCCCAGTCTAGCCAGGTGCTAAAGCAATTTGTTCATGCTCAGCAAGCTGAAATGCTTTGTTGAGCAAAGCAGGGGGCCTTAAAACTGCCAGTCAGTAGGGACTTCAAGGCACCATTATTGAGCCATTTTAATACCATCTCCCTGTGTGCTGCAGAGGTGCCTCTGCTGAGTGACAGTTTCATCCTGTGCCTGACAGAGCTGACAGAAGCCGCTCCCCTGGTCTCAGAGGGATGCAGAGTAACTATACGTCTTTTACATCCTGGCTAATGAATTTCTTTCTCCCTCTTTCTCCCCTTCCTCCTTTGTTGACCTGGCTTGTGTCATACAAAGAACTGTGTTTAAAATTAGAGGAATTTCTAGTAATGAGAGAAATTCAAGCTTTTGGTAATGCAAAGAAACTAAATAATTTCCTACAAAAGGGTTTATTGTTTTGAAGGGGAAAATTCACTCTCATTGCTCTGGTTTGTACAGCACCAACATATACACAGCACCAAGCAGTGCACAAAAGTGACAGCAGCTCCTGCCCCCAAAGTGCTTGCAGCTCAAGGACTGAATCCTACACAACCTCAGCTTTAAAACTATGAAATCTTATTCATGTAAACAGGATCTCTGCAGAACTGGGATCCAAAAAATAAGAAAGGGACACTAAAGGAAATCCAAAACCTTAATGAGGAGGTTTGTGTTTTCCTTCTTGTCAGTGGAGCTAAAATGGCATCTTAGGACTGACAACAATGTTGTGCTTGTGGCTTCTCAAACAAAGATGCCTTCGTAAATGGCAATAGAGTGATTAGAGGCAGAGGACACACATGGACCAAGGTTATAAAACTGGTGGAATTCAAGGTGATGTGAGTCATGCTCAAGAATATCAATGGAGATGGAGCTACAAAAGAGTCTCAGGCAAGAACATAAAGTTTGTAATCCTTATCAGCCCTCAGCCCCTCTGTGAAAACTGCCAGCCATAACATCCATCAGTTGTTCTGATAAGAGCTGTCATGATAAGCGATACAAGTAATTTTACTTCTATCTGCAGAAATCTTTTTCTGGCCAGGTGGCTACATTGATTAGTTTAGTGCTCTAAATTTTGTTTCACCTTGTGTATCTTCTCAGTGTACCAGTTTTTAAACACAAAGCACAGTACCCTTATGGAAAGGAGAATCGCAGAATTTCAGCTAGTCTGTTACGTGCTCAGAATCAATCCTGATGGATACAGACTTTGCATAAAGCCATTTCAGCTTTTACATTGTTCGTAATGAAATATGTAAAGCAGCAGTTTGATATCTGTACCTCCTCCTTAGCTGTGTGTTGACATAACAAGCAAGATGGTATCCAATTTCATTTCAGAAATCACCGAGCAAGAAGAAGCAGACAGTGCTGTCGACATATTCTTGTCATAACTATGATGCTCTAAGTATATAACTCAGAAAAAGCTTGTAGAGAAAGATAACTCCCTTACTAACCCAAAATAAAAAGTAAAAATACATAACAAGCAAACTTTCAGACCTGCTAAGGTCCATGATTCAAAGAAGGGCCTTCTAGGCAGGAAAGCTTTCCTGGTTTTCCTAACTGTAGTAACTGATCTAAAATTAGATCCTACCTGTACCCACAAATTTTGTATTGCTTTTCTTCCTATCACTTTTCTACTGAGCCACACTGGAAATGAGAAGATATTGCTCCCTCCCCAGAAACTCAATCCTCTCCAATATTTATACTCCTGCTATAATTCGTCAAGTTATTTTGATATTTCATCTGCATAGAAGGCTGTTTAGGGCACCACTGAGGAAATTATCCTAGCACTGTATTAGCGATTCATTTTCTAAAATTATTTACTTATCTATTGTTATTATTTTTTTACAGCTGAGCTCAGGGACCTGACAAAAGATCAGGGCTCCTTTATTATAGGACTGTAAATAAACCGGACCAGAATCAGCCCCTGTCCTGAAAACGTCTAACATTTTAAACACGAAACAGATACAGATGTAGAAAGTACTTTTATCTCCTATTTTCAGATAGAGAACTGACACACAGGGAAAATAAATACATTTCCCGAAATGATGGAAGAACTTGAAAGCAAAGACTGGCATTGAATTCAGATTTTCTAAATCTTATTTCAGCCCTGAAAATCTAAATAGACTAAACTGAGATCAATATGAGCACTAGGGTTGCTCAGAAGGAACTCATTAAAGCAGCTGGTTTAGTTTCAGTTACTTCAGCAAATTTGATTAATTCATGATGAGACTTCAACAAAAATGCTGTCATCTTAGTAACTTTTAGGCCAAAATATACAGAAATTCTGGCAATCCAGCATGTGCATGAAATACTAGATCTGATCTGTGAACACTCAGTAATGACCATGCTCACACAATCCTTGTTCAGAAAAAGCACAGTGAATTCCCATTTAAACAGAGCTGATTTCTGCCTGGGTAAAGCCTACAGGGTTTTACCCATCCTTCCACACCAAAGTAGGATCAAAGTCACTGAGACTGCTCCTGCTTAGATTGTAGTTATATCTACAATGACAATATCCATTCCTCATACCCTCTAGGTAACCTGCTCTAATGTTTAGCCACCCATACAGCAATGAAGATTTCTTAATGTGTAACCTAAAGTTCCCTCATGCTGTTTTGGCCGTTTCTGCTTGTCCTACCTTTCATGGGCATGAAGAACGGCTGGATCCAGCTCTCTTTGGGGATTCCTGTACTGCTTGAGTGGAGAGGATGGGAAATTGCAGTATGAAGTACAGTGACAGAAAACTTGATGCCAAATCCAAGTTTGAAAGCAGAAGAGCTACATTCAAACTGAGCTGATAAGACCATGGGGTCCTGCTTTTCAAAGTCAGTTAACAAGGGCACAGAACTGCTTGGATCTCCATAGCTTCTTCCAGACCCCAGCACAACACTGCACGGAGCCATGCAGTCTTGCTAGCTTGTATCTCTACTAGCTCAGGGATACACATGCTATATAATCTTAGAAACTCTCTTCAAGTATTTGGCATTTAACTCACTCCGTCTTCTCTTTTCTAGAGCAAAACTTGCTTTTCTCAACCTTTCCTATAAACTTTTTTTCTATAAGTTCCTATAAACTTTCCTATAAACTTTTCCTATAAACTACGTTTTTCAAATCATTTGACTGCCACGTTGCTCTCCTGTAAACCTCCTCCAGTTTGGCTGAATCCTTCTGGCAGTGTGTTGCTCCTAGCTGGACGTGAGATTTTAGCTGAGGTGCCACCAACACTCAGCAGCCTAGAAAAATTACATCCTGTTTTTTACCGTAGTGCCCATATCCTGCACCAAGATTATGCTGCTGATTTGAACAGGGACAAGATTAATCCTCTAATACATAGAAGAAACCCAGATGTAATGGAATCCCAAGCCACAGAGCTCCCATAAGCACCCAGTAACTTCTTTGTAATCAGAATGGGACTAAGGAAGCAAGCCAGCAAAGCTGAGTAAAAATCCCAAAAATCAGGCATGTGATTTTTTTCCCCCGTGTATATTCTAACGGAGTTCAGATTCACCGAGTGTAAACAGAACAACACGAAGATAACTAGAAAGGAACATATTCCCTTCCTAATTTAAATTCGTTGTCCTCACAGCTGACTCCCATGAGTTCACATGCAGGAAGGATCCAGCTTAACCTGACTGAGAGGGATGTGATTAATGTGTCTGCCAGCAGAAGATAAGGCTTCAATATTTTTTCCTATTTCACAAGGAAGAAAAAAGGTGGACCTCTTCAAACCCTCACCTCTGTAAGAACTAAGAATTGGATGAGGAAATCCAAACCAAATAAAATTAGAAAAGACAATTACCAAACACAGACACAGGGGGAAAAAACCAAGGGTGAAGCTACTTTATCACTTTAACCAAGCTTGGAACTGCAAAAGGAAGTTTAATTTCAAAGCACTGGCAGCAGAAACATTATGTCATGCCGTTAGCTCAGCCCCTGTGACTGTATCAGTACAGATCTTACCTGATACACAGACATACTTTGGAAGAAATACGAAATTTGAAATGCTTTAGCAACATAACCCCTATCTGCCAGTATATGAGATGATCCTGGCACTGACTGAGAAAAGAAAGGTATTTATATGATTCAATGTAGGACTCATACTTACTACATGAACGTAAAGCCCTGAGAAGGTATCAGATTCAGATAAATGTAATTTGTCAAAAGGTACGAAATAAATAAATGTGGGGACAGTCTGATGGCAAGAGAAGTAGATTAGCACCAAAGTCTGACTAAAGTGTCAAAGTACGGGCCTGGGCCATGAGAATAATTCAGACAATATCCTGGTCATAGTGCTGGATGCTTTATCCACCCTTGAACCTGGAAGACCCCTTCATGTTGAGACTCCCAGGGATACCCAGGTGCTCCAGCTTGAGCACATGGGTTTCTGTGCTCCAGGGCAAATCCACAATAGGACTACACAAGTTCCCCAACAGGCCCAAACTCATTTAAAACAGAAAGGAAAAATCTCAGCTGGAACCTTAAATATAGTTAGCCTAGGTAACAGCGAGGTGTCATTCACTGCTTTTCTCCCAGGTTGCTTGTTAAAGCTGCTTGTTGCATCTCACCTTATATTAAATCATAAGCTATTCAAAAAAGTCTTTGTCCTCTTGTGAAGGTACAATTTACACAACAGAAAAGGACATTACAACAGTGTTTAAATTATGTGACATTCATTAGAACTGACTTATGTAAGCTATGAAATTAAAGCCAGGAGAGAGAATTGTGATCACCTAGATCATTTACTGTTTTTCCAGCAGGATGAAAGAACAAAGAATGTCTAAAATGTCACAAAATGTCTAGCTCAGGGTTTCACCTCCTCAACTAGATGCTTCCACACAAAAACTGTTATGTGCACTCAGGGTTTGCGAAAGCTTCATGGTATTTTCTTTTCCCCTTATATCCCATGTGCAGCATGAGAGGATCAAAAATACCTGATAATAAAACACAAGATGTATTGGATTTGTGTGGCAAGATTTTGGTAGCAGGGGGTTACAGAGCAGGGTGGCTTCTATGAGAAGCTGCTAGAAGCTTCCCCCATGTCTGATGGAGCCGAGCCCATCAGTGATGGTGGCAGTGCCTCTGGGATAACAGATTTAAGACTGGGGAAAAAAACCCTGTGCAACAGCAACTGCAGCTGGAGAAAGGAGTGAGAATATGTGAGAGAAACAACTCTGCAGACACCAAGGTCAGTGAAGAAGGAGAGGGAAGAGATGCTCCAGGCATTGAGCAGAGATTCCCCTGCAGCCCCTGGTGCAGACCATGGTGAGGCAGGCTGTCCCCCTGCAGCCCATGGAGGTCCACAGTGGAGCAGATCTCCACTGCAGCCCGTGGAGGACCCCACGCCGGAGCAGGTGGATGCCCCAAGGAGGCTGTGACCCCGTGGGAAGCCCATGCTGGAGCAGGCTCCTGGCAGGATCTGTGGACCCGTGGAGAGAGGAGCCCACGCTGGAGCAGGTTTGCTGGCAGGACCTGGGACCCCGTGGGGGACCCACGCTGGAGCAGTCTGTTCCTGAAGGACTGCACCTCGTGGGAAGGAGCCATGCTGGAGCAGTTCGTGAAGAACTGCAGCCTGTGGGAAGGACCCACGCTGGAGAAGTTCGTGGAGGACTGTCTCTGGTGGGAGGGACCCCACGCTGGAGCAGGGGAGGAGTGTGAGGAGTCCTCTCCCTGAGGAGGACGGAGCGGCAGAGACAAGGAGTGGTGAACTGACCACAACCCCCATTCCCCGTCCCCCTGCACGGCCGGGGGGAGGACGTAGAGAAATCGGGAATGAAGAAGGGAGGGGTGGGAGGAAAGTGTTTTAAGATTTTTTATTTTTCAAATAAACCTACTCTGGTTTGATTGGTAATAAATTAAATTAATTTTCCTCAAGTCGAGTCTGTTTTGCCCATGACGGTAATTGGTGAGTGATCTCTCCCTGTCCTTGTCTCGACCCATGACCCTTTCGTTACATTTTCTCTCCCCTGTAATGCTGAGGAAGGGGAGCGATAGAGTGGTTTCGGTGGGCACCTGGCATCCAGCTGGGGTCAACCCACCACACAAGCCAAAATCTTCTTGGCAGCAAGCTAAAGTAGTAACAGACTGCTGTAACAGTCTTTGAAATTGGATTGCACCAGTTAAGGGGAAAAGTAAGGGAAGCTGGTGTACACTGACAAAGGTTGGTGTATATATGGTGGACGTGGTGATTAAGTCTCCAGAGCCCTGAAACATCAGCTCTTTTTTGTGGGGGGTTTACAAGAGGCTGTTGGTTTGCTTTTGTTTAAAGCCTTGGTTTGTTTAGGGCAAACACTCACAAGAAAGGCTCAAACTGCTCCATCTCACAGAGAGAGCACTGCTTCATGACCCTCTCTGAAGTTATTTTGCCCAGGACACCTTTAGCAACTAATGGAAGGTGAAAGAAAATTTGAAACTGAGATGGAAGGAAAACTCTCAGATGTATTTCAGTGCAGTAGATAACGCTGGCTGGACAAAACTGGAAGCAGTGTGCCCATGATAGCCACCCACCCTCAGTCGTACAGTGATGATGTCAGATGAAGGATCAGCACAGGATTCGGCCAACTCCCCGCTTAGATGAGTGTACCCAAGAGAGCCTTCCTATCTAAGGAAGCCAGGATTTGTGTAAGTTAAGAGTTTAGCAGCAAGAAAACACTTCAATGCTGTTAATGAAATGTAAGAATGAAGTTGCAAACATTACAAACCTCACAGATCACAGGGGAGACATGTAACTCTAGACTGAAATTCTGGCTGCTGAGAAAACAGGTGAAAACAGTCAAAAAGCTTTTTAAGCCATGGAAGAACTATTTCTTTGGCATTTGAAGGATTTTGCAAAAGGTCACTGAAACCCAGGGTGTTCCAGATGAAATATATCAGGCTCAACAACACAGCATTTTAAAGATAAGTGGTTTGTCTGTAAAGCTCCAATCAGCTCTATTTGAAATATGGCATGGACACACCATAGGCCTGCCTTCCAGAGTGCAGGAAGCATTTGATTGATGATTCTTAATGCCCTTTAAAAGCACACCTTCTGCAAGAAATGCACACACAGAACTACCAGTTCCACAGCACCACCCTAGAGAGGACATGAACAGAACCAAGGCTGTACCCTGCAGCAGTACACGTGAGTAACAGAGAGGACTGGAATCCCAATTTCAGTGACAGGCGACTGCAGAAAACGGTTTATGAGTTTGGCTTTGGACTAAGCCTTAGGCTGTTAGCATTTACCATGATTTGTTTTACTGGGAGTCCTTCCGAAAAAGCCTATCAACGATATTTTCTTTCATCAGAAATTTTCCTGGAAGTCTGTCTGCTCCAGGTTCATCTTCAATGGTGTATTAGTTAGATGAAATTGAAACAGTAGCTGAAATTTAGGAAACCTATTCAGAACTGCGAATAACTGAAAATGCAATGAGCATCCTGAAAAGTACTATTGGCAAACGAAACTGAAAGTTGAATGTTGAGCTTCACTTCCCTAACTGGTTTACTTTTTCATAAAAAAATTATATTGCTAGCTTCTACTGGATAATCTACACCTTACATTTATGCATACACCAAGAATCAAACTGCATGGTAATAACTATTACCCCTGTATTTAGTAAATAGCTGTTACAAAGCAAGTTATAAGGCAGAGGCATTGACTCTGTCTCTACAATACAGGGCAGTACAATACTGAACCTGTTGAGGTATTACTTCCTCAGTGTGGTGTCAGGTACACTTGCCATGCAGATCTGAGTTTGGAAGCAGTAAAGCCACATTTGTGCAACGGAACAGCTCTGCTTATCGGGTGCAGTGATGCCTGCAGGCCCAAACATGCAGCTCTACACTATACTACTGTACTTCTTGTTCTGTGGTTGACACTGGAAAAGACGGTTTAGGTCTATCCCAAACAATTAGTATAGATGTGAGTTCAACAGCTTTTCTTAGTGCAATATCTTTGCAGGAACTGGGCTAGTTAGACTCACAGCCATTATCACCAGAGCTCTGCAAAAACATCAATGTGTAGAGGAGAACCACCGCCTTTGAGTATACACAAAAGGCAGACCTGCGTATGGAAGCACAACAGATTTTTCTCTCTAATTAATTAAAAGACTTATAATTCAGCAACTTCTTGCCCTCACAGAGGTTTCTCATAGGTCTGTACATTTGACTTTTTATACAAGATATTAAAAAATTTGTAGCTTCGTACCTGTGTTATAAATGGGAACCCAGTGGTAGAATTCATTCTGGTAGGGAACTGTATCAAATTCACTGCACTGCATCTGACGAAAGGTTGGCAAGCCTTTGCGACAAGGGCTAATGTTACACATGCGATAGCGTTTCCTTTCTCCAGTGCAGTAGTCTCCTCCAAACTGTGGTCTAGAAAAGGAACATTGAGATTGGGATGTGAGATTCTGGGTAAAAAATAGTATTAAAAGAGCAAAGTCTTTCAGGTTCCAATGGGGTAACAAGGTGAATCTGAATCCTTGACAGGGTAGCTGACATGCTGATCACATGTTCAAGTACCCAAACATGTCAGTATGGAGCACAGAGATCTAGACAAACCCTGTATCCCAAAGAAGTGCTTAGTACATTGTCTGGCTGAGCTCACAACAAATTACCTTATCAAATGAACTCCCCCAAAATACCATATTTTCCAGGATGTTTGACAGTTCTTCCAGAAAAGCCAAGTGATTTCTGCTGTCAGGCACCCTCTTAGTGATTTCTGAAAATGAGACGTAGGGTCTTCATGAACTCGGATATGTATTAGAAAATTCTGCCTTTCATATTCTGTAACTATCACCTCAAGTGTCTGAAGCTCAAACAAAGCTGATGACTAGAACAAAACATGAAAGGTGAGTCCTTGATTTCCCTCAGGAACAGATTGCTAGCTATTGTTCTCACTCAGCGTTTGAAGACATTTATTTATCCATGGCAGTATTACTAAAGCAACATTTCTATTATTTCTGCAAAGCCTGAATGCTAAATAACAGGAATTTTTTTTCATTTTGTGTAGAAATAAGCTCCATGGAGGGCAAGGATTAAAGAACGAGATGACGATCGTAAAAGGTGAGCCAACTGAATTTCACACAGGTATGCTTAACTGGGAAGGAAAGGTGTTCAGTGTCTGTCTTGCTGTGGCACCTGCTTATAACAGTCTCACACAAAAGAGTCTCCAACATCATAAGTACCTCAAAGATCTTGAATAAAAGGTAAAAAAAGATTGTGCACTCAGCTTACTCTGGGCTATCACATGGTCTCTCTGCACTCTGAACTCCTGCCCCACATGTCCTTGTGCAATGGGACCAGGACGACCAAACGCCCCATCCACCATGGATTGCTTCGGGAGTCTTGCCTACTGTAATGCACTCACCAGAGAAGCACCACTGAAGAGAGAAGAGAAAGGACAAACAGCTTAAGATCACTGTCGCAGGAAAATGTTATTGTGAATTAGTTGTTATTTCAGTCCCTGAAGGTCGAAAATGTAAGTGGAAATTTAAATGGAATGTCACAGGATGCCCCTCCTTCATGCTAAACAACGGCAGAGCTACTCATGGTTCCTCTGCCGTCCTTTTGCAGGCAGCACAGCTTGCAGGCAGCACAGCTCACAGTCACCTTGTTTTCTCCGCACCGAGTTCCATCTGCAGCTGCATCCAGTTTGGAGCGGCAGGAGCCTTTCACCGAGCACCAGAGTGTTTGGCAAAGGTTCTGGAAAAGAAAGACAACTGCAGCAGCCTGAAGCAGAGCTGAACTCCTATGGCCAAGATTTTCAAAAGCCTCCCACAGTTTCATACAAACATTTACAAAGCCTTGTAAGGTCTGTATTTCCAAAGACAGGTGTTCACAGTTTTCCACAAGTCAGGACCCACCAAGGGTCCAAATTTAGGTACTTCTCATTAGTGTACAAGGAGGGACTATTTGACAAATACAAAACAGTGAATACGTTCTATCAAGTGTAATTACCTGAACTATGTGAGTTTAAATATTCTCCTTATTGGCTGCTCAGCTCTCAGCTACACACAGGAAAAATGGCGTTACAAAGTTTGGGCACTACTGTTTATAGCAAAGGTGAACAGAGTTTGTATTATTTTCATTTGATTAGTACTAATGAATACAATGTTCAATTTTGCATTGCTGTCTGCCCGAAAAAATACAGTGAAATCAAAGAAGGTTAGAGAAGCCAGCCAGGTAAGTGAAAACAACATCATGTCTCCAAGTACAACAGCCAGGTTAATATTCATGGAGGTCCCAAAACTGGATGAGGAAAGAGAGATCAAAACATAGGTCTCTTAAAACATCAGCCAGGCAGACAGCAAGGGAATGATCTAAAAGAACCAGTCCAGGCTAGCTGGCAGAGAAAAAAGCCTGCTGGGCTGGGTAGAGTAAGGGCTCTGGTTAGTGGATGCTTGCATATTAAGTTACTCAGAAACTGGTGCCAGTTTAATGCAGTACATTGCCAGTAACGCACAGCATTTCAGTTGCTGCTCCACGTGCAGTGGTCAACTCCACAGAAGGGGTAGAAACTCCTGCAAGTCAATAAAGCTAGCAGGGCAAGAAACATTACAGCTATCTTATAACAAGTTGTCTTCACTCAATCAGATCTATTCTCTAGAGAGTGAGGACAGACATCGAGGGCTGTTCCCCCTCCTCAGTTCACATGCACACCAGCTTCTCTTTTGGTTGACACGCAAGAGCCCTGCATGCTTGGGAACTCCTGAATGAGCAGAGCTTTGTGTAGAAGATCACTTCCAAGCTGGAGAACCCAGGGGTGTCAGAGAGACTGTGCACTCCCAGCTGGAACAGCAGAAGCAAAAGCCCAGGGGCTCTGGGCCAGGTCTGAGGCTGTTTGAACGGCAGAGTTCAGCACTGGGAGAGGGAACAGAGCTGGCAGTATCTACCTGTGAAGCCGGGACAGCTGTTAAGTGTCATCAAAGAAAGGAGCCGATAAAGAAGGATCCCATTAGCAGCTCCCACTGGGATTCTCAGAGCAAACAACATGCCAGGTTTGGGAGCCAACACAGAAACTAGGCACTTGCAAAAATCCAGCCCCAATGAGCTAGCAGCAACATTTGGCTGAGTGTGAAATGCAAAACTTGGCTGCTGGTTTCTGACCTGCTTCTACTTAAAATAGCTAAGCTTGGGCACAGTCTGTTTGGAGAGAGTTGCCTTTTATTTACTTTCTGCATTGTGTGTTCACCTTGGTTTTCATCCAGAATGCCAGAAAGAAAGTTGATAGTACAGAACATCTCAAAGCACTCCAAATCTCCAGTTGGAATACGATGTCTGGGGCATTGCATCTCGGCTCATTTAGCTGCTTTTGGGCAATGTATACAAGTCAAAGGTTGTTTTGCAGTTCCCTGTTCATAGTTCAAGAGTAGCATTACTTAGCAACTTTTTGTGAAGCCATCATTGTCAGGTTCTTAAGGCAGAGCTACCCAAGTGTTCTGGCTGATGACTCTTCTTTCATTATGAAATTCATCCTTTATTTTAACTCCTGTATATAGAACATGTTTTGTGCTTTTAAGTGTATAAAGTGCACTCCTGCACTGTGCTTCAGATACCAGAGAAAGGTACAGAAACTGAACACAGCTTTCCACTGACAGTTACATTTTTATGAGGCGCTCTCTAGATTTCAAAGTCAAGAGTTCACGGAGGAAATTCTTTAACTTCACAATAATTTTCCCATATTGATCTCCATGTACCAGAGCCTTTTTTCCATCTTTAAGAATACCGAAATAACTACAGTATAAGAAAAAGCACTCTGTACTGTGTGCTTTTGGAGGTAACAGCCAGAAATTCATGACTCTACCACGGACTCGCCGCAAGGCAAGAGATTTTTATCATAAGCAACATGGTATACACTTTCCACCCAATCTATGAGATCATGGTCTGCACCTTAAAGAAAGTTGAGTCCAAAAAAACGCAGTTTCACTGAAGTCAGTGGAGGTTCTTGAGATAAAGAGAGGTCAATAAGATAAGGATTCTGAGCTCCTACAGCCTGTCCCATAGGAAGCTACCTACCACTTGGAAAATTGCTCCCTGTATTTTGCTTTTCTTTTCCTTATTAGAGGAACAATATTTATGTACTTCACAAGGTGCTTAGAGGACTTACTACCTAAATGGTTTCTGGAAACCACTATCTGAATTATAAACCTCAGTCTTTGCTAAGTGTAATCACTGAACCCTGGGGCACCTTCAGCTAAATGCAGATTTTTCTCAAAAAGAATCTGTGGATCAAATTCAGTCAGATATTAAAAGTTACAGAACAAATGTAGCCTGGTCAGTGAGCAATTGTTAAATAAGTACTGGAAAGGCAAAGAACAGTCAGACCTCTTAGACAAAATGACTGTACTGATCATTCAGCATGCCAGGCAGACTATACTATTCGCAATTCCCTTCCTTGCCAGTGCAGCTACCTGCAAAACACAGGCCTTCCAGTAAAATGCAAAATGAGATGATATCAATTAATTTTCCGACATATGTAAAATTGGTTAATCAGGAGATGTTGAATGTAAAGGCCTACTAGGTTCAAACCCAAGGAGAGACAGAATTAACCAATATGGCAAAATTACACTTTAATTTTCTATCTGTATCAACAGACAAATTACAGTCACTGAGGAAACTGGAACAGCAGGTAATGAAAGCAATCTTTTATTACCTGCTTCAGATTCAGTAGTTGCAGTTCAACAGTGGTAATCATGTTATCTATTAAGGCTGAGAATATTAATCAGAAATAATCTCCCTAATAGAAGAGTAGATGAGGATACATATAATTATCCGAGTGGAATAAACAGTCAACATTGGCAGTCCCCAGTCCACAGCTTCGCACAATACCTTGCCTAAAAAACACTCCAGCACTGCTGACAGACATAACGTTTCTTCTGCCACAGCTGTATTAAACAGGGCGAGCAAGCTGGATGCTATCTGCAACATTTGCTGCATATTGCTGCCCAAAACACAGTGAAAATTAGTGATCACTTAGCCGGACTATCACTTGAAACCACTGCTTCTGAACTGTTCTATGTAGAAAAACGCTGTATGGAGCCAAATAGCTCTGAACATGGAAGGTACAGTTAAAACACCATATCACTGCACCTTAGCTAATATAACCTGTTACTCTGCAGTGGCTTCTAGCTCTTGTGGAGAGTTGTGCTGCTGTGACTATACTGCTCCCTTGCATCTCCACGCAATACTGTTTTGCTGTGCTGTGAGACAGACCACAGGGTACTTTGTAAATTACTCATTTCCACATAAGAAGCTGATGTTTGATGGGAAAATAAAGATTCTTCAAGGTACATTGACTGAAATGTCCTTTAATTTGTTAGACTATCAAGAGTGTGAGAAATCAGGACATATGGGAAGAGAGCACAACCCTGATTTCTTCAGAAAACTCTTCCTGGAACTGAAGATTTGTTCCCAGAATGATTTGGTCAGTTGAAAGCTATAAGCTTGAAGCATCTTGGTTTTTAAAATGGGATTTAAGCTGCATTGATAATTTACCTAAGATCAGTATTGTAAGTTTAGAACCAAAATGACTCCACTGCTGAAGGACAGGCATTTAACAATAGATATGGGGCCAGATCCAGTAAAGGTCTTGCAAAATACAAGGCAAACAGTACAACAACTCACTTCCAGAATCTGCAGAGTGGAATTAAAACAGCGTTAGGCAATGCCTGCACTGCACATCTAGCCTATGAGACTCTGAACATGCTGCATTTGTAGTTAGCAACTGAGGTTCACTGACTGCGCTTCCACACTGTTCAAGAAGCTTAAGTTCTTATTAGGAGAATGAAGAAA
This sequence comes from Ciconia boyciana, assembly GCF_034638445.1. Taxonomy (NCBI): domain Eukaryota; kingdom Metazoa; phylum Chordata; class Aves; order Ciconiiformes; family Ciconiidae; genus Ciconia; species Ciconia boyciana. Next base: position 24,591,690 of record NC_132937.1, read on the forward strand.
AACATACAGCACTTACATCCACATCTTCACAGAAAGTAGCATTGGAACCATACTGAAGCTGGCACTGGTGATGCACGTCATAAATCACTCCAGGAGCAATGATTGGGGACTTTAAAACTTCTTTTTGGGGGATATCATCCAGACAGAATCCCCACCCGCGGCTAAAAGACAAAAATTGCGTATTAAAAAAAACCCCTACAACCAAGTTTTTTGACAATTCTATACAGACTTTCAATATCTAATTCTTAATGGTAATTTTGCATATGGCCTTTGCAAATAATACTTCCAGATTCCAGCTAAGTTATGCTGAAGTGCTGCTAACAAACAGCACTCCATCTAGTAAGGAAGGGTTTACAAAGGCAAAATATAACTTGTCAAAGTGGAAATATCATGAGGTCAGTATGGTTTGCAGAGTGGCTTCAGAGCACTCTACAGCCTCTGGTTAAAGTTATACCCCATTGCTGCCCTTAAAAAGAACATAATGAATTTGAACAAGTCATTGAAGTCAAGCACATGTCATTGTGGCCAAAGGCAAGGTCTATGATGTTCCATCACAGTCCTTGATAGAAAGGCTTCTTTCTTCCTGATAACCACAAAAAGCTGCAGGTTGCACCAAACCTGAGCTGATATGACAAGACTCCAGTTCACTTCCAGAAAACAAGAATACAATGGAGCTTTTCCCAAATACTAAGTGAGCAATAAGCTTGGGGTATGCTCTCCATGGGAATTAACTCAAACACACTACAAAACCCTATGTTTAGTAATATAATACAGGATTTACTTTAAACTCCACATAAGCATCTCACACACAGCTGTACTGATTTCAGGGAAATGCTAAAACCTGATCACTCACTCTAGGAAACGTGTGATGTATTCCTTGCTGCACTGTGACCAGGTGAGTGGAGTAGGATCATATTGCAACTGTCGAGACATAATATATGGGCGCTTTCCAACAGGCTCACAGTCATTCTCCTTTCCATCATGCTGGATACCAAAACTGGAGATAAAAACCAACATTTAATAATTTCAGCTGATTGGTTGTACCACAACACCTACCTATAGGTTCCGCACTGTGCTTAAAAAGACACTAAGGTTGCTTCCTCTCCTGGTGAGCCGTAGACATCTGTTTGCTAAAAAAAATATAGAAGATCTGACCCAAAACCTACAAAAAATCTACACTCCAACAAGCTTTCAAACATGTCTGTTATGTACAGCAATATGGTCCTGCACAAAATAAAGAACAGACTGTAAGAGACTACACTCAAGGGTATTTTTAAGGGAGTCAAAACACTATTGCACAGTTGAGCCAGAAGTCACAGTTTAAACCTCAAATTTATGTTAAAGGTGCTAAAACTAAGAGCACTTCCTACCTCTCGGATCCCAGTTATTTCCGACTCGTACCACTTTAACTAAAATCAGGCTTTGTTACACTATGTCTTACACTCTCTTATAATCACGCCTCTATTGCTTGTTTCTTTTTACATCTCCTTTGATAGATTGAAACAGATATTTTCAAAATTACTGAATGTTCAGTGAATTTGCCTCCAACCTCCACTCCTTCTTCCTATATAGCTTTCTCAAACTGTGCCTTACAAACAGATCTCCATAGCAGGTGTTCCTGACATGGTTCTTTCCAGCTTCTCTGGCTTATTAAGAAATTTCTTTATTCAACAGCTTGTAAAAGTCATAAACATAAAAAACTCTGGGTGGGATTCAGCTGACTAAACATACATGCCTCCACATCACATCACCATGAAGATTATCTGAAATAACAATATCCAACGATATTGATATATGAAGATGTTGACACCTACGCTGTTAACGTCTAAAGGTGTGTAAGCCCTTGTGTGAAAGAGCAGTGAAAACTGACTCAGGTCGTGATTCAGTCATGGATCAGACAAAGTGAGCTCAAACCACTTAAGACTGTTTCTGGAAAATGTAATTGTACCATGACTCAAATGTTCCAAAAGCAGGGCATGATTTCAGTTAGAATCAACACCAGTAATGGGTCTGAGGCATAAAAGCAAGTGTGTCCCCTCAATGACAGGCTCTTTTCCATGAACACAGTCTGTTGACACAGGAGGCTGCGAACATCTAGAGGGACAGTATGGGGAAGAATTGTCTTTTGGCATTCATCTAAGGAATGGGTGCACGGCTTTCATCTGATTTTTTGTTCATCTGTCCTTACAGACTTTTATTGTCCATACTTGAACTTTTTAACATACGAACTCTAACCTGGCCTGAGGGAAGGACAGTTTCATGTTAACAACAAACCCTACAGTATTTGATTTTCTTTGTGGAGACAATTCTTACAGGCAAGGCCCTGCACCACTCCTGCAAAGGCAAGTATAGCAGTACTCTGCCTCACAGCATCCAAAGGACAGTGAGTTACCAGCCGCCGAGGCTAGATCAGGAGAAGGTCACACACAACTCTATGGGGAAGAAGTGTCTTCTGATACTAGTGTTAATGAAAAAAGCTCCATGTCGGCAAGAGGTTGTGGGAACCAAGTAACTAAACCCAAAGCACCCAGATCCAACTGTAACGATTTCAGCATTATTTACTTATACTATTTTCTTTCTGGCAATTGAGGGGTTGAATAAAGAAAGGCCAATTAATGGATCAATACTTGAGTACTCTTTGTATCAGATGATGATGATGATTATTATTATTATTATTGCCCATCAGGAAATACAGACTTCATCCTGACTGGCGGTTGGGTGCATAATGAAAGTAATGTGATTGTAGATACAGCAGTGAACATGTCACCTAGCCAGGCAACATGGTCCAGCTGAAAAGTGCAGGCATTATTATTGCTCCATCCCGGAGTATTCACGAGATAGGTCTCTACCCTGGGTAAAACAGCTCAGTGTCAAAACAGATTAAAAAATCAGAATTTTTTCAGGTGAGTTTAATAAACCAACTAACCAGCCAAAACACGCTTAGAAATCAGAGATACTGAGAAATCTAGTTTCAAGCAAAAATACCCAGTCATAAAAAAAGTTTAGCTGTGTCCGAAACTAAATCCCCAGGAACTTTAGTCGACTTGACCTAAGTGTATCCACAATAGCAATATTAATATACAGAAGATACTAGTTATTAAGAAATGCCCAAAAGTGACTTTATTTGTTCATCAGAAAGGAGAACAAAGATTTGATATTTCTGTGAAGTTTGGCTACTTGAATTAAAAATGGTTTCTAGCTAATTTACAATATTGAAATACCTTGATATAATGAAACAGGTATGTTTTATGTAAATGATTTGGATTGATTTGGAGATCATCTAAAGTAATTGCATAGTAATTCAGTATAAGTTTGGAAAAATTAGCATGATTAAGTGATGCTTCTTTGCAGCTTAATTATTTCACCCTGAGGTACTGCCCTAGCAGACTTTGTTAAAAGGGGAAGACTGAGTATTTGTAAATATAAACAAAGGTCAAAGGCTTAAGAATCTCTTTCTTATTCCTTTGCTTAGAAAAAACATAGTTTTGATTTTAATAACAGAGACATTAACTCACTCCTTGTTTTGTTTCTGTCTGGCAATTCGAGTATTAATACAAATAATCAATTAAACTCAGCTGGGTCCCCCTTTCACTTTCAACTATACCTGTGTCCAAGTTCATGAGCAATAGTGAAAGCCAACGGAAGGCCAGAATCTTCATTGATGTTACAGCTTCTGTGAGGTTGACACATGCCTGACAGATGAGACAAACCTAAGGTTTCGCACGGACGATTCATGCCAGCACAAATGTCCTTTCTAGAATCGCAAAAGAGACATGCCATTAAAAGAGCTTAAAACCAACTGCAGAGTGTCACTTACCTTGGGGGGTAATTCTCCATCTTATAATGTATCAGTGCTAATTTGCGTTTTAAGCAAAGGATAGCGTTAACATTTTTACAAACATATATACAAGAACATGCACTTGTTCCACTACTATCATATTATACTGGTATAATTTGTAGCCAATATTTATCTTGCTCTAGAGCCTAAATATGTATGTTTATTGTCAACTCGCATAAGAAGAAGTTTTAAAACCTCCACCTCTAACAGCGTTTTCAGGTATGGTTTATTAAACTTGCCATATCTCAGCTGCATTCAAGTGAACTACTTCAAGCCAGTTTATTTGGAGAGGTAAACCACACATCACTGTGAGACTTCTTTTTCTCATTCTTATTTTAAGATTTGTTGACTCTCTTCTCTACTGCACCACTTGAGGGGGGGGTTTTGTGTTGGTTTTTTTTGGCCTGACAGCCTTTAACTTAGGATTTTTTTTTGCAGACCTGAGCCCCAATCTTTTCTCTCAGTTGTGTGCAGATTGGATCCATTTTTATGGACCTGTAGAAGTTCTGTTTCATGCCCTGACACAAACTCCCCATGTAACCTCAGACATCACCTTTAAGTTTTCTGTGCCACCCTTGCTCACGCGTAAAAAAATATTTTGTGTCTCCTTAAATATGGAGATAATATTTACAAATCATACACTTTAAAGCTTAAAAGTAAATGGCACTGTGTTCGCAAAATACTTGTCCATTCTGAGCTGCACCTGTATATTACTTTAGGATTTGTCATTACGGAGTTGTTAATCTACATGCTATGTTGTTTTGGTATATTGCCTCAAAGAAGAATACAGAAGTGACTGAGCACAAAATGAGAGTGGATCAAATGGGGAAAATGACCTGAGCTCTGCAAATTGCTAATCTCTTGGGACATACAGATCTCTATTTCCTGACTAAGATGCATCTCTAATAAAACACCCACATGCATACATAAAGTGTTATATATACTTTGAAAACAAATGAAAAACAATCCCTTTAAAAGGTACAGCAGGTCTAACTTTAACTACGGTTTTATAATATAGCTCATATTGTCTGCCTGTATGAGTGTCAGACACACTCACACTAGGTTATTTTTGCATTAACACTGTGTTTCAGAAACAGCATGTCTTCATCAGACCACTTTACTGGGTTCTACGCAGGATGAACTAAATGATAAAAAAATATCATCACCAAAAAAATGCAACTAAACAATAGTCACATCTGCTGAACTGCTGTCATACCTGGTTAGAAGGACGGCCACGTCATGGTGTGTAGGGTTGACATCACTCTTGGGATTGACATTCTTCTGCCATTTGCAGAAGCTGGCTAGTGTTTTATCAGCATGGTGAACTATCTTCAAGCCTTGCTAATGGGAAATGAAGGAAAAGATCATTGTGAAGACCACACTGCATTGCAATAACATGTCAGTGATGTTAGCTGTGAAGCTGGGTAATCTTTGAAATGCAATTGATTATGCTTTTGGCTAGAGCCATTGTTAGGAGAATGACATCTATTTATCTAACATATTGAATATTAAGTTAAAATGTTGACATTTTTCTAATTGGTGCAGCTAAAGGAAAAAGTAAATGCAGAAATGTACATATTTTTTTGGTAAGTGAGCTTCATAAGATCCAACACTGAATTGAAACTTTCAAACAAACATTTTATATTCTCTTGAAAGCAAGTTTTCCTCTATAGAGAAGGTAAAGACTAATTAGTATGGGACTTCATCCTCAAATTTGTCACTCAATGTTATGTAAACAATGTCATGCTCAGGGAACAATTATGCTTCTAAGGGTGTATTTCTTTCACAATATTTTTCAATTCCAAAGAGAAACAATGCAGTCATAGATGTTTCTTCCTCATCTTATTATTATATAGTATACATGCAAGTTACTGAAATTTCTTCTGAAATACAAAGTATGCAAAACAAATTCATTCAAAAACATACGTTCTCATTTCTGGTCTTGGGCATTCACTGTATCTTGTCTCAGTTTACTCTATTTAAGTGAACTTTCTACAAAGCATCTAAGTAACATTGTTACCAGATAGTAATTTCTGGGTAACTTAAAACCAAATTTTGAATGATATCCAACACTGCTGTTTCCAACATTGCCATGCACAACTGAACAGGAATCCATGGTTTATTATCAAAACAGCCATAGAAATTTAGCAAGTAAACTTAACTGGAGGTCACCATGAACTTCAGGTCCCAGTTGTCCTGTTAAGATGAGAACTACAGTTTTTGGCCCACGTATTCTTACACTGAGGGCTATAAGGATAGACTCTATCCTAACAATTATTTCAGAAGACTGGCCCCATGGCTTGGTTCACTGCCTTCAATAGCATCGGGACCATCCGGCTTGTGGTTATAAATTATAAGCTACTAAGAAAATCCCCTTAATGTGTTCCTGCAGTCAGACCAAGCTATGTCATGCACAGTGTTTTAAAAATAACTATAAAATGATTACAATCAGCATGTATTTAAGCATATAGCAACATATTTGTGAATGAGAAACATTGGAAACTACCAATATATAGCTAGTTTACAGCAACTAGCTTCTACTTAGTCCTCATTTTTTTGTTTTGAAAGAGATCCAAAAAGCAAAATGTACGTTTGAGCTGCACAATAACAGATTTACTTCTTCAGAGACCTGCAAATACTCTAGCATTACACTTTATAGTACATTTCAGGTAATGCTACGTAATTAGATTCTGAGTGATGATGCGTAATTTCTGTTTCTTATCTAGTCTTCCTTGGCATCCTGTGTTCTTTTGACACTGGGGAGATTCCATTTCTCCATTCCTAATTTGCCTGTTTTAATTACATTTTCCTTGGTGATTTTATGCAGAAATACCTGAAGTCATCAGCTAAATACCTTGCGATCCAGGGCAGCATTTATTCTAAAACCAGACATGCCAAAGATTAATAGAAAAGTAAAATGAACACATTATTTTAAGCAAATAAACTCTCCTCTCCATAATTATAGCTCAATGTATTGAACTCCCAAGTTTTATAGGTGACATTTTGAGGAAAATAAAAACCTTACCTCCTCCTCCTCAAAGAGGATGAGCCGGACCAGCACAATGTGAATTGCATTGCCAATGCTTGGATCGTGGAACAACCCTGTGACCTGTGCCAGAGCCAGGAGGTATGAGATTAACTGATTCCTTTATAGCAGAACAGGACTTTAGCAAGAAAATATGACATTTACTTCAAGCACATTGTTCATCTTGGGGTGGGGGTGTTGTTTTGTTTTTTTAAATCCTCAATGCACTTCACTGAAAGTTTACTGAAATGCAATAAACGTTAGAACTACTGCATAGGGCAACTCTGCCAAATGAGTGATGATACAGGATTTGGCAAAAGTTACTAAGCTGAAGAGCAAAAGCACACACAAGATTATTTTATGTCCATTTCCCTTTCAAGAACTTCAGAGTTCTTAAAAAACATTAGCAGAAAAGAACGCAACATCTAGAGTCACATAACACTGATGGAGAGGTCCACTCAGGGTGCAAAAATACAGCATGTCAAATTGTTCTGTTTTAATTTGATAGGAATCAGCTTCTGCCACAACAAAGCAATAATCAGTCAGTACTAGGTAAAGAGAAATCAGTTAAATGATGGATACTCTTGTGTTTTCACAGCACAGAAGAGGATGAGAAGAACAAAAGCAACAATGAATCCATTAAAAAAAAGAATCCACATAAAAAAAGAGCAAGAACTGAACTCAGCAAAAATTTGACCCAAACATCATCACAATGTTGAATTAGGCAGGAGGAAAGGGAATCAGAACAGAAGGCAGTCATAACCTATCTATATGTGAGCTATGCCATATATCACAAGAAATATGAATGGACAAAATGGATTGTGTTTGGATTAAGACTGTTTTAGAGAAGACCGTTAAAGGAGAAATTACCAAAATGAAGTGGAAATTGTGTTTACAAAAGTCTGATTTGGGTATGGATCTTTTTCAAGGTATTACACTGAAAACTGAATCATTGTGAGTAACCCTAATATCTCACATACAGACCGCAGAGAAAATACTAAGACTTGTTTGTTCCTGAATCTGATCATGACAGGGGTTTATTCCACATATTTTCCCTGTGTGGACAAAACCTCACGTGCTCAAATCAGCTTTGTGTCTGTTTAATACGGCTCACTGCCTCAGTAGTGAGTCAGCCTGCTCGGGGCACAGTTGGGAACTTACTGTATAAACATAAGGGACAGATCAGTTACCATGGTTAGAATGACACTGTGATTAATTTCACATATATTACACACGTACCATGATAACGACATAGAAGACATCCTCCATAGACTCTCCAAGGTCAATATCTACTATGATACAGATAGTAACAGAAGACATATCTGTAGGCCGTCTCATGAAATGCTATTGATTTTCCCAGGTCAACTTACATTTTCAAACTTGCCACACAGGAAAACATTGAAAGTTAAATATTTTTTTTTCAATGTGGACTTTGTATTACAGGCAAGATACTTATCTGGAAAAACAGCAGTACTGATTTTAACTCAGATAGAGTTAACTTTCTTCATAATAGCTTATATGGTGCTGTTTGGATTTGTGACCAAACAGTAACACACTGATATTTTAGCTCTTGCTAAGTTACTACAATTTCTAGGGGGCTCCTGTGTGCCTTTCTCATCCACAGACATGGGAAAGAATCCATATGCTTAAAACTGTAGGATTTCTCTCTGATGCTGTAGCTACCAAACTGAAATCACAATGAGCAACAGCTTCCAGGGGAGACAGCAAATTTCAGTGGAAAGAAAATTAATGCTAGCATTTATAGCTATGAAACTTCTCTCACTTAAAATCCAGAGAAAAATTGCACCTATGCAAAATATAAGGTTAAAAATGTTTTAAAATACAGAGTTTCAATAAATATATATAAATGATATTACATTTCTTTCAGTGAACAATGTTAGACTTGTTTCAACGTGATCAGTAACATAATCAAGTTAAAATCTGCTTCATTCATCTATCTAAAAAAAGGAAATATTGTACATACCATATTCATTATAGTGAGGATGTATGATTCCACATGGTCACTTCCATGATATTCAACCATCTTACTGTCTGCAACCACAAGCGTCTCCACCCATCGTTCCTTGCTGACAGAGCGCCGAGAAACCTTTCTGACAGCCATATGATTTTTTTCCCATCTCTCCCTCCAATGCTGCTGCTGTTTGAAAAAGCTGAGGGTATCTGAAAGGGTAAGAAGCAACGCTGACTTGAAAATATTTTCAAGCTTGATTTGAAATGTATGGCTGTAACACTTGCAGACAGAATGGTAGCATCGCAGAATCACAGGATGATTTAGGCCGGAAGGGACTTCTGGCTGCCACCTTCATGACCCACAGCAGGGCCAACTCCAAAGTGACACCAGCGTGCTAAGGGCCCTGTCCAGTTAAGTTCTGAATACCCCCCTAGATGGATTAAAAAGTTACCCCAACTCCAGTGGGCAACTCCAGTTACCCCGCATTCAAAAGTTACCCCTACTCAAACGCCAGGGATAAAGGTGCAAGACAGAGCCAAGCTAAAAAAAAATTGCACCGGGGATGCCATTTTCAAGGAATTTATCTTCTGTGGTTTGGCTCTACACTCTCTAATGACACCAGTTCATAGTTTAAGATAAGGGATGCGCTTTCGCCACAGGCAGCTCTTATTCTCAGCAGGATGGCACGTTAAGCCCATTGCTGTGGCACATCCATGAACCGTTTATTCTGTGCGTGGAAAATATCCCCGAAGAGTGGGGACACTTCACCAGTAGGTGTCATCTAAATACCAGCCAGGCAGACGGCCGTGGGCTCCTCAGCTGCTGCCATCTCTGACTGACAGGCGAGACACTTAGCGTTTCCACTATAATTTTGGGATCTGTGCATCTAAAGCCTTTCAGGAAGAAGTCTTTGCTCTGTTGAGTTGCTAGCAACCTTGCACTGCACTCGGTGGGGCTAATTGCTCTCGATTCATTCTAGCTTTGAATGCCAGTTGACTGGGTTACCAGGGAAATACCGGGGATGTAAATACCCCTAGGCCTGAAAAAGAAGTGAGAGATGCCAGTTTGATAGCAACTGGCAGCATTTTTCCAACCCAGAAGCCAGAGAAACACTTCTACAGTGCTGGGATTCCTGAGTCCTAGGAAGGATCAGGAGCCCTTGTTGCTGTTACAGATGCTGCAGTAGTCCTTTGGCATCTCACTCATGGAAGAGGACGTCCTTATGCCAGTTGGGGCACATCTGCAGACCAGAAAGACAGTTCCTGCCTCAAAGTGCTTACAGCCTGTCCAGCATTACCCCCACTACTGTGCGGGAGAGGATAGTTATCCAGTATTACCTCCACCTCCCAGCACTACTAAGTGTTGAGGGACAGTTACCCAGACCAGTCTCCCCTTGAACAATGGATGACCTGGCAGCTAGGTCCCAAATCTTGTATTCACACCAGCAGAAGATCTGTTATGCCTTTGTTATGAATGTGCTATTTGCCCTTTAGAAGACCTAAGTGCAGCCAGAATGTATCATGGCATCTTGCGTGTCTACAAAATGTGGCACCATTGGACTATTAATGATGTGTATAATACATCTCTCAGAGTGAAAGGTGATTGATATCTTGGGTTATTGTGTACATGGAAAAGAAGATGCACAAGTTTTTAGAAATGTGTTCCCTGAGGTCAGTGTGAAAGATGCCTAGAGAAAGAAATGCTGGTGCCGATAGCACATTATGCGTAAAACTGAAATATGCCACATGAATAATCAAAACTACAGCAGCCACATCACACATTTAGAACTGAGCCGCAGTGCACAAGTGTGCAGTACACAGCAGCTCTATTAGTACACACACAGTGACCAGTTAGCACTTTGTCACAGTACCAGTTGAGGATTTCAGCCAGCAGCAGGCATATACCACCAAGAAGCACACAAACCTACAAACCTACCCCAGTCAGGTTCATTCTACTAGATGGAAACCTGTACCTCCCTGGACCACCTTTTAAAAGATACTGTAGAAGCTGAATTAATATACTATGCAGAATTTCATGTATTCTATATTGTAGATTTAGAATATAATAAATAAATAAATAAATAAATAAAAATAGTTGTAAGTAGATTTCTTTTTGCATGAACTGGCATTTGCATTTTAAAAGATGCTGAAAATACTACTTGTGAAGGACAAAGAACCATAAGATTTTTGACCTGCCTGGCAAGGAAAACAGCATAAAAAAATAACTGAATCTAAGAGAAGTTTGAATAAATGTAAATAAATCCCAATAAACATATAAGCTTAGAATTTTTACTATCCATACACCATCACAATAAAGATCCCAAGAATACAAATTTCCTTTGTGAGTACCAACCCAAATCACTTGTCAGTGTCATCCTGTGATGACACAAACACACACAAACAGACTCTGTCCTGCAGATATGTCAGCTAGTAAAAAAAGTTAGTCAATAAAGAAAGTTGCCTTCTCACCAAGCCAAGGGACAAAAGAAAGGCATACATTTTTGCATCTTAATCTTGAAGAATGAGCTGCACGGAAGAATAGCTTCTTGTCTACATGGAAGAATATAATTTGTGAGTAAAGACAAAGGAAAGACAGTGGGTGGATTATTTGGTTTTGTTTGTTTGGGGGGTTTTGTTTTAAGAGAAGGGAAATGGACTATCACTGCTATAACCTCTACCCTCTTCCCCACTAACACAGGCTGCAGCACCACTCCTGCTATCTCCGTCAATCTTTGTTCAGTTACTGCAATAGTCACCTCTATGAAGGGCTATTTATGAGCTGCATTCATTAGCCTCTCTTGTACATTTGCATGGTTTTCAGCATTCTTTTTTCTATGAAGCGCAGTTCTCAGTATCTACATTTTTAAGGGTTTTGTGCTGAGAAAAACCCCCACAGCTATCTGAACAAAAAATTCTGTTCAGACTGCTGGTTAAGTGATTTTTTTATGGCCAAATAAAACATCACGCCAGCTGTCAGGCTTTGTATTCACATATAGCAAAGAGTTTTGTTTATTGTCTGGACAGGTGATAGCACTGGAGGTAAAAACGTTTAAAGCCATACAGACTGCAACAGTGAACAACCCTCAGGTTTGGAGTCCTGGTTAAGCATGAGGCTACGTGCTGCAGGAAAATCTCAGAAGAGATTCGAGTTGTGAAAATTAATGGCAGGGAGCAAGAGGGATTCTGCAGACAAAACTCTCTCCTCAGTGACCAGTCCCCCCAGTGTGGGGATCTAACCTGGAAGGGTGTCATCTAAGGACTGGATCCCTGCTGTGTTAAGTCTCCTGGCAGCTTTTTTTAGTTAGATGAAGCAGAGAGGGAGAACACTAACATACAGGCAGCTATAAAGTTTGGTTCTACTTCTCCTTTTATGTCTCTCCAAATGATGATTGTCTCTGTTAAGCTCTTAATTCTGAAGTAAAATAATCTCACCTTGCTTTTACCTTAAATTAGCAAAGCGTTGCAAGTGATTCCAGATTTGGTGAGAAACCCCAGTTACCCTGTTGTCCAGGAAGGGAAATCTTGACTAAGAGCCCACCAGTTCAGGAATACCCAAGAAGCGATGGATGGTCTGAAACCTCGTAACATACAGTGCTGTCTGAGAAAAGCCTGCCTTCCCACACTCTTCCATCATAACCGCTGAGCACAGCACACTCCACAAGTAGCACAAGGGTTTCCATGTATTTTTGAGAAAGATGTAACACAGGTAGGTGTAGTGCTGGAGTCCTTACGAAGTCAAGGTAGTGCTGAAAGTATACCCAGGATAGTCTAAGACTAAATAAAAAGAAAGTTGGTAAGAGATTCAGCTAACAAACTGCATGAAATTCAAGCAGCAATACTCAGACGTTTCTACCTGTTGTGGGAGACAATTTTGCAGATGTGAGGCTTTCATTAGAAAACCCGATCCAGCCAAACAAGTCATATACAATATTCCGTAAGTCATATGTCATATCCAGCCATATGACTGCATAACCAGGAGAAATGGTGTAGATGACAACATTTTGTCAACTTCTAGTTAGAAATGGCTGATGAATTTCAGCAAACGGGTTGGGTTTTAAAATCACAATCCAAACTGGTTTTAGTGAAAAATAAAAATGTCCTCTGAAACTATCCATACAAATCCTACTTGACTAATTCAACAACACATAGGACCCTTAAGTCTCAGCTACAAGGAAAAATTTTAAGTTAACTGTAAGTCTCAACTATATATAAAAAACCAGTATTATACAAACTTCTCCAGTACAGGCTAAAGCTGCATGGCTTCTGTGTAGGAAAGAAAAGTTATATTCTCTCTTTTAGCAAATCAATTTTATTTTTCATTAGTTGACAACAGAACTATATTGTAATTTGCCAATCCCTATTAAAACAGAGCTTTCTAATCTTTAAGAAGTAGTATCAATAGTCTCACTATAAAAAACATTTAAGTTTTTCACTTTGAACAACTCATCCACTCAAAATGTTGCTTGATTAGGGGTTTTGGTTAATTTCTGCTTTCTTCCCCCCAAAACGCCCTTAAAGAACAGATATGACTCACCTCACTTAAAGGCATTATGTGAGATTTCCATATCAAAGGCTTTTTTTCCACCTTTGTTTCCTGCAGGTGTTGCTCAAGGAAGAGTGCAGCATACAGTGCAACACAAGGGGATCTCAAGGTGCTAACTGCACTGCACACAGCCACCTTTCAACATCTTTGGAGATACACAGGGCTTTGAAGAGGCAAGGTGAAAATGTCTGGAATTTCCCAGAAGAGGAGAATGCAGCTGATAACTGAAGGCTGTCAGACAAAATATAGTAGTACTGATTTATGTCTTCACTTTCTATCCTCATCTTCTTTCTCTTTGTGCAAGAGCTCTTTCATTTTTACCACTCTATATTATTCACAGTCAAAATGCTACATCTCCAGACATGAGGTATGAACAATGCTAGGGATGCTAGACTAATAAATCCCACACTGTTCAGAACTTGCTACATTATGATTTTTCCTACAACCTTCACTTTGTCTTTGTTCTAAGATGTGCCTTTGGTTTAAGTATTAACAAAAAGACCATAGTTTGTGGGTGAGTTCTTCAAGAGGTCAATCAACTGTTGAACAGAGTCATTGTACAAGGGGAGATGAATAAACACATGAAATCATCATTAATAACATTAACCTAGCACTAAAAAGTATACATAAATCCAACCATAGACTAAATAAAGGAAAGGCTGAGGAGTGACTCAGCTAATAAGAATGAAAAGCACAGTAAGGCAGAAGAAATCAACATCGTTTTCTGAAAAGTGGTTATTATCTGATCAGCTTTGGGCTAGATCTAATAAAGGACTTGGGATTTCCCAGGACAGTGCTCTAGCCACTACACTTCTGGATAAAGAAGGTGGGACCTTCTCCTCTTTCACTTATGAAGGAGGAGAACAACTCTAATAGCTGATTTACTGCAAGGGCTTACTAATTATTTACAAAACTCAAATACAGTAAGTGAACCCCTTCCTCTATTCTAACTATCTCTGCTGAAATAAACAAAGCAGCTACCTAGGAAAGCTCAGTGAAACCAAATACACTAGGAATTTTGTACACATAGAATCTTCTTATACATACAATCGTGGTTACAGCGGTTACACGGTTACGTGGTTACATCCATAACAAAACTAAGCCTGGATGATGACAATGCAAGAATAAGGGCTCACACGCTACATGGAGAAACTTGTGAAACAGGGAAGAAAGGATGTGAATTTAAAACAGAACAGGTAACCAAACCAGCTCTTTTTATAAGCATTTCTGAAACAGGCTAAGCTAAACGACACAAATGCTTTCCGAGTGTGAAGCAGTGTTCACACAGGAAACTATTACAGCTATTTAATCACGTACTTCCCCATGTTGACAACCCTCAAGTCCCAACAAAAACAAGCACAGAGAAAGAAAGCTTACAACTTTGCAAGCTTTGTTTAACTTTAACATTCCTGCTGTCAAAATATGAAGTATCAAATAGTGGAGTCACATCACTCTAATGCAGAATGAAACTAAAATTGGACCTGTGTTGACTGATGCACTTAATCAGATACTGCTGTTGAGTGCGCCTGACACTCATTACCAGTTACACTGGAAGGATGGAATGATAAATGTTCCGGGACACTGGCACCAGGAGGTACACAAAGAACAACGTCGTCGGAAACAGCTATGCCGGGAGCTGCCTATATTTTGCAACCATGACTTTACTTCTGCCTGAATGTTCTTATTTTTTTCCCCAGGGATTAAACCCAAGTCAATAAGGGACAATAAAAAATTACAGCTGCATAAGATGCTGTACATTAGTCAATGTCATTTGAACTTTCCATGCTCATTCACTTGGTAACTTCAGTGGCTGGTTCCTCTTATTTTGGTGAAAACATTAATGTGATGGATTAGAAGAACAAGGTGACTTTCCTATGAATTAATCTAGCTCTTTGTAAAACAGCATTTGAAAAAAATTTAACTTGCAGTACAATTCTGTTTTCACTTGACGAAAAACAAGTATCTTCTAAAACAGAATACATGTCACTGTAAAACAAATTTTCAGATTAAAAATTCCCAATAAATTATGTCTATGTCTTAATGTCTCTTACCAAATAGTTTAAGAACTGTTGACCTAAGAACGATAGAGAAATGCAGTTTTGGAGAGTCATTATGCTGCAAATGAGAATTTAAAAATATGGGCTTTATTAATAATTTTTCTTCTTTTTACATATCTATATGAAAATTCATTCACACAAAATTAATGCAAATAACTGGAAGTGACACCTTGAAGTACTTGTCTGTGCACTGTCAGGGTTGATCTGCTTTCCAGTGAGGTTAACCGAATAGTATCCAGAAGTTCTTGAATCAGACTCCAAAAATTTCTATTAATGTTCCATAAATTTCATTCACATAATAATGAAATAAAAACAAACTGATTATATGCTGGTGATCAGAAGTCACCAACCTGCTTAAGTCAGGAATAAGAATAAGGCTAAAAGACTACAAGGATTTTATTCACTACAAGAGAGACATTGAGGTGCTGGAGCGTGTCCAGAGAAGGGCAACGAAGCTGGTGAAGGGTCTGGAGCACAAGGCTGATGAGGAGCGGCTGAGGGAGCCGGGGTTGTTTAGCCTGGAGAAAAGGAGGCTGAGGGGAGACCTTATGGCTCTCTACAAATACCTGAAAGGAGGGTGTAGAGAGGTGGGGGTCGGTCTCTTCTCCCAAGTAACAAGCCATAGAACAAGAGGAAATGGCCTCAAGTTGCACCAGGGGAAGATTAGATTGGATATTGGGAAAAAAATCTTCACCGAAAGGGTTGTCAAGCACTGGATCAGGCTGCCCAGGGAAGTGGTTGAGTCAGCATCCCTGGAGATATTTAAAAGACGTGTAGATGTGGTGCTTAGGGACATGGTTTAGTGGTGGACTTGGTAGTGCTAGGTTAGTGGCTGGACTCGATGATCTTCAGGGTCTTTTCCAACCTAAATGATTCTATGATTCTGTTCCCTAAGCTTGCATGTTGCAGGTAAGTTTGTACAGGCACTACAGAATGCAGCACTGAAAGAAAGCGTTGAAACTCTGGAAGGATACATGTTTTGTGGAGCTTCTTGGACATGTGGACAGGAAGACAGTTATGAACCAGCTGGATCCAGAAACTGGCAGCACAGGTCTCTGGAGTGCCCATTAGTTTTTTGAAGTTACCTAAGTGATTTCCACAACAGGCACTCATTGCAGGCTGCCCTAATGCCAAGCTTCAAGAGTTGGTGAGAATGTAGGAATGGTGGAGAGTATCAATGCAAGGAAAGGTGCCAGAAAAAAGCAAAATGATGCTGGAAGAGGCAAAGGACAGGAAAGGACTACAAGGACAGCAGTTCCAAGGATCTGGACAGTGTGAGTGATTTAGATGGAAGGTTTGCTCTTTCCATGTGGTTGGGACAAGAGAGGAATGTGGTTTTCAAGCTGTGCAGACTGCAACCAGTCACTACAGGGACTCGAGAGGCAGCTGAAAGAGGCCTCCACCTCCCAGGCTTTAATAAGCTTGTGTACCCAGCAGCAGGCTGGGTGCTGTACCACAGGGACTGGGAAGAGCCATTCCTCTTGGGCAAAAGCCATTAAGGCAGCTTATGTACCCACACTTGCATATTTAAATTCACAATACTAACTGAATCTAAAACTGGTGAACATTAGCAACGTTCTTCAAGAAAGAACGACTGAGAATAACCACATTTGATTCAGGGATTATAAGTAAACTGCTACACTTCCCTGTGCAAGCATTTTACTTCAGAAATGTTGTGCAGCTCATCTTTTATCAGACACCAAATTCTGCACGGTACAGATAACTATCGAAGTCCTAAAATGAAGAAACATTTTGTTCTGTTCCCCAACAGAACCACAAGCTCAAGTACAGCAAAGGAGGTGGGTATGTCAGCGTAATGCTCTCCTCCAGTCCGTAACACATGCTTCCTTCCACACTGGTCCATCCTCCAGCCAGGGCGTAAGTTTCCTGTGGTTTGACCAGGTGTAAACAGCTGCAGAGCAGAAGGGGAGGGTTTGGGATTCCCCCTGAGGGAAAACAAGAGGCCTCTCTTCCCACTTGCAGTCTTGCTCAGCTCTCTGCAAACACCTCGAGATTTCCCTGCACCTCCCCAGAGAGGACAGACTGCTGCTCCATACACCAAAGATGCCCATATTGGCTTTTTCAGCCTTGCAACAACTGAGGAAGGACTCCCTCCACACAGATACCCTTCAGAAAATCCTCCCTGTACTATCACCATCACCACAAAACCGATATGCCCAGCACTATTTTGCCTGTGTATGCCCCCCATGCAGAATCAGAAATGTCAGGTGGGTTTAAGAGCCTTCTCTAGGTCTCCAAGAGCCAACCTGTGCACCACAGGAACTCCTCCCTGGCTCATCATTTCCCTTCAGTAAATACAGCAAAACCAGCCACTTGCGTCTCTCTGTGCTTGCAAACAATCTGTACAGAACCAGGTGGGACCAGCTGCTCCTGCCACCTCTCAGGGAAGGATAGGAAGTCAGAGGCAAACAGGCACGGCAGTACAGAGCAGCCGCGAGATGCCACCACTCCTGTGTTTACCCAGCGGGTTGTGTGGTCCCAAAACAGGATGCAGCGTCCCTGTGGGCTGCAACCCTGCTCCAGCTCATAGCTTCACCCTCATAAAGGAACTTCCAAGTTAACGAGAACTGAGTCTCAGCAGTTTGGTTTGCAACTGTCTGTGAAAAGCATGGCTGCTGAACTAAAGCTATTTCATGTCATCCACCTGTTGTCCTCCTGCTTGGCCCGATCTCTTTGCATTCTTCTGCGCCTCTTGTCCTAACTGCACCTCTTCTCTTCCCAAAACAACTCCCTTCGCTGAATACTCTGCAAGGTTCCAGCTCAGCTGTGACTCCCATGAATGAGCCCAGGCATCCTGAACCCCTCATGCCATTTTTAGGGCCAACTCTCTCTCTCAGATGCTGGCACACTCTGCTCTGCTGCCTCCACTCTGCTTGGACTTGCTCTGGGTCAAAGACAGCTTGGAAAGTGCTGCTCAGCTCATCCCCCAGGAAGCTCCAGATAGCTGTAACAGTCAAAACCAGCAAGCAGTTGTGCCTGTCAGACCTTCTTCAACCTTGTGAACGAATTATCCATATTCTCCTGGCTAAAAAGTTGAATCACTGAGAGATTTTTCAGTTGAGGGAAGCATTAACCTTGTTTTGCAAGTGGCAGATTTTGTCAGCTGTATTTGTGACATGAATGTTCAAAAAATACAGGAATTCAGGATATGACTCCAGGTCAAAAGCTTTAGCTGAAATCTGCCACGCCCTAGGTGAACTGTGGAATTAATCACATCGAATTACATACTGGCACAGGGCCCACTGACCTATACATGGGCTGGCTGAGTACAGAACAGACTCCAAAAATATTTAGGGACCGAAACAGCTCCTCTAAGTCGTGTCAGAAATACTTAGCTCACCAACAAGTACGAGCTCTTTCTCTGTCCAAACTGTCGCCAAGCCCACAGCATGTATCCCCTGCTCCAGGCATCCTCCTGTGTACCATGAATGAACACGATCTACATATATTGAGTCTCTACAGAAAACCTAACCGCTATTGCATAGCTGCTCTGGCGCAGCCTCTTGTAGTTAACCAAGGAGTTTCATGTTCTCTGTATAAAGCTTGCTGCCATGAGGAGGGCTCACAGTCTAAATAGGCTCTGTAAAGAAACAGAAACTTAACAATATTCCATAATAATTGACTGTCTCTAGCTTCCAAATCACATTGTATGTTAAAAACACTGAGCAAATTTGCTCTTCATTATCATTGACTTATGGAAGTCAATGGCAGTTCTTTCCATTTCAGCTATTATTACCAGAAATAGTAATTTTGCAGAGTTTTTTGCACTTGGGCAGTATTACCAGTACACTGGGCCTCTACCTTACAGATACTTACCTCATTGTTTTCTACACATAGAGATTATTTTTGAAAGCACCTTAAACGACATTACATTTCACCTCTCTTTATAATTCTAGTATTTGCTTCATTCACTCCCCGGCAAAAGGAGAACAAAAACTGATGGCATTTGTGTGGTAACAGATTGAGAAAAATGTGGCAAGAGGTTAAACTCAACAGTGGCATCCAGTATAGCTCATATTTGTTACTTAACTAGTCTTAACTATTAAAGTTGACCCTCTTAAGTTACAGACTGTCTGAAGTGTTCTGTAGCAGTGTTTCTTGACCACTGATGATCCATGAAGCATCTAGAAGACAGTTCAAAAAAATTAACATTTCTACACATATGAGCAAGCCAACAAAATAAGAGCCACAAATGATCACTCAAAGTTTAGCCAATTTTTAGCTGGACATAAATGAAAACTGTACAAAATACTAATTTTTTCTCACCCAAACCAATGGATCCTGCAACTAAAAAAAGGCTCAGAAACACTACTCTGTAACAGCAGTTAGTAATGACCGGCATTCTTGACTTGCTATGAGTTAGCACGGAGAGTGTTCATCAAAATACTACTACAGTGTTCATTTCTGACATTACTTCAGTGTTTAACTGGTTGTCTCTATGGCTGTAGATTCAAGTGACTGAGAAAGTGCTATTCTGACATATGAATACCGTCCAGAGTTGCAAGAAAATTTTCAGTCTGCTATTTCGGTCACCAAAAATGTAGAGTCAGGTCAACTGAAACTATTCACAAATCAATGTCGATACCTTAAAATTAATTCAGTCAAAGAAACACTGTAAAAGTCAAATGACCAACCCCCTGATCATACCTCAGCAGCTGCAAGCAGAAATCACTCCTGAAAACTCACTTCCATACTTCCATATGGAGAAGCAATCTTCACACACTCCTTTTTGACTTTTATATTTTGGAGTGACAAGGAACTCCACTACTCTGATATAAGTGGCTTATTCCTACTTGACCCTTAGCTATAAAAAGGTAACACCTTTGGCTTTCTGTGAATGGCATCCTTACATTTCTAAGCCATCCTGGCCAGTAGAGCTCAGCAGCCTCACTGTCCCAAGAGAGATGCTCTGCCAGGGCACAGAGCACCCAACCACTACCTTCATTCCTCTCCAGGTGATGTGCTCTTTGTGTACCACGGATATATAATGCCACTCCTGAAGCTTCATGGAGCAAAATGGCACTCCATCCTCTCAAGTCCTCTCCTTCTCAACAAAAAAATATAAGAACTTGCCCTATCAGGCTTTGCCTCCTCCAATAAGTTAAAATACAGTCAGGGAACAAACACACCCAGGCACTGCAACTTGTTTGCCTGCTCTATGAAAGTGGATGGTTCCCAGCATGGACTCAGCAAGGGCCAACAAGAATGCTCTCAGTCAACTCCTGACCATGGCACAGGAGTGGACACAGGCCAGGAATCCCTCTCAGTAGTCAGGATCTGGCCACTCTGTTCAGGAGGCTGGGAAAATGTAATGTATGCACACAGACTGTTCTGTGCTACTTGGCAGCAATGCCGAAGAACACCGGAGTATTTCATTGATTAGCACAAACGTGGTCTCATCATATAAGAATAGCGTTTGCCATAAATATCTACAGCGTTACACTACGAGAGTAAATGCCAGCTCAGCACTCACCTTACAGATAAGAAACAATACTATAAAACAGAATGTATAGTGGTCAGAATACCACTGGCATCTTTTAAACAAAATTTTTCAAGCAAAGTTATTAAAGAGGATGTCTAGTTACATTCATCATATAAACTGCCAGCCTTTGTGGCTATTCTATAAATTTACCATATCAGTTTTTTGCCACACATTCTGGCATTGGATTAGTATTTTTATCATTCAGTTACTCAAATATGTTCACATTTCTAAGAAATATGTTTCTAGTTCAGCTTTCAAAATGTACAGCTTAAACTGTGATATGTTTCAAATAATCTCTTTCAAGGTGTCAACAGACAGGCTACTGGATACCTATATGCATGGGAATTGGGGAACTTAGTTGAAACCACCCCAGCTGGCATCCCCTTATTTGGCGCTGCCACCACAAAAACCTTGGGTAGATTTCAAGATGACAGATTCACCTACTTTAACTTTTCCAGGTGTGAAAATATGTCAAGAATTCATCTAAAAATATAATTTCAGGACTGGATTTGAGAGAGTTCTCCAGCTGTAACATGACAGTCCAATTATAAAGCACTAGACAGTAATAAATTATTTCATGTCCAAACATAAAACAGGTAAAATTAAAGAAAAAATGGTTATAGACAGATCTTTGTCTTACTATTTGCAGAACTGACTGGTTAAGAAATAATTTGACCCCAAGTCCTAAATATCTAAGTAAAAATGTATGAGGATGCATTTACCTATATAAATTAATGAATCATCCATTAAAATATACATGGGATTATTCCACTGAGCACTGACAATGAGAATTTCCTGATCTTATAACCAATTGTTTAGAAATTGGCTCTTAGCTGCCTTGAAATCCTGACTTATAACACAAAAGGGACAGGAGAATACTAAGAAAATAATCTACATTACACTTTCCTTTTTTTCTGCATCTTAGGTTAGGTCTATTAACGTAGAAGACAGAATCCCATTTTTTTCAAAACTTACCAGAAGGTATCCTCTACGTCAGCCATAAAACTACCTACTGTATGTGGCAGCCACATGAAAGAAAATGTATAGTACAATTTTTTAGCAAAACATACAGAGGGAGAAAGAGGTGGAAGAAAAATATTCTAAAACCCAATATAAAGTATTTGGAGTACCCGTCATAACTTTTAAACAAAACTTTTTCAGTCACTGAAGGAGCTGAACAGAAGGTCCATTAGTGTTCCTTATAGAAATAGCCAGGCTTTGTTTTAGCACCGTGTTTCAACATTTTATTTAGCTCATGGATATAAACACATTCCTTTTCACCTTTTTTTCCCCAAAACAGTTTCTTACAGTTAACAGGTAGTGTGCACTAACAGGACTGGAAAGGGGTTTTAAAAGCTAAAAGGCAAGACAGTAGCCAGTGCTTTCCAAATACTCCAAAACCCTGCTGAAAAACTAGTGTCTTTGGTTGTTAGTAAAGCAAAGATGAAACCCCAATTTGGTATTTGTATTGGCTATTTTATGTGTTATTGCTATTCTCAGGAATTCTCCAGTGCTCTCATTCTACAAACTGTACCTGCTCACTAATTCAGCTAGCGGTAAGTTTACACAGAACAAACCAGAAATTACTGCAGCACGCTGGACATGGCTGGGACACCAGAGAATTCAAGTCACAGTGCCAGACCCACCTGGGAATCAAGAAAAATTAGCCTGCACCGAGAGCCCCATATTGGCACAGCCAGCTTAGCAGTGCTCCCAGCGCCCTTCACCCCGTGCAGCTCTGCAGTTCTGCAGATCTACAAGCAACAACTGCCTCCACGCCTTCCCCAGCAAGGGGGGTTTTAACATACTATGGTGGATCACGTAGCATGATTACAGAGCAAATAAAGCTGACCTGTGCTTCCGAAATGAAGTGTAATCCAACACCCCCTGGCAAACATGTCTTAGCTGATAGTTCTGCTTCATCTTGTCCAGGCTGCCACTGTGCCTGTCCCGCTGTCATTTTGGGAGCTCCAGATCTCTTGGAAATATGGCGGTACCAAAGCAGCTTCCATACCAAAAGCCAAGCCTACAGGAAAATCCATCTCTAACCATTTCACCCACTACCACTGAGTTTTACTACGTAAAAGCCTAGAAATGACAGATCAGTCTGATGACGCCAATAGACAGTAATATACAGAAAGCATTTATCTGAACAGAGCAAACAAATACATAATGCCATTAATTTTATAACAGCACTAATTACCTATTGTAATGGACTGCACAAGTCCCGATGTTTGCCTTCTAACGTTCCATTTACAGGATTTAAATTTCAACTGCTTTTTTTCCCTTCCTTCCTTCTTCTAGAATGGAGAAAACAGTACTTTCTCCAGACATCACTCAAAGCTATCATGACTTATTTTCATTATGAGGGGACTGTGAGGAGCAGGATGAGCATGAGCCATTATGGGGGAGCAACGGTGAAAGCTGGAGAGAATGGCTGGATCCTATTCCTTTGCTCAACAGCCATCCTTAGAAACACTTGTCCTGGTTTGGCTGGGATAGAGTTAATTTTCTTCCTAGTAGCTGGTATAGTGCTGTGTTTTGGATTTAGGATCAGAATAATGTTGATAACATGCTGATGTTCTAGTTGTTACTAAGTAGTGCTTACACTAGTCAAGGACTTCTCGGCTTCCCATGCTCTGCCAGGTGCACAAGAAGCTGGGAGGGGGCACAGCCAGGACAGCTGACCCCAACTGGCCAAAGGGCTATTCCATACCAGACAACGTCATGCTTAGTATAGAAACTGGGGGAAGTCAGCCAGGGGGCAGTGACCACTGCTCGTGGACTGGCTGGCCATCGATCAGCAGGTGCTGAGCAGTTGCATCACTTGTTTTTCCTGTGTTTTGTTCCTCTCTCTCTCTTTGTTTTCCTTTTCATTACAATTTTTATTATTATTATATTTTTTTCAATTATTAAACTGTTCTTATCTCAACCCATAAGTTTTCTTACTTTTGCTCTTCAGATTCTCTCCCTCATCCCACCGGGGGGGGAGGGTGAGCGAACGGCTGTGTGGTGCTTAGCTGCCGGCTAGGGTTAAACCACAACAACAGTCAAACCAAACAGATACTTTCCTAAAATACTGTAGCCCATTCAACCTTTTTGGCATCATCATGAGAGATGAAATTTGAAAGCAAAATGGGGGAGTGGACAGTGCTGGGTGGCAGATGTCAAGTCAGTGAAATTCTGTGCCTCATTTTCCCCATCTCCCAATCTTCATGCACCTGTCTGAAGACCTTCACGCTGGAGGCATGCCACAGACACAGAGGCCAAGTTCTCATGAATGCACCATCCATCAGTAAGTGAACATTCCTGGCACAGCAGTGTGTTATACATGGAAAACAGCCATTAGAGTTCACCCATAATTCCAGAAACTTGAACTGTTTAAAAAAAAAAATCTCAGTTTTAAATGTTTTAAATGTTCCAAAGATAGTTTAAGAAATGTAAAGTACCCCAAACTAAATTGCCTGTGTTGTAAAAGAGAAATGGCTACTCACAGAGTAGGTCTTTGAAGTGGTAGTTAAACTATGCCTTTTGATTAAGTTTGGTTTAAATTCAGATTACTAAGAGAAAGAATAGAAAGTCTGGAATTAATCTTGAAACGAAATGCTATTCTTTCAAGGTTTGATATGAAATCTTTAAGAAATGCTGCATATGCTATAACTTTCTTATCTCTGGGCTTATACAACAGAGTTTATTTGGTCTTTCTCTGGACCAGCTGTTGTATTTTCCATTCCATTTCTCCACTGTATTTAAAATATACCAATCCCACTAGCATGCTCAAAGGAAAAAACACATGCTAGCACTTTGAGGGGCCTCCTTGTCCTTGGCTGAGGCCAAATGTCTTGTATTTCAGATGACGTTACTAAGCAATACAGCCTTCAAAGCCTCAGCCCCAACCCTGCTGTGCTTCTGCAGCAAACATCAGCAGTGCAAGAGCAGCTCTTACAGGTGAGGACTCCCCCCTGAGCCTGGGCCTCAGAAGGGGTTGGTCAGTCTGGGAGTTATCGAAATGAATTATGCTAATATAACATCTTGAAAACCTCTGACACATATTGCTTTTAATGTTTTCTATTCTTAGAAGCAGGTCCTGATAACAACATTTTCCAGCTTCATGACATTTTGAAAGATGACCATGGAGGTTCTCCTGCTCCAACTCAGCACACAAGATTTCATTTTGCTTGATTAAGCCCCTGAAGAGACACCCATGCACGGACAACAGCCATTGAAACAGCAGAGCAGGGACAGCCCATCACCCAGCTACTCCATCCTGCACCTGGGAAGAGCTGACAAAGGCATCTGTAAACTGCTAGAAGGAGCAAGGGGAGGAACAGTCCAAATGGCATCAAGACACCTCAGGGGAGGCAGAGCTCTTCACAAGTACGACTGCATGGGCTAAAAGATGTTTCCGGTTTTAGTCAGAGTTTTGAGAGTGACTTTTTCCTTTGATTCCAGTTTCCTATCAGAGCCTGGTTGTCAGGGGCATTATGACCTGTTGGATGTCACGATCCCATTAATTCGCTTCCATTTTTGTCATGCATAGGGTGGAGGTTCATCAGTAACACCAACTATAATTAACTGGACCTCCTGTGGTTTGCTGCCTACAGAAAACTATGCCAGAATCCTTCACAGACAGGAGCTATTTGGGCTCCCACACTAAAATGCCAAGAATTTTGAAAGTGTTTGCTTAGAACTGGGTTTGAGCTTTGAAATTTGCACTCCTGTGGAAAGAGAATCAAGCAAAGCCCTGTCAACAGACTCAGCCTCTGTTATTTTCTAAATGACAATCTCAGTTTTCATTTGCAGAAAGTCCCTGGCTCCTCTTCTCTCCAGGTAGCCTTGAAATTTTAAAGGTAGGTAAATGCCTGGGACCAGAAAGAGAGAAAAATGAAGACAGGTTTGTCTGAAAGAAACATCCAGTTCACATACACCATAAACCAGTATGATTAATTATAGCTTAAGGAGAGAAAAATATCCCAAAGATGGATAATGATGGATAAAACCAGGTTATAATCCATCAGCTGGGGAAGGGGCTGTTCAGTAGTCCATTCCCCAATTTTAAGGCTATCTCTGCTTGGACAACTTTCAGCTGCCTACCTGGCTTTACAGGAAACTCCCTTGTTTTACTGCCCTCCTTCCCCATTACCTCCCCGGCAGATGAAATTTCATCTCTCTCATCTCCTTCCACCTCCTCTGAGGAAGACCTGACTGACAGAAGTACCTCACGATGAGCAGTGGATGCAATTGGGACACTGAAAAGAAAATACAATAAAGTAGAGAGTGGTTCAGTGAATATTTTACCTGGAGAATGTCAGGCAAATAATACAGAAAATGTCAGGAATGATCCCTTGTTAAAACTGCAGCACCTGAGAGAAGACTTTGATCCAAATCCAAGCGCCACAGAGCTGAGAGGAATCCAGACTGGGGGCTCAACTGACAACAGTGCAGAGCAGAGAGGAAGGAACTTGATTCAGCTTGTTTTAGAGCTCAGGCAGGCAACAAACTTGCTGCTAATTCTGTCTTAGGCAGAATGGAAGACTCAGGCTGAGGCTGTGTTTTAACTGTGTTTAAAAAGTATTTAAAATACTAAAATCTAGCTCTCGGCAGCTTCAATTCACTGTTTTGCAGCTGAGCAAAGCATTAGACAAGACCTTTTTTAAAATGAGTACAAATCAGAGACAGCATGGAATTAAGAGCATTTTTTTTTTAAGAAATAAATTAAGGACAACAAGGCTTTGGACTTTCTATTTTACACAAAAATTCATTTTGGGGCAGTGTTTCTTGAGACTGATTAGAACAATTTAGAAGAGACTTTCTCTAGTTTAACAGTCTAATTTATGTGCACAAGGACTTCATCATTAGTTGTTTAAAGAGGACAGGAATACGTAGTTTTTTCAGCTAAGCCACTTGATTACATATTATTTGCTGAATTACGTTTAAGTTGAATATTTGCAAGAGAAGAAAAGCAGAAAGTGTAGAAGAGATCATGGCAAAAAATCAATATTCTCTCTTTTATGATTTTTCATATAGAAACTTGGACATACAACAAATGGTTCCACAATGTCTTCAAACAAGTGCAGTATTTAAGGGTATCAACTAAAAACATTTGCTATACCTTTTAGCATAGCAATCTTCTGTCCACTTTTTTTGCATAAAGGTAGATACCTAATTCTGTGGGACAATTCCTTTTTCTAGAAAAAAAATTGTGTGTAATTCTGTATGACCTTTAAGTAAACTGTGTCCCTCCAGTCCGTTATTTACATACAGTTTTTTCAGGACAGTTCAGAAATAGCACACGGTAAAGAGGTTATTATTTGCAAAGATACCTTGCAACAGGTGATCTTTACATAAGCACCATGAAACTGAGGAACAAACCTCACCCTACTAGAAGTCTTTCACAACAAATCAAATCCAGCTAGCAAGTCCAGTAGCTCACTAAATCTGTGCTGAGGCAGATCTTTGTTTTCAGTGACCGAACATAAAAACAGTTCAGACATAAAGACCTGTGTCAGAAATGACATCCTGGACTCCAAAAGATGCCCTTTGCAGACTGCTGTCTAGTCAAATTGCGTCTACTAAACACAACATCCCAAGCTACTCAATATTGCCAGAAATTCATTATGAGAATGGTCCTCACAAGCACCCATCACTGCAGTTGAGAAGTCCATCCTACGCTCAGCAGATAATCAGGAGTGCAGAATAGGATCTGTGCACCCCAGAACATGCTACCGAGTAATTGTGTATGGTGTGGGGTAAGCCCAGATATGGCCCCACTTCTCCCTAAAAAGCAGAGAGTTTAAAGTTCTCTACAAGATGACTGAAGCAGCGGTGGATAGAAAAAAATCTTGTAACTGCCTAAGTTATGCAGTTCCCCTCGTTCCCAACTAATCATAAAGCTAAAATCTATGGTGACAAGAGTATTACCATCTCCTTTTAAGTACAACTCATCCAGAGGAGTCTCTCCAAGTATACAAAATGCATCCAAGTTCAAGCAGATGCTGGGAGCATGGAGTGAAGAACACCACCCCAAGCAAGGAGTGGACAAGCTGCAAGGACACTGTGTTTCATGCAGAAAAACTGTGCTCAGACACCTGTTTAAAGTGGGAGGCTGCCAGAGGCTCATCAGGGTCTTGCAGACTTCGGAAAAACTAATTGTGAACACTGAGCCCATATCAGTGCATTAGCCCCACAGCACAAGTCCAGCACTTCTCAGAAGAATTAGAAATCTGTGATCTGCCCAGAAATAATAAGGTAATTGTAGTTTCTTTTTAGAAAGTTCACAGAGAGTTCTCAGTATGACTGAGAAATCTGGCGCTAACCAGACTGAAGGCTGAACAGCTTTGCCAATACTATTCCATTAATGGGTCAAGCATTCCGAGCAAATTTTCAAACTCCTGCAACAAAAATGCTTCCTAAATGCAGCTTAGCTTTCTGGGTTTTCCATTTCAACTGTGGAAACAAGTTTTACAATTGTTCAAGGCTAGTGTTATCCTACGAAAGAGAAAGGGATGGCATGTGACATGTAACTGTTTAATTTTAAAGCTTGCTATTGCTCTCTGAATCAATACTGCAGCAATTTAACATTTACATTACCAAAGCATTTGTTTACCTAATCAATAGCAATACGCAAAAAGTGCAATAGCGTCACGCACAGTCTGATAAAGAAAGCTGTAGGCACAGAGCAAGAGCAGAATATATTCCTCTACAACAGTACGTGGTTAGAAATGGTGAACTAAGTTCAGTCTGGATCCAGACTGAGACTCCTCAATCTGATGAGTTGTGAAGCAAACTATTTCAATGAAGACATGGAAGAGAGCACAGTGTACCCTTTGAACTCCAGGAAAGCAAGTGCAATAAGCAAGCACAGTGTAGCAAACACTATTTCTTTCCAGTAGCACAGGAACTGAACAGAAACGCTCTGCTGAAACGCTGTGAAGCAGATTTTTCCCTCCTTATAGTTTTGACTCATATTATTTGGAAAATGGCCTGTCACAGAACTTTAACATTTATTCAGTCATTGAGTGAGGAAGCGTGTCACATTTCTGATGCCTTTTGGTGGCAACAAGTGACTCTTGAGACATTATAACAACAATCTTCTGTTTCGACATTTTTCTCCCTTACCTCCGGCACAACACAAGTATTTCCAGAAAGCACCTTATTTCAGTTAGTAGGAGCTAGTGAAATACTGAAGGTTAAATTCCAGTGGAAAGAGAAGATGAGAAAACAACCAGGGACTGGGAAAACAGGTGCCAGCACTCTGCCAGCATTGAGCTTTCTGGGGCCTCTGTTCAGCACAGACTTTGGATCCCCTTGGAGAAAGTTCTAGTTTTCACTCGGCTCTCATTTAACTGGAGAGGGAGAATTGCACAAAATACACTATTTTATTCCTTTTTCCTCTACCAATATTTCTACTGCCTGTAATTACAGCCTAGGCAGCTCCCAAGGACAATTCATCCCAAAAGTCAAAAACAACATCTTAGGATAGGATGAATCAGCCTTTGGCAATGACTGTTCTATTCCACTATTAAGAGGAGCCAGCTTGTAACACAACTAGCTTAAACTCAAGTGTTTAACTGCTAGGCTACTCAAGTTAAGAGATGAGAACCTTATCCTGTGTCCTTAAAACCTGAAGTTCAAGTCACAGCAAACATATCTATTAACCTTCTGTATGCTAATGAAACCTAGAATCCTTTTTATTGTTTAGCAAGGCTACACATTTGCACCTGCTTATTTGTTAGGAGTAACGGGATTTTTGACAGTAAAGTGAAATGAACACAGAAATCTTCTTAAATTCATATGTCAGATATTAGAAACTCAAAGTTGAAGGATTCTTATCTTCCCGGCACAAAATCCAGAGGTTTTAGAAACGGAAGAGGGCTCTTTCTTTTTCTGGAGAAGGAAAGCACAAGACAATGAAAAAAGTTTCTCTTATCTCTGATTAGCTTCTAATGAACTCCAGAGAGCAACTGAAAAAAAAAATAGTCTTCCTGAAACTTGAAAGAAAGTTAGAATCTTCTGCTTTCATTACATGAGCTTACTTGGGGGGGAAACAATCTCTTGATACCAGTTAGCAGCAATTCTTTCATCCACTGCTAGAACCACCTATCATATCTTTGTTTCCCAAGGACCTCTCCCCTGAAATGCTAAATCTCTCGCTGTCTGCACAAGCAGGCACTCAACGGTTTTCAGTTCAATGCAAACTGTTCCAGAGATGAGAAATACTCCATGTACTCCTGCAGGCTGTTTGTTTTGTTGTTCCTGCTTTAAGATAGAGGTCATTCTAACTTAATTTATCTATTTGCCTTTTTTTTTTCATGGCAAGCATCTTCTAAACAGGTTAGTAGAGCCTGTTCATAGAAAGCAGAGGGATACAGGGAGAAAGATGCTCTTCCCCCTACTTTGAATAATCTGTTACTACAATTCAGTGTGTGAACTTATCATCCTCAGAATAATAGTCTCTGCGTTTTGGAGAAACTAAGCAAATTAAGCTGAGTAGTAACTGATGTGGTTAAATACAGGATAAACAAATACTGGAAAAAAGTCAGCATCATTCTTTAAAAGACATGGAAGCTACATAGCATGTACCAGGGGTTCTGCCAGCAAGCAAGGCTTCTTACATTGGCCACAATGTTCTTCCAAAAAAAGATAGGCCATCCTTTGAGAATAAAACAGTGCCCTAGGGTTTTTTCCCGTCCCTCTTCCCTGTGGTTAAACAAAGGACTTCACTGCCAAAAGCCAAGACTAACAGTTTATGCTGTACACTTGCAGACAGAAAAATTGAAGAGAATCCTCTGGCAGTATCAAGTTAATCATCAAAAAGCAAGACCATGACTGAATAAAATCCTGCACTCAGACATAACCCTTAGGAAGAACAACAGGTAACTATTGCCTGAAACAGCTTAAAGGCATTCTAGTCACCTGTTAAATGAACTATGCCATCAAGCCATTATTCAAAAGACTTAAAAACCAGTTTTGCACAGATGATGTTGCTCTGCTCCTTCAGCTCCCCTCACCCCTCTACTCATTTCACACAGCACCTGGCCTCTGTTTCCTCCCTCCCACCCCAGCCTTATCGCATCACAGCTCCAATGGAAAATTGCTCCAAATGCAGAATTCTCAGTTACAAGATTTATAACTCTTTGGCAGACAAGGAGTTGGAGGTCCATGTACAATGCAAACTAATCCTAACTTCTGATCTCTGTGGAACTCATCTATCAAATCTTTTCAATGACAAAATGAGGGCAAAGCATATGACAACTTCTATACACCTAAAGCTCCAACGAAGTATTCTCAGAGATCTATTTTAATACTCTAAGCCTTCCTTTCCATAGTTATATATTACAGCCTACTGCAGCAATCACTGGGTTTCAGTCTGAATAAACTCAACTACCCTCCTTCTAAATGGCAGCAACCTGACCACCTCACCAGTCCAAGAAAAAGAAGTCAGTCTATTCCTATTGTATCAGTCCCCTCTGTAGCGCTGAGTCACGAAGGGCTCCATTACATCACAGCATTTTCAATCACAAACTTCACAAAACTCCATTTTGCAGCTCACAAACAAACCACTATCTTGTGGCAGGCTGCATGAAAACAAACAGAAAGAAACGGGACGAAATCTTTTCTTATACTGTAGAAGGGAGGATAATTCCTTCTCTCTTGCATTGTATCTCGGAGCACTGTCAAGTTTTTAAGGTAACCTATTTAGAAAAACAAAACAAATCCCCAAATCCTTAGTTTCATCTCCTACAGACACAAATTACTACAAAAGTTATTTATAAAGTTCAGGGACACTTTTAACTCATAATTTTTGCTACTTCTCACATAGATTTGAACTGATACAGTAAGACAGCAGCTTGCAAGGTACAGTATTGTAATGTTATTTTCAAGATTAGCACTCAGGTTTGCATGCAGCTAATGACTGAGTCATCTGGCAGTTGCCTAAGCAGCAGTGGAAGTTTACAGCACAAACCTAAGTTTTAATTTACGTCATTTATCATAATGATTTTTCTCCAAATATCTGAAACTGTTAAGGATACTGCAAATTATAAACTAATTAATATAATCGTTGCAAGAGCACAGGAAGGTAACTGATGCTGAAGTATTGCTGTATGTAGATGAGACACACTACAAACAGGTTGGAGCCTGGAGATTCATGTGGTTGTTGCCACAGTAAATGTCATGAACATGCTGCACAGGGCTTCTTCCAAGAGGCGACATAAATAATTTAATAAAATAATTTAATAAATAATTTATAAATATTTAATATAATTTAATATTAATTAATTTTAATTTAATATAATTTAATAAATAATAATAAAATAATTTAATAAAATAATTTAATAAAATAATTTAATAAAAAAGCTTGAAAAAGACTGCACAGGAGGTCAGCATCCTCTACCTATTCCCTCCCACACTAATTCCTCTCTTTTGATTTTGCTTATACAATTTGTCCTTATGCTCCTTGCCTGGCAGACAGGTTAGTTCTGACTGAAAGATTACTATTATCACCACCCAACTTTGTGCGCTGATTTGAAAGCATCCAGGTGGTTCAACTTTTCCAAGCAAAAATCACCACTACATTTTAGCCTGGGTACACAAAGGGTTTCCCAAGCATACGTCTTAGAAATTATTCAATTGTCTTAGCTTAAGTTTAAAAAACAAACAGAATCAGAGCTCAAATAATCAAAAGCAGACACTCTGTGATGAATCTCAGCCCACAAGGTTAAAATATTTGATTCTGAAAACCAGCTCCTACGAGAGATATGGCAGGCAACTCTTCATCAGTTAAGCTCCAGCCCAGTGGGGACAAAGCTAGGGCTGAGAATACAAAATGCTCATGATGTTTAATTTGTAAAATAGATTTCATTTCTACAATTAAATGTGAACTGTAAATTGAAATTGTTTTGCTTTAAACTGATCCCAGAAGGCATTAGTCTGGGCCATCTGTGATATCATGTGGGTGTACCAGACTTCTGGCATCAAACTTAACAGCATGAAGTTTCTGAGGTCTTGAAAAGAGGGAAGAGTCAACTCACCACCTTTAAAATATCTTTATGCACCAAGTATTCCCCAAAGCCTGTGTAGTGAATATATTTAGCACAGAAAGCAAGAATTAACTCACTTTCCTTTTTTGTTCTGTATTTCACTTCTAACAAGAGCAATCGCTCTTTGACAATGGATAATGTAAACAGGAGATCACACTGACTTCTTTCTTTTTTCTACCCTTGTTGAAAAGCTGACTATAACAGAAGCGAGATAACAAAATATAACACACAAAGTAAGAGTTAAGGCCTTTAGAGGAACCAATGATTGTTATATCCTGTCACACAAAGGGCAAATTGTAATGAAGGAAATGCTTTCTTTTCCCCATGCATTGTTTCACACTGATTACTTGACTTTTGTGACAGTCAAGGAGATTACTGCTTGACCAAAACCAGACATGACCTCTAAAGGCTGATCAAGTCACTTAAACATAGAAACATAAATGACAGTCTATTACTTTGTTAATTCGTAAGACACTCCCTTTGTTAGCCTGTAATATCATGAACATATTACCACCGCAATAGTTCTGTCACATTAGAGTGAATAACATCAGACAGGCAGTTTAAATTCAAAAGCCTATTAGAGCAAACCTAGCTAGTCTAAGTGGTGAAATCTCAGGGATGCTGTGCTCAATTTTTCCCAGCATCCAGTCTTTTTCTGTCTCATTCTGCAAGACTCTGAAGGAAGATACAAGAGGTAAAAAGTGAGAGGTAGAAAGAAAATAAGCAGGCTACCCAAAGCAAATACACAGCACGATCCCTGGTATCTCCTCTCTCCTCTCCATACTTAAAATTATTGCTTACAGATGTTATTTCATGCATAAAAGAAACGTGGAAGACAGTAGGCAAGAACATTTCCTCATTCTTCACAGGCAAATCTAAACTAATTCCTCTCATTTATCCCAGCAGTCATCAGAAGAAACAGAAAATCAGGGAGCTATTTTAGATTTAAGCCAAAATAGACATCAATATTAGACGTTCATGGTTTTTCAACTTCAGGCTTATTTGGCTAACAAGTAGGTATATTTTTATTTGATGAAAAATAACAAGGAACAGTGTTCATATTAATTCTTACGGCTTTCCCTTATCCTCGCCTACCCACTACCACAGAAGATTGAATAGTTTCCCCCTAGCCATCAGCTTTCTAGTTTCCCCCAGCTCTCATTTCATACTGCTCTTGGCCAGCAAGCAAGAAGTGCAAAGCAGTTCTATGACCAGAAATACAGTGGGGCTTTGTTGTTTGCTTCTTTAATTTATCAATTCATATTAAAGAGCAGTAAAACTTCAGCAGCAGTAGTGACTGAGGATTAAAAATCAATGCAAGATCCATAAATTTTTTGTATGAAGTCAATCAAGTACATGATTTTACTAAATAAACTAACTAATTTTGTAATTAGGAGATTACAACTGCTCTCTAGATATACTCTTCCTTTCCAGGATAGTGTATTAGTTTGTTTTCCCAAAAGACACGATGCTGAGTATTACTGCACCAATATTTAACTTATTTTTACTTATGCTTCTACAAAAAACACCTTGCTGTTGATGCCTTGCACTCCATTTTCAGAACAACCAAAGAAAAGTCTTTAAATATTTTGGTAACTATCAGAGAGAATGTAGAAATACTAAATTTAAACCATGGATTAGAGGGGGGATATTTTACGTTGAGGACAACATTTGCATGGAGTAAGAAAATTTTATTAAAAGTAATAATGACTGCAATTCTCGTCATCCCAGAACTACACAAGAATTCAAGTCAAACTCACTGAACAGTTCTGGCTGGAGAAAAAAGTGAGGGGTAGAAAGGATCAATGGTGTGAAAAACATATCCCAGCAGTTATAAGGGGAATTTAAGTTTTCAGAAAGGAACCCAGATGGGTGGCTCCCAAGGTGTTTTGACTGAGATGCTCTCATTTTGCATAATCTCTTTTTAAGAATTTTAAAAAAGCCTGGCAGAAGGAAAGGCACACACCACTGTAAAATAAAGCTGCTTAAAAAGATGCAGAAAGCAAACAGGCAGAAATCCAGCAATATTTGTACCATTCAATCCACATGCTTGCTCTTTTTCCATTGGGATCGCCCGTCTTCTCCTTAAAGCATTTTGAAGGATATTCGCCCCATAGATAATATGGGGATGGGGTGTTCCCTCTTTCTGTGGATGCTTTTTAATGGGCTCAATGAAGTAGTCTCCATGGGGCAGATGGAAATATCCAGTCTGAAAATAAGCACAGAAGAGTTAATCTCTAGTGTCCAGTACTGGAAGTCAAAAATAAAACAGATTATTTTCATATCATTATCCCTGAGCTTTTCTTATAAGACAGTCATTACACTGCAGAAATACGAGAACAACTGGTTTTCAGCATTTATTTTGCTGCATACATCAAGGTTGCTTTGTACCTCACAAAGGCGTAACAGTCCAAAGGGGAATAGAAAAAATACCTTCTTCCTAATAACCTGAAATCCTGTATACGGCGGCAGAGGCTCCCGTATTTGTACAAAGCCACTGAATGGTCAAAAGTTAATTTGTCAAACACGATGCACTAGAAAGAGTTGCATCTTGTTCTTCTGGTGTTTTGCATCCATTCCCCAGAGACCAAGCCCTGAATAGAAGCTGTTTCATAAGTGCAAAGTGTAATTCTGCTCCTAGCTGTGTCAGATTACACAACCCATTAGATGGGCTGGACTGTGTGGTCCACCCTCGACTCAGACTACAAACCCACCTGGCCCGCAGGCTTCCAATGGAAGAAATAAGTAGCTTTTCATGAATTATAGCAAGCTATTGTGATCATACAATAGATCTGCGTAACAAAGGCTGTAACATTTCTCATGCTATAACTTCTGTATCAACCTCCCAGCTTTGACTGAGCTACAGGGCCTTTGATATCCACCTGGACTACACAGGCTTAGTTTATACCTCCCCCTGCCATGATCTAAGAGACACATGCAACCAGGCATTGCCTTGGTCCCTTGTGTCCCAGCATTTTTGCATGGATTGCTAACATTGCAAAACCATTGTATAATCCTTCCACTTCAAAACATACAGAGCAGTACTAAATCTAAACCAAAGGATCTACTGACATCCCAGCCCACGGCAGGGATGTGACAGGAGATTGAGGTATCCCACTCTTATGGCTTTGCTTTCTCTTCACTTTCTTGCCGTGGTCAGTGCAGCCTTCTTAAGTTGCTCTGGAGAAGGAAAAGCAGCAACACTGTGTTCCTGCAGCTGCTGTATTCAAACTTACAAGGACAGACAAATTCAAAAATGCTTTTGAAACACTCCAAGGTCTTACAGTTTCCCTGGATAGCTGGGAAAGCCAGTATGAGGGTAAGGACAAGAGGGAAATCATATGAATGGAGGAAAAGCATTCTTAAAAAATAAGCAACCATGCTCTCTATGTACTAGCAGCCCAAAGGCAGCTCAGTGAGATATCTACACAGTGTGCTTCAAAGTCCTCTCTACCAGGTACCTTCTGCCTCCACAGGCCCAATGCATCCCACAGCAAACTTGTACAAATAAATAACTGTGACTGCCATTTCACAGAGTTT
This sequence comes from Ciconia boyciana, assembly GCF_034638445.1. NCBI lineage: Eukaryota > Metazoa > Chordata > Aves > Ciconiiformes > Ciconiidae > Ciconia > Ciconia boyciana. Next base: position 24,628,208 of record NC_132937.1, read on the forward strand.
GCTCAGCACTTCTTAAGAGAAGAAACTCTTTCCTTCCAGTTTTCCGGTGCAAGTCAAAGTTTAAAACCCAGAACTTGGCCTTGGTTTGAAGCCCTGGTTACACTCATAAAGTTTCACAGGTTCAGGGCTCAAAGTCACATAGTTTGCTCATCTGGGATTACAGTTAACTGCTTGTACGTTCTTTGTTTCATTTTTAAGAAAAAGGAAATCAAGACTTCTGATTCTTAAACATGAAATCCAAAAATGCTCAGGTTTCTTTTTAAATTATAAATCAAGGCTACTTTTGATATAGGAGCTGAGACACACTACAAAAGCAATAAATCCCATGTTCAGATTGGATAAAGATGTCAGGCGAGCAGGAATGCCTATACAGAAGCTAGACCAGGAAATTGGTAGATGTGTCTTTCTTCCTGCTGCTCAAGGAACCAAAGCACCATCACAAATCTTTGCCCATTCCTTTTCATTCCACAGGATTTGATCTTCCCTGGATATTCTGAAAGTCTCGGTTATTTGACCCTCTTTTCCTGTTGTGTTTTTTAACCCAGTTGGAACCAGGAAGAACTAACCATCTTCACTGCAGACCCTGATTTTATAGGGCAGGCTGATTAGTTACTGGGCTACTGTGTCAAAGTCGTATCTGTAAGAAGAAAGGCCAGCCAATCATATAAAAAATGAAGTATATTAGTAGCAACCTCATTTCCCAAGCTCCCCCAGCAATATTTGCATGTTAAAATTCATCTCTCCATCCAAGCTGTGCAAAGCAGGAGAAAAAACAAAAATTTATCGTATTTCATACTGCACACGCACACACACACACAGATGACGGTAAATGCTGTTGAATGAGCCAGCAAACACTGGCTACTACAGAACCTGGCTTCAGACATTCCCACTGATATTTTTTTTATTATTGCTTTCTTAACATTATCTTTTTCAGTATGGAATATCTATTTTCACAGTCTTACAGCTTTTTTCTGTAACAACTCTATCCCAAGTCATCCCTGTTTCAATACAGCCACAACACCCTCAACTAGGTGACATTCTGTGGACATTTGTTAAGGTCAGCAATACGACTGTACCGTCCCACCCACCTGTGGCAGAAATCCTGCCAGTCTTCCTCTAGATCTGGGATGGAACTAGGAGTTGTCCCTCCTGCCCTCTGCAGTAACTGCTTGTCTGCACTGGTTCATATACTGTTCTTGTCACTGTCATTGTAGCGCTTTCCAGGAATATGTGTGGCTACTTGACTCACATCTACTGCATGTGCTTCATCCTTTACGTTGACAGATAACTGAATATGGGCAGAAACACAGTTAGCAGCATCGTCCTTCTCTGCATTGTAATTACTACCTTCCTGCTTGTCTCCTCTTTGTTACATGAGGCAAGGTCCAAGAGAAGCCTCCTGCACTTCATGGAGAAAAAGTGGAAATTTTTAATGTCTCTTAATTTCTGGAAGAGACCATGTCTGTGTGTCAGATCTCCCCTGAAGAAAGCTACCTCAGGCGTGTGTAACTTCTACATGATAGCTTTAACATCTGTTCTTTAAAAGAGGTAGATAACAGCCAGAACTTTCATATTTGTCAGCTACAAACTGCTGAACCTTGGGAAGATAAAGGCTGCTCCCACACTCGACATCCAGACTGAAGTCACTGTAGAGCGTGAAGAAGTCTGAGGACCTATTTTACCAAGGAGACACTCCAGGCTTTGCAGAGTATCATCAACTCACAGCTCAACTTGCCACAACAGCTCCTGACACCTTGGGACTATCAGAAAATCTCTACTTACTGAAAAGCAACTAAGCCTGTAGAGTAGCAAAACTAAGCTGGAGCTAGAACTGCTGTCAGCTCAGAATAAAACAAGAAGAACCCTAGGTATATTTTCAGGTTATGCACAACTCTTCATGGTTGGCTTGGCAATACTGCTGGGCACACTCACACAGCCATTTCGGTCATTAGTGCAACGGTGCATCCCCACAAACAACTGATGGGATGGCATGGAAATATATAAACCAGATTTGTCACCAAAGAGAGTGCAACTGTACCCGTCAGCCCACTAACTGAGCACTTTTGAACCACAGACGTGGCTTGTTGCAGTTTCTGTGGTTTTAGCTCTGACCTCACGATGACCAACAAAAAACCCTTTTAACCTCAGCCTAAAAAGTGATTCTTGGGACAGGAGGATACTTCCTTCACCCCTGTTGCTTCTTGCAGGGTTGAAAAGTATCAATATTATGAATTCAAGGCTAAAAGTCAGTAGGCCAGTGCTCCGCAACAAACTCTTGGTTTAACCCAGCAAAGCATTTGGGAACAACGTATCCTTGCCTCTTTCCCATCCCCACCTACTTGTTCCTGCCATCAAATTAAGGCCATGAGTCCCTCCACAGTGCAGCCTGAGGAGGGAGGAAGGAGGAGCAAGGATACATTGAGCCTGTATTGCCTCTAAACTCATTGTAACATGAACCCTGCATCTTGATTTAATTTATGGAACAGACCTGACATTCGCCATGAGACTGAACGTACATTCAGCACTTGGGAATCCTCATTAAAAAACTCAGTTATAAATCATCACTGTTGTGCAAAACTTTCTCCTGTTTTCTGTCGGTCTACAGAGTAAAGCCCAGATCTACTCACAGTATCTAAAAAATCTGCAAAGAAAAGTCTGGAGTGACACTGTGGTACTGTTCTTACACAGAAGATCCAGCAGAACATACAGTTTTCCAAGTACTACGCTTCTAGATAAGGTGACAGACTACAAGTTGTTAAAAAAATCATTTGCTCCAAAAGTTCTCATGGATCCTAAATTCTAGTAGCAATAGAGTTTATTTAAACAAAACTGCCTGCTCTGTCTGTAACAAATTCCCCAGTAAAGTAAGATATTTATAAGCCATCTTTCCTTTCACTTGAACTTTGTGCTCTGAGAGTTTCTGAAAGAGTTTGAAATTTGGATGAAACCATCATCACTACAATACAAAGTAAGGGAAATGCCATTACATCCTACATGGCATTTTAGTGCTATCTGCACTCTCCCCGGTAAAGAGGGCTGCCTCAATGTGTTCAGAGACAGTATATTGTAACTAGGCCAGATCGTCTCTCTCCCAAGGTGTCAGTCAGTGTGTTATGAAACAACCCTCAGTACTCCCTCTTCCCTGACAGTTTCAACATACGGGTATTCTCTATCCATGTTGCTAGCCTGAAATCAGTGCATGCGTTGCCCTAATTTATCTTGCAACTGCAGTTCTCATGGTGCTACAGCACGTGGAGAAAGTAAGCTGGAAGACAAAATGAAAACAGAAAAAGTAAAATAATCTGAATATATTCGCTGGTCTGTAGCCACTAGTCCAAGACAAGATGAGTGTTCTTGAGATGAGTGTCTTAAATACAGCTCTGTAAATGTGGTACAGAAATGTTTTATGTCCTGTGTTATCTGACGTACCACAAGCCAAAGCAAATTTAGGGTGGCTCAGGAACTGCAGACCTTTCTGCACAGATGTATTACGCTCATCACTGCAAAGGTAACTGAAGATTGATACCAAAAATGTGCATTACTCCATATCCTCTAAAAATCTGTAAAACATTAAGACAACTTACACTTTTATTATTGCAAATGGCTGCACTGTGTGCCTAAATTTACCAGAGATGAGAAGATGACACAATGTTTAGCTCATGCAGAAGATCAGTCCTGGAACCTGCCTCAAAACTTTCCCCTAATTCTAGTACCATGTAATTTTTTGAATATCTAAAAACATCTGCCAAATATTAAAAACATCTGCCAAATATTTGTTACCTACAACAAAAAGAGGAGCTGATACCCTCCAGGAGAAAAGCTCTTCTCATGGCTATTCCCAGAAGCAACTGGAAGATAAGTTACGCATTTGTATATCTTCTAAATCAAAATCCTTTATCCTTGCTTTGTTTATCCTGAAAATATTTTATTTTTGACTGATTTGCTGTCAGGTAGAAACCATGGTTTTCATTCCTGTCCAGAATCATAAAGGAGGGCACACACAAGTTACACTCTAAGTTACAAATTTAAAAAATCCATCAATTACACTATCAGTTGGAAATATAAAGACCCCACACATTAGCACTAGTGAATAAAATTATCATGGTTTTAACGCTGAGAAATGTGGTGTTCTCAGAAATAGTCCATTACTGTAAAAAAAAAAGAAATATTTCATATTTCAAATGCTAATCTACTGGGGGAAATAATACTTTTTATGAATTCAATTTCCTGCTCTGTCTTATAGAGAAATGTTATAGAGATACCTGTGTAAATTTATGGAAAAAGCCAATTAAGGAAATCAGAGTGGGAAATGCACTATGCCCACCAGTGCTGCTTGGGATGAAACAACTGTAAAAGTCCATTTCCAGCATGTAGATGTGCTTTCCAACAGCTTCCAGAGACTTTCAGCACTTACTGAACTCACGCTTTGCACTTGCACTTTCATCCTGCACAGGCTATACACTGAGAAATTAAATGCTGAGACCAACTGGAAGAAAACACCACCAATCTTCACATTAAACTTACTTCAAAGCACTCAGAACTGGCAAAATCCCCTCTGCTAATGAAGTACTTCTTCAGTTTTGCTCTTTATATCTGTTCTTTTCTGACTCACAAACATAACAGCAAGAATTTTTCATTTAAAGTCCATCAGATTTCAAGCTATGTATATGTACAATATATGCTCTTTTTTTTGGCAGTTTGTAGCATCATCCGCTTTTGAGTGCATTCACACAGCCCTAGAATACACAAAGGAGCGCCGTTATGAAAGCCTCATCGGAAATAAGCCAGCCTTATTTATGCTCATTACAGAGTTTAGTTTTCACCACAGAAAAAATGACTGCAGCCAAGTTTCCCTCATTTAAACTTCTTTATGAAAAGCTACCGTGTAAAATAATAATAGAAATGGACAGAAAATGGGGGGGGGGGTGTGCTTGTGTGGTGTGATGGGGGGATGGGGGGTGGTGTTTGTTTGTTTCCCTCAATGCCTATAGGGGAGAATCTAAAAATCTACCACAGAATTTTTTTCTAAATTCTTGTTCTCCCCTCCCTCAAATCTCCCCCTTCACCCCCAAATTCTGACATATTTTGGCCAAAAATGTTCCCCGGACTGTATTTGGAAGTGCTGCTACATTACTTAATGGGATTTTTAGTTCAAATGCCTCATTATTTTGACACAAACAGCTCCCTGGACATGTCACATCTCCCACACTGCATGTCGCTCGCCAGGAGGACACGGTGATCCTGGGACACTTCTGACTCAAAGTTTTCAACCAACTTTTTTGATTTTCAGTAGATATATGCATTTTCCAGTAAAAGGCAGATATTTTTCACATATTTCTTTTGGTCAAAAGTTCAGGGGTTTTGTCAAAATATATCTACTGGCAGAATTTTTTCAATCAATTCCATGTGGGAAGCTGAAGCTGAGTCCTGTGGGAAGGGAAAAGAGAAGCTTTAGCCTTGGCTAAGGTTTTGCAATTGCAATGTTATCCCAGACAGGAGGGGCTGGAATTAGTGGGTGTATGTCAGCAGAAAAAGGGAGGGAAAAAACCAATTTGCAGTCTAAAGCTATATAACTGAGTATGTTGACAATAATGCCAAAAAATAACATCTGTAGTGAGAACAGTGTGTAACTCACTGAAAGTAGACGGCAGTATTTCTGACAATAGGGCAGCGATGGACTCTGAAAACACAGGGAGTTTTTAGAAGTGATGTGAAACAAAAATAAGACGACAAGATGCTGGTTTTACCCTTAAGTACTTTGCTCCAGCTACTTATTACAACTGTAATACACAGTAAGAGAAATTCAGTTTGAATAAAATAATTTTCTAATTAAAGAAAAAATTGCGCCCTAGGAAACATGCATTACCAGAGAACTTCAGCCGCATATAAGCAAAACTGAACTGGTGAAGTAAATTATCTGTAAATATTACACATGCTGAGTTTATTTTCCTTTTTCAGCTTATGACTTAATTGCTTTCCATGTGTTATTTTTTTCCCAAGAATCTTTCTCTTTGAGTTGTCATCTGTTCCTATCTCACCCAGAACACAAACCCAATGACATGAGGGTCCAGGTAAAATTTCCACCTCTGTCCTCAGCTAGAGCTACAAAAAAATGGACCTGCCATGCCATTCCTCAGGCAGAAAGGAGGAAGTTGATTATTTGTTAGGTACTGAGAAATTTGACAAGAGACTTTTATGATCATTGCCCACAGAAAAGGACAACATTCTAGCTCTTATTGTAGAGTTCTACAGAAAAAAAGCAATGCTTTCAGCAAATGGTGAAAAAGGTGCTATGACACTGGAACACGGCCTTATAGTTTTAACATAGCTTTGGTCCAAAATTAAAATAGCTTATTTTTCAGATGACAAGGTGAGTGAAAGAACAGGATACTATCATATTACAAGATTATATAGTCTTTTGTCACACTTGCTACCTTGTATATTTTAGAAGCTGCCAGAAAACTGCTCAGAGGTGTTGGAAATGTGCAGACTTAGACCCTGCACGCTGTGGGCTCAGAAAGTTCAGTAAGACAGAAAAGAGAGGAAGAAAAAAATCAATGCAAAGCCAAATTTACAGCAAGGTGGACTTCTGTGGCAGAAATAAGGTATTAAAGGAGAAAGAAGTGTCTGTTATCCTCCAGTTCTCAGGTTCTTAACAGTCAGACTTCAGTCCTGAATACTTCTGAGATAAGGGTCTTCCTGGCTGGGGACACACCCTCAGCAAAGGAGAGAAGTCAAGTTTCTATGGTCATGTTGATCAGCTGCCATACAACCACTTACAATACATGATCACACAGCTGAGAGACTTGGCACAGAATTATTACTCCAGGTTATGGCATCAGCTTGCTGGTGACCACACTCCATTTCTTCTTTTCACTGCACATGAGCAGGGCAAATTCATTCCTCTTCCCACAGTTTAGTGGAGACGGGGACTTGGATGAAGGTTATCTAGGATACATTTTAAGAAGCTAAGGCATTAGAAATCCGCCCTTTATGAAAATGGGTAAGAGAAGCAAACATTCCAAATCCTGCGTTCATTTGCTCCTTCGCTGTGCCCCAGAAACAGTTCATTAAGCAATACTGATAGCCAGGAATAATTTCTGTGGATCCCCAAGTCACTGTGAGCTTTGCATGTCTTACAGAATCTGAAGTACCCTGGCTGCATTCATTTATACTCAAGGAAATTATCTGTGAAATTAATCTTATGTGAGGATTTGAGCATGCTCCCATGAAAAAAATACACCTTGGAACACGTAATTTTAAAAGACATCTTTGTTCATACTTCAGGTCATGGTGTCCTCCACTATCAATCTTTACTGTCCAGCCTAAAAACATTACTTCTTCCAACTATTTTCTGATTATCCTTAGAAGAAACAGTCCAGGTGTCTTATTCATACATGCACTTGTGTGTGCCCTCTTGGCCGCGGCTGTATTTGCATCATAAAAATATCCCGTCTTACTTCTTTTCTTATGATAAAAGATCCACAAATGAAAGATGATAACTGTGTGCCTGAGAAGCTGCTTAGAGCCTCGTTAGTCTCTCTACAGGCTTCTGCTTTGAGATCTCCAGCAGCTCATGAGGAACACGAAGCTGTGTTCCCACAGCTTCTACATCTCCAGCTGTATCACAGTGCCCAGCAGCAGTCACTTCATGTTGTCCAGTTCCCAGAGAGCCTTTCAGCTTCCTTCCACATTCTCATGTTCTACTTTTTGAAATATGTCCCATTTGATTTCCTTAAGCCAGAACTGTCCTCCTTTGCTGCATCTAAAGATCAGACACACCATTAAATGCCAACAGGGTAAAAATTTATTGTCCATTAGAGGAGATTTAGTAACTAGCCATTTCTATAGTCTTAAAATACAGCAAAGATGACAATAAATTTTACACAACTTCCAGTGCTGGTTATATTAAGTTGAAACAATCCTGTGTTCACCACAGGCTGAGCATCCAGCAGGGATATTGCATGGCACAGCTGACTCTTAATTCATTAACACAAACACAGTTTGAATCCTTACTCTATTTACCAGTGTGATTTCCACATTGCAGCTGAGAGATGGACTACCAAAGGCTCTCTGAAGCCCAGAACACTCCTGAGATTGGGGGCACCTTTTATCAACCTTCCCTTTGTCGCTCGATTGCTGACAAGTCTGTTGCATCTTTGGAGAAGACAACGTTGCAGTCCTTTGGACTGCCTAGTCTGCCCAAAGCCAGTAAGGTGACACCCCACTGGGACATGCTGAGTGGATGGTGTCTCGTCTGTGCCCTGAGCCCATCCACACACGTACATCACCCCCGAGGATGAAGGTGTGGCCGTGTGCTCCCCCCGCACCGCACAGGCAGCAACCACCAGTCGGGATCGTGATGGCTGCATCCAGCTTATGCTGGACTTTGGGTACAGATGGCAACACAGCAGCCAAGGGCTGTCTGGAGCAAGGACCCAAACGTCTTGCTGGTATGCGAATATGACTCTAAGTCAATCATCTTAAATAGTGGACAGCCCAGGGCCCGGTGGGCTCTCCCGCACAGCAGCGGGCTGCAGGCCAGGACCTCCCCTTGAGCAGGGACCCCTCTCAAGGTTACTCCTCGAGGCTGAGAGATTCCTTGCTGCAACAGATCCTCGGCAAGGGACTAATAGCATGCTACACTTTGAAATCTTAGCTGAGGGATATAAAGGGCTAATTGCACATATATAACCCTTTAGACATAAACCATTGACCAAGTCTGAGACTAGGATTGGATCCAGCCACACCTAGACTCCTCTCTGAGAAGGAGTTTAGAAAGCAAGAGAGTCCTTTCCGAACCTCATGACTGAACAGGTCTCCCTGACAGTTTTGTCCAACCCTGTCCTCTATGCAGTAAATAATCAAGTGTACCTTGCCATTGAATCTTGTTAAACCACTGTCACATTTACCATTGAACTCTGTTAACTCACTGTTTTATATCAATAAAGTATATTGTTGCTTCTCTCTTACGAGTGAAGTGCATTCTCACTCCATCCACAACAAAAGGGCACCCAGAAGTTTTTCCTCCTGCAAAAATGAGCTAGGTCACATGGGGCAATCCATCAAGCAAGGAGTATGAAAAACTAGACAATATAGCCTCAAGCCCTACCGCGGGGTGAATCTAATAGCAAGTTAAATCTACATTAAAAATCAATAAGCTTTGCTATCCAGCCTGAAGAACACTCTGGTGAACAATATCACAATATTTTTCTGAGTCTTTGACTCTTCCTTCTATCCATGTGTTCTCCCTCCCTCTTCTTCCCTGTTTTTGTACTAGAAGTTTTAAGGGCGTGTGCTGCAAAAAAAAAAAAAAAAAAAAAGTGTTTCTCCAGGTGCAGGAGGCTTACTTTGACTTTAGGCACAAGAGGGTGAGACTCTTGCAAGTTCTGACTTCATTTGGGATCCAAACACAACTTGGCAAGTGCCACTGTTCTGAGACAAAACAAAAAGTTTGCCCAATTCCTCCAAAACCGACCTTTAGTTTGGAAGAGTAGGAAAGAGCAACAGCTGTTTTATTCCTGGAAAATACTCTTGGAACATCTAATTCGTATCTTTCTAATTAAACTTGTTCAGAAAGCACTGTATCCACAGGGCTTACATTGCACAAATAGGTTTTTTTCCATCTCATTAATATCAGAACAGCCTCTCATGAAAACGAAAACAAACACTATAAAAATGGTTTGTACTACCCAGCATTTGAAATCCCCTCTGAGACTTTTGATAGCAGGATGAGAAGTTCTAAAGCTTTGATTTGGAAGACAGTAACCTTTTACAGTTTGCAACGCAGATCAAGTTTGACTATTTAAAGCCCATGTAACACTGAACAGTAAAGATTTAAACACCAGATTGGCAAGAGGTTCCCTGCCTAAACTGTGCTTTCTATTAACAATAAAAACACAAGCAAGAGGAGCCACAGAGCAGACATGATCTCTAATCCTGGAGACAGAAAACACCACGGCTGTTTTGGCTTCCTGCTCACTTATATTCTAAAACTAATTTCAAGCTAGTGAGCATGACAATGTTAATACTGCAGAGCTCAAACTTTATTAGAGAATAACTAAATGCAAATATTTGATCAAATGACAAGTGGCATTGTTTCTATTGACAACTATTGTTTGTATTACTGTGACCCACAGGAACCCTAGTCAACAGCCAGAAAAGCAGAGATACAAATGATGACAGCTGCCACAACGAGTGCAGATAGATGGAAGAAAGCACAATTGTCCCATTTTCCAGTGGATGAAAGCCTGGCAGGAGCTTTACTCTCCTCAGGAGCAGAGCAAGGGAAGGTCACAGCCCAACTTCTTCCATTCCACAGAAATTATTTTGCTTGAAGAAACAGAAGTCTGTGGGGAAAAGCAACATTAGACTGGACTACAGTGACCCATGTGCTGACACTCTTCTCCTAGCTTCATTCTGTCCAGCCCAAAAGCAAGCAGAGATGTCGAGAGCAGACGGCATATTCTAGGTCTACAGTTGCGATCATAGGTGTGCTGGGGGTGAAGGCTTCCGCCTTTCTTTTCTCCAAACTCATGAAGCCTCTGGCTGCGCACCACAGATGGGACTTACGAATGAATTTCAGCGTGCCTGGGAAGGGTCATGCTACCACTTACCATGAAAGTGTCACATCAAAGTGACCTAAAAGGCAGCCCATACCGATGCCCTCAGTCTCCTTTTCTTACCGTTTATGCTTCCAATGCCCTTCTAAAAGGTGACTTCCCCACACCAAAGAATAACCTCAGAGCAGCACTGTGACATGGAGTTTCAGCTTAGTGCCTACAGGAGGAATTGGGGCTTCTGCTCAACAACTGCAGCTTGAAACACACTACCCTTGTTTCCGTGGGTGGTATGAGAAAACAGCTGCTCGGTTTGCTCTGCACAGCCTTGCAACAGGCTGCGAGCCATGCTCAAGCTGCAGCTTGCTGTGCTATCACTGGGGAGGAATGAAGGGGGAGGGGAGCTTATCAAAACCAAATACTTTACAAAACAGGAAAATTCAGCCCCCAGTTGAGGGCAGCTGTGGCACATTAAGATATAAGTGTCAAGTGAGTGACACACTACACTGAAAAGGTTATTTTGCATCACAGTTTTTCAACTGTGTTGAAAAAGGATTGAGAGTGAGAAATGAGATGTGGAAGGAAAGGGTTGAAGAAATTACATGAAACCATAAGAACAAGGTTCAAACCGTGTCCCAGAACTTGGAGGACAAAGTGCAGTCTCTAGTACACAACTGACTGTTAGCACATGACAGTCTGGGAACCAGCACGATGATAACTGGCAATTGCAATAGAAGTGCTAAACTTCTGCTGGCCTAAGGCAAATCACATGCCACTTATTTGACTTTCCCTGTTATTTCTGTCTGCCTGAGAAAGGAGAACGAAGTAATATTATGACTACATCTGGCACACCACCATAAATGTTTTTACAAATCTGGTACAAGTCTCAGCTCCCATGCATACCAAAGCTGAAGGCTGATCAGATTCAGCATTGGGTTCAGGTCAGTTTAAAAGCATAAAGCACTTAAGTTAGCTCTGAACTTGATTTAAATCCCCCGCTAAAGCTTGAATTCTGACTGAAACCCATTTCTGTTGATATGAGAGGTGCAGTGCACACACTGATATATCATCAAAATTACCTGTACGTGTGAGACGCTACAGTTTGCAGGGCAGAAAATTAACAACTCTCTCAGAGGTGCAGAGAGATGACCTATACTTTGAAATTCAACTTGTGCAAAAAAGAAAAACCAATAAGAACAAAAGCCTGCAAGCCAAACAAATACTCCTCAATCTACTCACAGTTAAGTTTCACCTCAAAAGTTGGCAGGACGTATACTCAATAAGAACCAAATCAAATTTGGTACAAAACCAATAACTGAGTAAACTACTGGCATAAAAATCTCTGCTAATTCCAAGCCCCCCCCTGCTAGGAGCTAAATCTGATGAAATGCCAACTACCTTCTCTGAGGTGCTGAATACTTTAAGGTCCTCCTGAAGCTGGTGGGAAATCAGCAAGTTCAACACTCTCCAGAGCAAGGCCCTGTATAATGAGCACCTGAAAAGGCTGGAAAAGAGACAATATGGGGAAGCAGCAAGTGGCACAGAGAAACTGGAGCGTTTCTGCCTGTTTGCTGTCTGCCCTAGCAGAAGAGGTAGGGAGGTTCAAAAGAAGCTGGCAGGCAACAAAAGATTTTTTCACCAAATACTTAAACTGAAGGAGCATTTGCCACAGAAAATTGCAAATCGGAAATGTTTTAGAGAGGTTCCAAAAGTGGCCGGATAAATCCATGTAGGGAAGATTACTCCCACATTTTTAAATGGAAAAATACCACCTACAGCTCAGAAACAGACAGCACGTCAAGGAGATGTCCCTATTTTCCAGCTCTGTTTACACCTCTTTCCGGGAATCTGCTGTTGACCATTATTTCCTTCTGAAAGTCAGCAGCATGCTCAACAAAGCCAAAAGTCTGACAAATTAACACCATCCACCAACACAGAAATCACAATCTGCTGCTCAGGTGCTGCCTTTGTAGGAGTTTTTTCAGTAGAAAAAGAGGCTTTTTTGGTTGGGTGCTTAGCCTTCTTGGTTGCTTTTACAGCCCCAGAGGCCTGTTCCTATTGTGCCTTTCACACTCCAGGTTTCTATTTTGTTTTAGCTGTAACATCAGCCCAAGCTGCCCTTCTGGGCTTTCACAGCCGCACATGTGCACTCCTTTCTATCTCTTTAGAGTAGCTCTTCTTGTCCCACATTGACTGTGGGCAGGTGGATTTTTGGGCTGACCTTGTACTGCCACAGCTCTTAACTCTTCATGCAAGCAGCAACCACTTCCTCTAAAAAGTGCCCCTTTTCCAAACCGTTCTTAGGGATACACTTTTGTCTGCCTGCAAAAAGAAAATGTCTTACTTGTGCAGCTCACCCATGGAGATCAAAAGGATAGATTTCAGTCTAAAAATGATGAATTTAGGATTTAGATTTTGAAGTGTTTTGATAAGCATGTGCTTGTTTCTTCTGTAGAATATTTCTGTAAAAAATTAGGTTTTGCCTGTTGAAAAAACTATTTGTTTTACTTGAAACTGACAGAAGAATTAGACTTTCCATCAAAATAATTCTTTGTTTGACTGCAAAGAGATTGCTTTTGCTATTTTGGAAATACAACACTGTTTGTAATAAAAGCGTTTCATTTTGTCTTGCTTAAAAGCAGCACTAAGCCTTTTAGGTTTGAATGTGGTATCCCGTAGCACAAAAAAAGACAATAGAGAGAAGAATTGGGCTATTCATCTGGAAAAAAAATTTGCAGTAAAACACTTTGGAACCAGGTAGGTGAGGAAAAGTATTTTGCTGTAGTAAAAAGACTCATTTTCTTTCTGTTAAAGCTCTGCTGTCACCTCTTCTTTTGCTCACAGGATGTTAAAGTATTGTCTTTAAAATTGGTGTGTTTTGAAATCTTCATAATATACCTTTCAGGAATTCAGAAATTATGAAAATCCCTCTTAACTTAAAAAAAGGCACAGATGTTCAGCATTTCTAAGAATTCAGCAGTTTGTTTCTTTAGGATATATAATACTTTTATGCAAAACTGATACAGTGATATGTAGGAAAATATGCAAAAAGAATAAGAAAATACTTTTTGTACAGATCAGACAGATATTGTCTGCAGATGAAACACCTTCCTGAAGACATGCTTGTAGTTCTGTGGAATAAAATGTTTTACTGAAAAAGTAAAAGTTTGCTCAAACCTAAACAACACTAAGTATCTTCAGCTTCTACTCAGCATGATTCTTGCTAGTCTAAGAATACTGAAAATTCAAAAACTTGGTAACAATGGGAAGAAATAGAAGATAATAAAGACCAGATCATATACAGTCCTGACAGAACTTCAGTGGACTTCAGAGCTCTTTAAAAGAGAGGAATATTTGACCCATAAACCTCTAATAAGCTTTTGTGTGGTCAGGGGACTGTTTAGAAATAAATTTAGGAAGGAAGTCAGGACTGAATCATCAATAATTCACAATTCAGCCCTCACAAAGGTGAACTTACAAAAATAGTATGTACAATAAGCAATTTATTCGGCTTTCACTATTAGCCAGAGCTGCACAGCTAAATACTAGAATTTTACTGCAGAAATCTTTACAACTGAGAGATGAGACAGTGGCTTTTTGAGAGAGACATTTTCAAAACCAGGATTTTTGTACAGGATTATGCCATATCATGACAGGCACTGAAGCATCAGTAATGGAAATGCTATCATTGAAAAAACAATGTTTTTGCACTAGCCAAGCAAAAGCTATTTTTGTTCCTCCCAAAATCAATTTAGGCAAGATTTCCTTGGGTTGATACATTTCTTTGCTAGTGCTACGTCTTTTTTCCTTCTTCCCTCCGACAACGAAAACCAGAAAACAAACACTGAACCAAATACATCCCTGGCTCAACCTCACTGATTTATTTGCAGCAGGAATGGATCTGACAGCCTACATCACAACAAACTATGTGCAGATTCCAAAGGCAATGAATAATCCCCTCGAGGCTCAGATGCAAAACACATGCATTGTTCCCATCCCTTCTTTTGCTACTCTAGTATATGCTTGACATTACTCTATGCTCAGTACTCAACACATGGCAGCACTTACAGACCCCCAACAGGCATTTTGTAAGAGAAGACTTTCAAGGCAGGTTCTGCAAGAGCTGAGCTGGAAACACAGAGGTGGTTTAGCAGAACTGGCTGTTAGAAATCACTTTCAGCAGGCTTCTTTCCCCAGCACTGCTGGCTGTTTTCCAACTACCTACTCCTAGTCCATGATGCATGTTGTCCTTTTCTTCCACAGAGTGGCTCATCCCACAAAAAATGGTTGTTGTTTGGCAGCACATGTCTGGATTCTGCCTGATTTTCTTGAAAATGTCAAGACTTGCACGTGCCTTGTTACAGCTTCAACGGGTCTGCCCAGTGCTGCCTTCCATAGCTGCCCTTCCACTGTGACTGCCCATCCAGTGTCCAGCTACCCTCCTCCTTAGGCTCTAGACTTCCCTATGAAGTTACTGCCCAAACTGTCCAAAACCCTGCATTTAGTTTCCCCACATAATCTGATTTGATTAATTTGGCACAGCCTTTGATTACCTTTCATTGAGAAGCATTTGAGAATATTTAAAGATAAGAGCCAAGCACAGTTACTGAACAAGCTCTATTTTTATCTTCAGTCTCCTTAGTTTTCCAACAGTCTTTTCAGAAGGTTCTTTTCCAGAAGGTTTTTTTCCATAGTTCAAGTCTCAGCAATTATTTTGTAAGGCTCCAGGGAAGCTGTTGGGATTTTCTTGTCTGCTGTCCTTAAACAATAATTCTGGTAATTCAGGAAGACTGTAACACAGATGCAGAAATGAAAGATTAACTCTAGCTCCAGCATTTGAAATCATGTCCAGCTCTCAGCCACAGCAGTGTAAAGTGCAGAAAGCAAGCAAATGAAGGATAAGCAAAAGCATGCAGTTACACGCACACACGGTAAAATCAAGAACACATGAAACACAAGAATTGTAATGAAGACCTCAGTTGGATCCCTGCAATTATAGAGAAGAAGGTTTGAGCAATTGTGCACTACAGCTAGACTAGAACTGAGAAGAGAACTCTTAGCACAGGAATTTTCAACTAATTCTCAACTTGCAACAACCCAGCTGACCTTTGTCTCATTCTATTGGCAATGCATAAACAAAAATAAGTGAGTTTCACTAAATTTGCAGCCCTCCAGATGGGACATTTGTTAAAAAAAAATAAATATATATATATATATATATATAAAAGCTTTTTTCAAACTGTAGATAAATGATTTTCCTCTACAGCCATATATCCTTTAGAAGTATCATACTCCAGCTTGCTGCAAGCATCTGTGCCGATATATGGGAAAGAGAGACAGAGAGAAGTTCAGAGCACATGAGCCCATTTTATCGATCATCTGCCATGGATCCTTCAGACATAAGGGATCAACAAGGATTTTTGGACAATACAGTGTAAGCCACAACTCTGAATTGTCTGTAGGAAAACCAGACAATGATTGGCAGATCTTGGCCTGCTGACAGTAATACCCAGTGGCAAACACTGCCTTGCTTCTGATATGCACCATCTGAACACTTCAGGACTACTCACAGAATTGCTGGGATTTGCCAGCTGGGTTTCAGAACTGAAAGGCTGAAAAAACCCTCAGAATGAAACAGAAAACTCCATTCCCTTTGTTGGAAGGAAAAGGTAGAGCACTAAAACGTATGTCAAACATACAGTTTCCCAAGGGAAAACATCCCTTTCCAGCCTGCACTCATCCTGCTGCCTTTTGTTCTACACTCACAGTCTCACAGCAATGAGTAAGTTTTTGGTGATGTTTATGCAGAACCTAGCACAATGCCTGTGACTCAGACACACAGCGCTACTGCCATCTGAGTTATTACTCTTTATAATAATAACAATAAAAATGCTTAATACCCAAGAGGATTAAAATTTATTTTACTGCTTGGGCTCCCTATAGAGATATAGCTTGAAAAACCATCTGACAAACAATACCACGTACACCCATTTGCTGCAATGGGGTTCATGTGTGTGTTTACAGACCTCCCTCTGAGTCTCAGCAACACAAAACATCCATGTTACAGCCAAAGCTGCGTGATGTCATGGGCCCTGCTTTATCTGTTGAGGTACTCAGCAAACCCCTTGTCTGGTGGTCGAGACACTGTTCATCACAAAAGCATGCTTCCTATGAATCTCTATGACTAGCCACCAATTAAGTGATTTTTTTTTTAATGCCTGACAGACTCCAGAATCTGTTCAAACATACACTAAATACAGAGGAACCAGAAGTGCATCAGAAAGCCAATCTATAACGGAGACAATTGTGTGAAGTTTATCTGTTTGTACTTCTACAGTCACACTGACCCAGGACACTTCTGGTCCTCCAAGAATAGCAATGTATTAGTCTTCTTTCAAACTGTAATAAGGTCTGGAAGGTAAACATTTTAATTTATATTGCTTTTAATAATTTATAATTTATATTGCTGGGTAATTAACATCATGCATCTCTATAAAGAGTGAAAGAATAAGGATTTCATCACAGTCCCCTGCTGCCATGGACTCATTTCTAGTAGGAAAGCCCAAACAGAAACAGAAATCTGCAAGCAGAAGTGCAAAATGCACATGAGAAGTGCATTTGGATTAATTTTCATCAGATCTTTATCCAAATTCACACCTGTCCACTTAGACCACAGCATGCTCCTGCCAACATGTGGAATTCAGAAAACACATTTATTTAGTAAATGGCACATTATGTAATTCGTAATCAAAGAACAACATCGTATGTTTTACAATGTTTGGAGGAGCCCATGAAAACTTTATGATGTTCAAAGATCTTGTTGCAAAAAAACCCCACAGTATTTTCATTCCGCTATTCAGGTGAGTCCTGCTTTCACTGCTTCTTGATAAAAATTGGATTCCTCATGGTGCAATTACCCTCCTGCCAGCCCTTCCACCTGCACTGGCTGTCTCAGTTGTCCATTTGGACATGACCAAACAAGTGAAAAGGTGCAGGCAAAGTCAATGGTATTGCCATCCTGTGTTGTGTTTCCACAGGGTATAAGGCAGGAATTAAGTAACAAAGTTTGTGATTCTGCTCAACTGGCTTTGAACGTTGCTTTAGCACAATTCTACCTCTGAGTTTGCCCCCCAAGAATCAACCTTAAAACATCTGCCAAGCTAATTCTCAACAAGAGAAAAATATTTTGAAAGGACAAGGACTGATTCTGAGGGCTGACAGCCTGATGTGGTGGAGCTGTGAAAGCCTTCACAGAAGAAGGGGTATAGGCATCAGGGTGATCTCAGGTGTTGTTCAGGCAGGTCACCTCATGACAACAAAGATCTGATGGGGGGGTAGATCTGGACTCCTTGGTAGGACAGACGTCACTGCAGAGGCTCTGCGGTGCTGTTCAGGCAGATATTCTGGATATCCTTACATCTCAGGTGAACTCCCCAAATGCTTCTGGAGCCAGTGCTGTGTGTGGGATCCCAGACAGAATTGCTGTGGGGTGGAAGAAGTGGAATAGAGCTAGACAGGAGCTGGAAGCTTTCTGAAAGGCCAATGCTTAAGCCATGTTGGTGCAAGAAATATCCGCAAACTCTTCTCTCCTTTCTTCATGTTTTCCTTGCTCCTTCTAAAACTGAACTTCGCTCAATGATACAGCTGCTTTAGCAGAACTCAGCCCTTTCCCCAGTGAGACACCAAAGCGTCTTTGAAGATTCAGATATTTGAAGGGATGGGAATGGTCAAGCCCACACAGAGGGCTGGGGAGCAGAAAGGGCTACACAGAGTCCTCAAGCTCATGTGAAGTTCTGCTGGTTGATCCCAGAAGCAAACCCAGTGAGGGTTTTGCAAGCTGCAGTGAACAGACAAGCCCACAGTTCACATATCATTGTGTAGCACTGGAGAGCAGCAGGATGTTTTGACAGGATTGTCTTTTGCTTGCCACAGGCTACAATCTCCTGGCTTAATGTCACAGCACAGCAGTGACTATTGACTGGAATTAACACTACCGCTTTGACAACATCATCAGAGTCTTTGATCTCATGTTTAAATCATCACACAAACAACTCTGAGTTGTGCTGTCTTTTATAATTTTTTCTGTGGAAAGAGACAGGCATCTCCAGAGGATAAATGAAACCATGGGCTACAGAAGGACCACAGATTAAGGAGGTATCTAACCTAAAATCTCAGTTAAGTAGGTGGGAAGACTCTAGAGTGAGGTATTCATGGTAACATTGGGTGGTAGAAGGAACAGGAATTAGCAGAGCAAGGCAGCAGAAATCAAAACTGACACTGAACTGTTAGCACTGCCTAATTTATTCTGTATTTGTAACAAGCTTGAGCTGAGGTCCTTCGGCGAGGCCAATGGAACAGAATCACGAAGTCCCATGTAGCACTGCTGTCCTGTGGTCCCCTGTGACTATGGAGGGGCACAACTGGTAACGTAAGCAGGGGATTTAAGTAGGCAGGATTTGACAGTAAAGATCAAAGGTTTTTCTCTGATCTTTTGAGAAACTACTAAGCCTCACAAGCATAACTTTCTCAAGCCTTCTGAGTTTGAGAGCATGATTTAAGAGACAGTTGACACATTGAGATCCAATGATGACTCGAGACAGAACAACAATTTAGTTCGCTAGAAAAAGTTCTCTGAAAATGATTTATTTTTAAAATTTTTTTTCTTAATACTGGATTCAGCCAAAAGCCAGGAGGAAAAATAGTTTCAAACCCTTTCCCAATAGCTCGATGCACCAGTACCTAGTCACTTGAACCTATGTGGAGTACTAAATCACAAAGGTTCGAGAAAAGGACTGTCTTTGTCCACTTGAACTAGAAAGGAGCAGCTTTCCTCCTCAGACAATGACAGCTAGGCCAATCTGCCTGTGGGCGGTTTAATTAAAGATCTGTAATCTCCCAGAATTGACTGGCCATGTTTCCGTATCCCTATTCTTCAATGATAAATCATTTGTTACCATCGTGATTAGAAGCATCTGCTCTCTGTCTGAGGGAAAAACACTCTTCTAACTGGCAACATACAGAATGCAATACTGGAAGTGCCTTTTTTTATTCTGACTTATCCAAGTCAGGCTAACTTGCATTTTGATGCAATACGTGCAGTAATGAATAACAGCATAGAGTTAAAATAAAATTGATTGCTCATATGCTGCATTACCAAGCTTCTAGCAATGACCTGAAACAGAAGGGAATTAAAAAGACCCAGAACAGCATGAAGAGTCACTATATGTAGCACTACAGCAGGAGAAGCAACCATATTTCCTAGTACCAGCTGGCCACCAGTTCAAATCCTGACCAAACACACTTATGCAGTTAATGCACAATAACGATCTTGTTTATGCTCTGGTTCTTGTCTAAATGATGCTTCCTGGGAGTTTAATGTAAATCTAGTAGAGTACAAAAATTCACATCAGTGGGAACTGGACTGTGGTGAATGGAACAGTGACTGAGAAGACTCCAGGCGAGACTCAAAGGGTCAGTGATCCCGAGCTGAAACAGAAGACACAAGCACAAGTTTAAAAAGCAAGAGAGGAATCAGATTGCTGGTTGTGAAAGGAAAGGAACTCATGCTGCCATCAGCCCACATTATTGCAGCACGATGACGGCAGAGTCTTCAGAAGCATCTCTGAAGTAAGTCAGAAGATCCTATTCAGCAGAGCCAATGAGCATCTATGGATTTTGTGGCTACATATTAATTGCTTACAGAACTGCTTCCAATGAAACTGTTCCTTTAATCATGTAAACCAATGTTTACTTTAGTCCTACATTAGGGGACAGGCCACATATTGACTTACTTTTTAGGGAGACTTTGCATTGTTGCTTTCATCCCTTTAGATCCCTTCCCTGCCCCCCGGTGTCTTGTCTCTGGCATTGTGTGACTGGCAGAGCTGGGAAAAATGAATCCCAGATGTTACATTTATTCTGACAAGTGGAAACAAACAAACAAAAAATTTACCCTCCTAGTGCTGGGCAGATTGGACCCAATGAGCTCCACCCATAATTTAGTATTTTTCAAGGCCAAAATCAAACTCCAGACGTGGCATTCATCTGGCCAAATGTAAATATATACCCCTAAGCTTGTGCCCTCAGGATCTCTTTAATAATCAGTGAAGAATAGGCAAGTTCATCTGATCTGAACCATCAATCTTGGGACGAGTTAAACTGCACCCAAGAAAGTGTCCTAGAAGTGTCCTCTTCATTGGCCCTGGAGAAGGTCTGGACAAGCTGAGAAGTGGACACCTATACATGAGACATTCATGTTTGGTCAGATACATCTCATTTACAGTGACCTGGGATACCATTGGACTGTTCTATGTTGCACTTAATGGTTTTATCTCTGCCACACTGGGGAACACCAAATAGCTACACTCAGTTGTAAAAAACTGACTGCTGCTAAGTCTGTATTGCTGTGTGAAGTTCAGACACCTGGGGCATGACATCTTCATCTAACTCATGTAAAATCCAGCATGTGTACATAACACTGCAGCCCAACAAGCAGTACTGAGGATATTCTCCGCTGCACAGAGATATTTCTAACCACCACATAAAGAAAGGATAGAAATTCTGGAATATTTTTAATTTCTGAATTATGATCATTTGCAGTAAGTCCTCACCTGTCCAACGATTAAAACATTTAAAACCATAAAGCACCGGAAGCAAAATATAACAAGTGTTTCATTTAGAAGCACATGCCTACATATTCTCATTAATTTACATAACTGAATCTCTCTCCAGCTGTGGAAAACTTTTTTCCCCAGCTTTCTGATCTTTTTTTTTCCTTTTTTAATATAGGCTTTTATGATTTTATTCTTTTGATTTATTTCTTTTTGGTGATCATTTCATAATATTGAAGTGGCAGTATCAGTAAATAAAATACTGGACCAGTCAATGGATCCACTGTGTGGTTCTTATGCTTCTGTGTAAATTTTTGCTGCTATGAATGCCATTACTCAGAAAATAGTACATTCCTCCACTGTCGTTATTCCTACACCTCATGAAGCAGACCTGCAAGAGATTCAATTCTTCTATCCCATTCCAATCCAGCTGAATTACAATGCTCATTATCATTAGCAAATTGTAGCAATAATGAAATTTAAAAAACCAAAGCAGTTTGTAAAAATGACACTCCATAAACACTAAAAGATGTTACCCCTGAACCAATGTCATTTAATCAGTATTATTTATACTAATTCATATAGATGATGCTTTTTACAGATTCCCTCTTGGATCTCTATATTCCACGGTGATGGGAAAGCTAGTTTAGAGCACAGAATGCTACATATACTATATCAGTTCCCAAAGCATAAGAAACAGGACCCCATAAAGCAAATAAAGTCAGGAAACACTACCACTTCAGACCATTCAGTTTTTTAAAGCTAGGTTCTGGCCATTACAGATGTGAAAAACTTGTGAAAATACAGCCAGAATCTACATATGAACCTTCATATTTGCTTGAGATTGCACAGGAAGCCTGAAAGAAGAGGTCTGAGATATGTCCTATTTTGTTTTCAAATAGTGTTATCTCAGATACCAAGAAGAATACAATAGTCTTGTGAAGCCTGTTCTTCTTCAAAGCACATCACGAAGAACTCTGCCAGTGCTTTCCAAAGCAAGCGTAGTCTGTGTTCAGAGCAGGGTTTAAAGAGCACAGTTCTTGTCAACTGGGCCCAGGACAGCTGCATTAAAAAAAAGGGGCCAATCCTTAATTTCACGTGGGTGGAAAAGACAAGCACATCCTTCCCCCAAAGCATAATGCCAAAAATGCTGTTATATACTGTGTGGCAGATAAAAATCATTCTGCTCTGATGTAGTTGCTTCTGCAGTGCTATAAAAAGATATTCTGGAGCTCAGCACCATTTTGCTGAAGCCTTGCTTGCAGGTCCTTTTTGTCCTGCAGAATCCCTTCCTAGACAGCTCCAGTAGCAGCCAAAACTGCTTGTTTATTTATCCCTTTGGAGCTCTCCCTCACCCTTTGCTAATGTTCCATACCTGGTTTCCAATACTTGCAAACTAGAGTTAGTAAGCAGCAGCTAAATTGGGATTACCCTAGTGCCTCACATACTGCTGTGTTTGCCTTGAATTTCTGGCTGCTCCTGGAGCAGAGGTGCTAATTAGACAAATGGGACCTTTCCTGGCTATTCAGGAATTCCTTACTGGTTTTAAAACAGCAGTATGGGTAAAATTGTACACAGACATAGTGACAAGGTCTTCACTGCCAGTTACATGCAATGGACTTTTTACAATACTACCTACATTCTTCCCCTTAATTCCACTAGCTCTATTAGTCAAAATAATGAGCCTTCATCATAGCATTAGTTTTAATCCAAATTATGTCAGCTTTGCTCAGTCAGTGCGACAACTTCAGAGGCTGGTGCTGCAAGATACTAGGAGAGTGTTAGAGACCCTGTTAAAATGAAGTGTAGTTTGCCCAAACAATTAAATGCTAGCTAACCATCCGAATGGCATTTACGTGCTAATAACCATGTTCATATTCCAAATTCCAGTCCCCATGTGTAATCATTCCAACAAAATTGCAACTGATCGCAGCTATACCTAATATGGCATTGAGTTCCAGATTTTGGACCATGGCACTATGCTATGGGCTATTTCTGAATAAAATCTGTCTCATCAGCCAAGTTATAAAACGAACAGAAAGAGTAGTGGCACATTCCACTTCAGTTTATGCAATAACTCTGTTCTTCCTCAATACAATCAACAGTTTCTCAAACCCTCCGCAAGTATTTTACTAACATTTTAAAAACATCAATATACAATTCATAGTAACAAATGACCTAGCTGTTAAGGGCTTGGCAAAAGCCGAATTTTTGACTTGGCTCTCCCAAAGCGGACTGTCCTCAATACAAACAGCAAGTAACTGATGTCTTATTCTCCTGCTTATGTCTAGTGGTGCAGCTACAGGACAACATGCAAAGCCAGATTCTCCTGTCCATTTCTGCTGCTCTACCCTTTTATAGCAACTCACCATGTTTTAGAAAGAAGGAAAGAAAAAGGTTGCATGACTAGACCACCATTTGTTTCTATCCGTGAGCATACGGTGGAAGAGAATAAAGGACCTATTGTTAAAGCAATCTTCGATAATTTAGTTCTACCACGGCATCTGTTGTAGCATTCTTATTTGATGTTGGGCACATCACTAACACAAAACCTCATAAGTGACCCCTGATAACATATTACTTTTTCTTTTTTATCTATATCTAACCTGCAGTGAAAGCTGGCAGGAGCTGAACATACAAAAACTTGTGATTTTACATTCCCAGGGAAAGTATAAATGAACTTTCTGATACTTTATAGTAAATATCTCAAAGCAGTGAACACATCTGATTTTAATCTCTCTGTACTCAGAGTTATAATATGTAAAATAGGGTAATACTATCACCTTAGCCACTTTAGCTTTGTGAAAAATACATGCGTTTTTGTGAAAGTCACACTGATGAGCACAGAAGAACTCAGGAAGAACTACATATGTTTGTTCTCAAAATAAAAAACATCTTATCTTTGAACAAAACATGGGTCCACACAGCAATGAGAAACAGTTGAAATAGAAACAAGTAAGTCTCATAAGGAACACCTGAAAGGAATCAATACAAAAAGCATTTATGACTAAGTCTTTTAAAGATCTCATACCACGTGCAACCTTCATTCCATACTTGAGGTTGTAACAGCACCACTGCAGCAGGCATTTCTCAACCTTAATGCCGTTATAGTAGATTTCTTTAATAAAAACCATGTAACAACTCAATTTGCTGTTGGTTCTTCCCACATATGGCCACCTTTTGCAGACGTGATATATCTGACAAGTGCACTATGTTCACTGCTCCAAAGTATCTCCCCACAGCATGTTCACCAATAATAAAGAGCATACAGCAGCATGTATTGTATCAGGTGGCATAGAGTGACAACTGTTAAAAAAAAAAGGGGGGGAAGAAAAGAAACCACATACAGAATCCACCACCAACAGTGCTTCAATGCAAATGTTTCTAATTCTCAGTAACAGAATTAATGCGTTGCAGGGAAGTGAGGCTCTACATACGACTTCCCAGTATCTGCTATTCACACACACATGAAATCAGCAAAATCTTATTTTTAAAAGCTAAAAAGGATGCAGGAGACTGAGTCTGTTTCCTAGAGACTGAACCTTACTTTGAATAAACATCCAGACATAACTAGGCATACATGATCTAAAACAAACTTCCAGATACAATAATTGTTTGGGAGAAAAAATATTTTTGTTGCTATTTTGTATCTGTTCTTCTCTTAATTAATTTTGCATGTAATCAGCATGCATGTATTCCTGGAGCCTGAGGAGAGTTTTTTTTTTCTTAAGTTTTTCTAGGGCAATTAACAGCTTTCAATAAACCTCTCCTGAAGAAGAAAAATGAAGCAGTTCTTTTGTACCCTTCCGATTCACCTACAGTTCTTTAATTCAGTTTACTTTGAAACAATCAGAACCAGGAGAGTCCTAAAAAAGAGTTTCAATCAAAGAAAAGCTGCTATAAAAAGAAACAGATTTATCAACTGTTGTATTGTTCCAGATCACGTCATTCCCTGCACTTTTTCTTTGTGCACAGCCTTCCAGTGCTCAGACTGTGTACTGTACCATCTAACTATACACAGCATGCAAGTCTTGGTCCAAGACAGCTTTCTCCTCTCCCGGTAGTGCTAATGACTGGCTGTGAGGCTCAGGCAAGCCACTTCGGTACAAATTTACTACCTATAAGAAAGACAGCACTTCTCAACCTCACACCAAAGGAAAATTAAGAGGAATAAACAGCAGAGATGGATAAAGTGTTCTCAGTGAAAGAAACAGACTGAGTATCTTCAGATTTCAGATGCAATTCTAAGCCTCAAACCAGCTTCCTCTGACTGTCTGGTGACGTTGGTAATGAGTCAGATGCAAATGAAACATGGCTTACGGACTGGAAAAAAGGCTTCTGTTAACATCCTTCAGCAACAGCCTAATCAAATTTTTAGTCGCACATAGTTGTGGAAAAAGCTTAGAGAAACTGCCTTCAATGAAAATTTGCCTTTGGCAAAGAAAAATATAAGCTCAGAAGGAAAAAACCCATCTGGGTCACTCATTTAAACACTGTAGAAGCAGGAGGAATATCTGCATGAACTGCCACCTTGTACCTACAGCAACAAGAAAGTTGCAAAGCCCATTGAAAATAAGACATTACTCGTTTTTAATGGTCTTTCTAAAGAAGAAATGGGTACATTTTGTATCAGTGGAGATTCTGTCTCAATCCTAACCAGGGAAAAGGAAAGAGTAAGTTTCATTCAGCAGCACAGTCATCCAACAGATCATTATAACCAGCTATCAGATACACAGAAACCCCAGATTTGCCAGAAGTAGCAGGGAAATGATGCATATTTGGTCTATCCTATAGTATGGCCAACAGCATCCAAGGTCTGTTTATAATGTGCAGTGTGGACGTATTTGGGATTGTAAACTGAATATCTATCTAGAAATAACACAGCTCTGAAGAAAGAATGAAAGAACTTGAATATAATCTGTGCCAGTAAGCATTATCTTTAGGTGTCTGGCTAAAACTGTGAAGATTAAACTAATCCCCAACTGTGGGATTAGGACAGATCTTCCTCACATCAAACTATCAGGGACTACGAGACAGGAACCAGCACCACCCTCTGCAACATGGCACGATTTACTTACCAGAATCCTCTGGATATACCAAATGAGTTCCTGCCACTTACGGGACTTCAGGCATTTAAGGTGCCCTTAGTCTCCTCTCTTCATTATTAACAGCGTGCGAAAGTTTAGTTCCCTCATGTTAAACACTGTCAAAACACAGCTAACTGGGTGAAATTTAATGTGAGATTTTGATATCTCAATTCAAATAGATAAGAAGTCTTACACTGTATTATCTTGTTAGGCCATATGAGTTAATTGGTATCACTTTGAGACAACAACAACAAAATCTCTCTCCACCACTGCAGTTTCACTGTCATTTCAATAAATAGTTTCACAGCCAGTTGCATGCATGGTTTTGAAAATAATAATTCTGAAATTGCTAAACCTGAAGTAGTAGGCTGGATTCATCCATGTAGGACCTAAACTCTGAGCTCTTCAATTTCATTTTTTGTGCTTAAGCAGGCTGCCTCACCAGAGGCACACTAGGGACTGTGTTTTCATGACTGTACAAGCTGTATACGTGCATGCTCGCAAATCCAATAAATTATACAGCCATGTATTTAACAAGGTATAATATATTTTCCTGTAAACAGAGGAAGAGTTTACTCAAATTAACAAAAGAACTCAGAATAATAGTCAAGTCCGTCTGCTTACCACGCTTGAACTTTAGTATTTGTTTAGAAGCACTGCTCAGATGTAACTTGCCTAACAATATAATCCACAGTTCAAACATAACACAGCTGAAATTTAAATGCAACATGAAGCTAGTATCTGTGCTGGTTTGCTTAAAAAGCTTCAGACAGGGGTAAAAATACTCACAAGTAAGATTTGTTTCAACAATACACATGAATTACTGAGTACCATACCAACACCAACAATGTTATCTTTACCAAAGTGATACAAAAGTAAGACTTTGACTCAGTCTCCATTGACTCAAAAGTGGATAGTACAAAAGCACTTTTCTCCATACCAGAAAAGGCAAATATGTAAGTCTATTCTATACCAGACTTACCAGCATGGCATTAACTGACACTAAGTCCCCAGAACAGCCTGGACAGATTTTCAGTGACAGAAACACCAGTTAGGATTCTAAGGTGTTTGTTTACAAAAAAAACACAAGACCTTGCACATCATCCATCTTGTTTTTATTACTGTACTGTCTCATACTGCTTTTCCTGAGCATGCGCAGCACCACCTACTTTTAGTCAGGGATTTTTTGTCATGGGGTTGTTTGTGTTTGGGTTTTTTTGTTTGGGTTGGGTTTTTTTGGTTTGGTTTGGGTTTTTTGTTTTTTGGGCTTTTTTTTTGGGGGGGGGGGGCAGAGGGTTTAAATGGCTACACCTTCCTCTTCATTTCCATAGAGGGAGTGGGTACCTTCCCCAAAAAAGAGCAGGGACTGAATGCTATCTTGTCTACAATGAGTACAGATGAAGGAAAGAGCAAAACCTTCCGGTTCCTCACCCTGCTCTGGTTCCCCAAACTCTGCATGTTTTAAGGATCAGGCACCATGTAGTGCTAAGGAATCTACAGTTACCACTACAGAAACAGTCTCATTTCCCAATTTGATTACATCTGTACAGCTCCTGATTTTGTAGGTTCAGAAAAAAACCTTGAGCTGAAGGCTGAAAGATCAAGTTCTTTACCTCTGAGATGTTAATAACATGTTTACATTCAGAAAGCTTGGAGATCTTTCTTTGAAAGCAAATAAAAAAAGCAAACACAGGATTAAGTTTTAAGACCCATGTGGTCTATCCCAGGGAAGGGCTGTACAATGAGTATTCTCTCAGCTCAGCAGCTTTGAATACTTCAGATGGAATCACACAGCCAATTTAGTCACGTATTTATGCAGATGTACCACAGATTTAAGCATTTAATTCTAGATGGTAGAGATCCAAGGCTAAAATAAGCTCTGCATTTCCTGGATGTGCCAGGAAGAAATTAAAACCTCAAGTTGAGCCTTGAAATGGGTCACCTACTCACTGAGCAAAATATTCTCACAAGTAGGCTGTAACACAAAAGATGAACATTATTTCCCAAAATCATTGCCACGATCACAATTAACTTCGCATTGCCTTCACTAGAATCTAGGTCTGCAGCTGAGCTGCAGGTGAGATGTTAGTATATAGGAGCTTTCAGGGTTAGATACAGAAAGTAAGCAGACTAAATCCTTTTGTGAGACTGTGGTAGGATTTTACAGACCCAGCTTAACAAATAGGATTCAGACAGGTTCTTATCTTCAGATATCTGGTCTCCCTCTTTTCCCTTCAGCACAGCTGAATGGAAATACCCATTGGAATAAGTTTTGCCAGAACATGATGGGTTTTTAAGCAGTCACCACTTTGAAAAGTAGGTAATGTCTTGAACCCGCCAAACTATTAATATCTGTTTCACTGTGCATTACAGACACCTTTGAAATAAAATTCATTACTTCTGTCTGTCACTAATGGGGCACTGTCAATGCAGAGAAGTGAGTACTGTTGAAAACTCTGCATTAGTCAGTAGTTTCAAGTACATCATATGACAGCAATAGATATTGTACACAATAAGAACATATCAAAGACAGGGTGACCACACACCACCAAACATATGTATTTTTCAGGTGCTTACTTTCACAGGAGAAGGGAAGAGTGGGTAGGTTTGGAGCTGCCACACCAAAGAAAGGGAAATGCAATTGCTGATGACTGCAGGGACAGTCTGTGCCCCTGCAAGCACATTCTGCAAGGAGAAGATACTTGAAAACTCAGATCTGACAGGTATTTTAAAAGAAAAAAAAAAAAAAGCTGTACGGAATTTCAAGCATGCTTCAGCTGGAAGATCCACTCTTCTCATACA
Source organism: Ciconia boyciana (assembly GCF_034638445.1). Lineage (NCBI taxonomy): Eukaryota > Metazoa > Chordata > Aves > Ciconiiformes > Ciconiidae > Ciconia > Ciconia boyciana. The sequence continues at coordinate 24,657,266 of NC_132937.1, forward strand.
TACCATCTCCATGCAAGCGAAAGGGCATTCACCAGTTTTCCTAAGCTCAGCACACACAAGAGGACTATGACTGGGGGGAAAAAACCAAACAAACAACTGTGAGACGTAATCTATAAAAATGGTTGAGAGATTAGGGTTTCTCCAGATTAATTTTTACTTTTTCTTTTACCACAAGAAAAATAATAAAAAGGAGCTTCTTTGAAGACCATATGCAGGAAGGCCAGCTGTGTCAGTTACGCACATCCTTCCACTTTCTCTAAAAAGAAGACCTATGATTTCAAACACATTCCTATGTACTGCCAGGTGTGGAAAACCCTTTAGCTCAGAGTCGCACTGAAAAGGCCATTTCAATTTCATTTATTACTTTCACACACCAGAGCTGCGAAACAGGCAAACAACACAGAGGGACTTTATTTAAGTTTTTAAACAGAAATGCTTATTCAAGTCAGGCTCGTGCAGAACTAAAGGTCCACACCACCTTTACATTCACTTAAGCAACCAGAGTCATCAGATGATAACTTAGCAGCTGTTGGTAACAAGAACAGATCTTGATATCTGGTTATTTAATATACTTCTACATTTCAGTAAGCTCCCTCTCAATTGAGACATGTAATGGGGCCTGTATTTAGTTACAGCACTGCATGAGGCAGTAATGGGGTAAAACACCACAGTCAGTGCTGAATTCACCTTGTCCAGGACAGGACAGATCTGTTTGGGCTGCTGTCAAGAGGTGGAGTTTGCTGGAGCTGACCTTTCTGGTACTGAGTTAGTCTAATCCTTGCTTGTACATCTTCATGTTCCACCGCATTACAAAGCGAAGATGTAAGCAAAGACAGCCGAATACCCAGGCAAGCCTGGAGACAGACGAGTTGCTATACGATCTCTTTGCTACTCTCCTTTGATTACTCCATACTTAACAGAAGGCCACTCAGCCCTCTTGTGCACCTGAGTTGCATCTAAACAGTCCTGCCTACCACCCCTGTGCAACTCTTCATTCTTGGTATATCGTTACAGAGTCTGTTCTCTTCGTTACAGCTGCATCACATGAAATAATCCTTGAACAAAGCAGACTTACACCTGTTATATCGAGAGCAAAAATTGGCCCTCCATGGTGAAAGCCAGTATCTTCTACTACACGTTTAGAGGCAATTCCCTCTTTATTAAAAAAAAGTAAGACTATAACATAAAAGCAGGAATAAAAATAGTTTCTAAAAAATAAAAGCATTTATAAACAGAGCAGGAATTCATACTTCTAGTCATTTGACATCCATTTCTTCAATCTGTGGATATCTCCACACAATACATATTAAACAACCTGGTAGGAGGCATTGATGTGAAGATCAAAACCACAAAAGAATACACAGTGCCTACCTCTAATAATTTAAGATAAGGCACAACAGGTTCATGTAACATTTTATAGGAGAACAGAGAGGAGTGAGGGACAACAGTGTTCCAAAATTAACTCTCATTTTTGCTGTTAGCTATTGCTGACTTTGATTGCCACAGATCATTAACAAGTTCTTAGACCAAATGAAAAGCAGTCAGAAATAAAATGAGAAAAAACAACCCTGGGGTTATACTTGAAATGAGAAAAATGCACATATTTTTAACCAGATGGTTTTCCCTCTGAGTTATAAGCTTTTATAATATTATGCAGAGTAATTATTTCATGAGTATTACTACTCTCTTGCTTGAACACGTTTTTAAATTCTAAGAAAACCTAACTGCTGCATCACCTGCAGCAGAGACTTTCAGGAAATGTTAAGAATCGGTATACTGGTCCCTCCAGTGTCAACCTGTTTATTGACCAGCAGCACAAAGCTGAAAACCCAATCAACTGTGCCATGGGCTCACACATACTCAATGAAGTCAAATATTTGTCAAGATAATTTGCTTTGGTTGGGATGGAGAAAAGAAAGGAAAACAGCCAGGATTATGAAAAAGGCAAAAAAGCACCATTTTGTCCAGAGGAGATGTGAAATTATGGAGCCGCAGCCTAGACAAAATGTCTCATTAAACCAGACAATGGGTAGGGATTCAGAGTACCCTTGTAAGAGCCTCTGGGTGTGACATAAACCTGAAGTAAGAGCAGACTAGCAGATGGAAAAATCCTGGCTGTAGTAACTTCATTCTTTTCCGAACGTGCAGACTTACCCCATCCCTAAGTCAGGGATAACACCATAGACTCCCTCCACCAAACTTTAGGCACTCGAATGAAACACCTCTTGAAGTTATTAATGAAAGATAAACATGACCTGTGCTAGATAAGGCCTTTACAAAGCTATGAAGCACCAATAACCACAGGTAAGAGCTCAGTTGCCAAAGGACCCTTTTAGAGGTCTTTAGAAAAATTACTCCAACCTTTAGCAGGCTGGACCACCCTCCTGAGCAGCCATGCTCCCACTTCAAGTTCCATAGGAATGGATCTTGAATATTAATGGATATATGAATGGATCCATATGAATGATCCATCCAGATCCATTCATATGGATCCATTCATATTCATATGAATTGAATTTTATATCATATTCATATCCATGCATTTTAGATCCATTCATTCATATGAATGGATCCATATGAACGGATCTAAAATAAATCCATATGAATTCAGTTCTAAGAGCACTGGTTTGAAGCATGAACAAAACTAAAATCGGTGTCCATACATCTCTCCAAATGCACCTGTTTTCATTCAGACTCTCCTTAAAATGCTGCCAACCAAATCAGCAATATAAAACCATCAGACAGTTTCCCGTCCTACTTAAGCAGTCCACAGGAAAGCATAGTTAACATCTGTGACTTGATTTCTTTCAAAACAAAGACAGGACATCAGCCCTCATCAAAATGCCATATGGTGGTGCCAACCTATGTTTCATGTCTTTCTGAGAACCGGTTTCTCAGAAACAGGGGAGCACAAATATTTGGCTTTCTAATTCATAGCAAAGAATTATTTTACGAGGCATTTCAGTAAATGAGTGTAGCATATCAAATAACGTTTCTAAAAAGTACAAGAGCAAGTTGCTATGTATTTTTCAGCAATAATTAACTGACCATCAACTTTGCAAATGCCACTTACTTTCTTTCATATGAGAACTGCTTTCTCTCTCGTTCCAACATGCAACAGCCTGACAGAACACAACTGCAAACAGCTTTCCAGATCATTGTCCTTGGACTCAAGTACAAGCTGTATTAATGTTCTTTTCCCCAGTGTTAAATGTTTTTGATAGCTAAGAGAAAGGCTCCATAGTGTAAGAGGTAGTTGCTAGATGAGGGCATCCCACTGTGGGCTGTATTTGGCACTTCTTTCCTATAATGTGAAAGCATGACACCCATTAGTATAATTGGGATTTACAAGCCTGCACAATGAAGCAAAACTTATAAAAGACCCAAGACAGTGAACATAAGCTATCATCAACAGGGATGAATTTGACGCATAAGCCATAATGCCACTACTACAGCGTTTCTGGCTTTCATGAAAAACAAAATTCTTAGTATTGTTTGGTATTCATATAGTTCATCTATTTCGTGCTTTTATCTCATTAGTTTTAAAAGTGAAAAGCCCAAATAAACAAAGTAATCCTAAAACATCATACAGCCTCACATTAATTAAAAAAAAAAAAAAATCTTTGAAAGGGAGAAATTGATGGAATAAAACCTGCAGGGAGACAGATGTGCAGGTCTTCATTTCTTTGGCTTTCTTGTTAGCTGTTTTAAAGGATCAACCCTATGAGGACGGCACACTTTGAATAACTTATTTTCTTTGAACTATACTTGTGAAATAATATTTTTAAAAGAGTCTATTTCTTTTTAATGCTGCTCAAAAGCAGGTAAATCTAAGCCATGGTTCTGCATCTGTCCAGTAGAACTTGGCTTCTCTCATGTCCAAACTGAGTTCAAACACAATGGCTTATCTGCCCGAAAAGCTGCCCACATACTGCTGTGTTATTTTAACTCATACTGTCCTTGCAATCTTATCCTAATACACTGCAACTACCATACATCTGTTTACATTCATGAACAAGTCATGCTACCTGACTAGCCAAAAGCAAGGACTGGGATTTACAAGTTTCCCCTAGGAGTATCCTCAAGCAAAATGAACAGCTGCTCAGGTCAGCAGAGAGGAAGAGTTAAAGAATTCAGTTGAGGTAGACATCTACCTTGTCTATATCCTTTCTAGCCTTCAGACTGTGATTACGAAGCCAGTGAAACACAAATATAACATACCTATTGGAAATGAAACTACAAATGTAACTTCTGGTCTGTTATTAAATGGAGATGATGGAACTGTTGACACACAGAAGACACCCAGGAAAAACAAAAAAAAGCCACAATTGTTTATCAAAATGTTCTTGTTTTGTACATGGGAAGACAGACTTGCAATGTAGTCATACTATTTCTACTTCAAAAATAACTAAGGAAGATGTTAAAGAACAACTCCTAACCCTTGGCACTTTTAGGGCCAGCAAGTTTTGATAACTTGTATCCAAGAGTTGTAAAAGGGAAGGTCAAGAACTGTGTGGGAATTTCACAGTGTTGTTCATCAAATTTTGGAACAAGAGAAATTCTCCCAAGAACTAACAAAGTCAGTGCTGGGATAGTATCTACTGAGGGCACACAGCACAACACAGGACATCACAGTCATGTCAGCTTGACATGATTCAAGGTGGGCAGGGAGGGAAAGAAGGAAGGACAGCTGATATTAACCAGACTAGTAAAGAGCTAACAGCAGGAAATATGGCCAAAGCCAACTTTATAAACAACAGATCCTATCTAATGAGATTACAATTTTTACATTTTCTAATCAGATTTCCTAATGAGATTACAAGTTTGACCAGTGAAAGATACAGTATGACACATTTAGGCTTTGTAAGGCATGTATCTTGGCACGTTTTGATGAAGAATGATTTAAAAGAAAATCAATGCTATACACGTTTCACTGATTCAAAACCTGGCCAACTGAGAGAGCTTAAGATACAATTATAAATGAGGAGCCATTATCAAGCAGGTACATTTCTACCAAAACCCTCCAGAGGTATCAATTTTGCCCCTCCGGGACTGAACTTTCTTACAAAGATTTGAAAGATGACATGAAAACGTTGCTGGTGCCGTCTGTAGATAATACAAAGACTGAGGGAATCCGGAGGACAGGTAACAGACACGCAACCACCATTTGTAGTCTGAGCTCCAGGAAACAGCACAAATTTCTCCTATGTTCAAACAAAAAGTCACATAACAGAGAAATTAAGCCTCAGGAAACAAGGCTGTAGTCTGCAAAGCAGCAACTCTGAGACGCTTGGTGTCACCTTAGAGTGGCTGAACACTAGCTCTTAACAGACCTCTGCAGTCAAAAGGGTTAACACAATCTTGGGAGACACACAACAGGATCTCGGAATCTCTCCTGGCACTGCCATCTATTGCTGCAGGGGCCTGCTTAAGTCTCTGCCAACTCTGATTTGCCTGAGCAATAAGTTTACTCTACTTTCACCAATATCCAGGCTTCTCTCAGCACAGAAAAGCTTTGCTAGAAAGCAGGTACCAGGCTAGTAGTGCTTTCTTTTTTCAGAGCTGCCACACCAAATGACAAGAAAAAGTGTACACTTCAAAATTACATGTTGCTACCTACCATCATACAGTAAGCAATATGACAGTTCATATTTTTCTCTATGGTCTTTTTGTCTTCAGCTGCCTGTACAGTTAGACCCTTACTTACGCAAGCTTTACTTCGTACAACCTCATTATTCTTCCATCTGCCAGTGCCAGTTTGCTCACATCAGCAGGCTAGGTTATGTTTCCTCAGAAATGAAGAAAAATACATCTTTCTCTGTGGCACAGCAGCTGCCATTGCTTTACCCTTCTCTCAGTCTTTGTATTTTGGCAAACCCAATGCAGCATTTATCTTTCTCTGCAAAGGCACACACCAGCTCCTGAAAATCAATGACCCAAACTGTTTAAACCTGTCCTCATTATCAGCCCTTCAATTACGATGCATTGACGTGTGTTTCTGAAGTGACAAGCACTTAGTATTTTTAGGACAGAGTACAGTGGGCAGAGTAAGAGGAAGGCACGTGTGGCAGGTCAGGAAAATATCCTATGAATTTCAAATCAGGCTCAAGTCAGCCCAGTCCTAAGGACATGAACTTGCTATTTTTCCCAGTAAACTCAAAACCATTGCCATGCTTACAGGAACAGTCTACATATAAAACAAACTGCTTGAAAATTAACTTTGATCAGATTTCCAGGGGATTCTTCCCAATGCCTGCTGCCTTTCCTATGGGCTCGTTATTTCAATAAACATCAGCTGTGGCCTGCTACAGTTTTCTGTATGCAGAGAGATTCTGTTTTCTACCTCAAACTGAACAATATATACCAGATTAAAAGAAAACCAAAAACAATAACAACAAAAAAACCTCCAACCATTGTGGATGTGAACTCCATGTTCTGGGTAGGATGCAGTAATTAAAACAGCAAACTGTCTGCTCTGATAACAGAAGTGGGAAGTGTGCTGGTCTTGCATTCTCATGGCAGGCATCCACTTTCCACAGCCACATATGCCTCGTGAACCACAGCAATACGAAACAGTCTCAACTGCAGCAAGCAGACTTCCAGCATTCACATGTACCACCTTCACTGGTAATCTGCACCCCCCCACTCACAGCATCAGGATACCATTCCTAAATGTCCCACTTTCTGCTCCATCCCATCCCTGGCTTCTCCTGCCTGTCTCTTCTAGTTCTTACAGAGCTTATCAGACACACTTCCTGATTTCTCTCATGGGTTTGAAAACTTTCCTGTACCTTTACTTCTATCATTAGTAGTCACACAGACAAGTAGTACACTTCAAATTTTCTACTAAGCATCAACTCCAGTTTCAAATGGTACTGAACCATATTTAATAGGGGCAACTAGATACCAACACTACTTCTGCATACAGTTCTTGACAAGACGACAAAAGTAACCCGAGCTATGTTGAAAATCCTGAAGTGATACTCTTCAGTAAAATGCTTAGTCAGATTGTAGACCCTGCCCTCGTGTGACAACTGTGTTGTCTAATAATCCTACAAAATGGAAAAATTATTTAGAAGCACTACATTCTTGCTTCATTATACACAAGGAAATCTGTATCAACATGCAGCCAAAGATCTAAAGTTGCTCTGAGCATATGAAAACATTCAACATCACACTCTGGTGTTTACCCTTTTCTTGGCTGTGCAACAAGAGCAGAATTTGGCCCTTAGCTGTGACTGACTTTTGCAAATATTCTTATGAGTTTTTATGGCTCAGAAAATGTTGTTTTGCTTATGACAAAAATCCCTGCTCTTCTCATACTCCAAAACCCCCTGGAGATACTATGCCAAACTGTTGCTGTACTACTGTTTAACTAGCCCTTGTACAGAGTAAATTCATGTGCAAAACCAAATACTTTGCATTTAAACACTGCCTTTAATTTGTATTTCACAACTGGATTGGGCAGGCAGCGACTGGGCTGACTGGGCAGAGGAGCCAGCTGGCCAGTTTGTGGGAGGCAGGAAACCTGTCAGATACTGACAAGATTCACCACTGGCTTCTGCCCACAGAGGTAGCCAAGAAAATACAGCAAGGTACCCAGCAGCCATGGGCACCCACTACACCTGCTCATCCTGCTGCCCAGCTGTAGCTATTGCTCCTCCACTCCCAGCCCTGACCCCACCACTTCTTCTCAGCTCTAGTGGGAGCAGTTCTACCCATTTTACAGATTAAAAAAATCTGGCACAGTTAATGAGTCAGAAACAACAGAGTAAATTATCTGGGAATACTGTCTCTTTTCCTACTGTAACCACAGCATGAAACTGCCCCTCTGGGTAAATCTTTGCTCTAATAACATGAAATACAACATGAAGAACTGTGTTACAAGTCAGCCATTAAGTTTACGCCACTGCAGAAGACAGTACAGAGCACATTTCATTCTTTGACGTTATAGTAATACAGAAAACCAGAGATGGTCTTTGTCTCAGCCTCTGTACAAGACAGATCTGGAAGCACTACCAGAGTATTTTTTGTGATGCAGTCCAACACTTACACAGAGCCAAACAATTAGAATTTCTTGTTGTCAGCATCAAGTTCACCTCTCTCTGTTCTTACCATAGTCCCTGGAGCACAAATTAGCCTTTCAGAAATAAAAAAAGCAGAGCCTACAGAGTAATCACCATGTCTGCTGTCTGACTAAAGCCAATGCAAGTCTATACAGAAAAGAATCCAAGCCAGGAAGTAAAGAGTTTGCTGCTTCACATACTTGCCCAGTAACTTCTTAAAGTGAAAGGTGACCCAAAAAGCCTTTCCAGCCCTGGCAAACTCCTCAGAAAATAATTCTCTAAAGAGTTAATCTCATTCTTATGTTGCAGAATTTAGCATGCAAGTACAGGATGCCCGGGCTTCTCTCTCTGCAACTCCAGTGCACTGCGATCATGTAACAAACCAATGTAAAAGACACTACCTTATTTCAGCAACAGAAGGCAGTGAATTTGAGTCCTTCATGAAACCAACACCAAAAAGACACGATAGTACTAGAAACTGTAGTACCATTAAGCCTTTGGGACAAAGGGTTAGTGAGCTTCAGGGGATTCTGGGCAGCACCTATAGTCACTCCCAGCTTACTCCGCTCTTGCTGACATGCAAGGATATGGCCCTGGGAGACACCAACAAAAGACGGTAGGCAGTAATTGCAGCCTATCTAATTACAAAAGTCAGAGGCTGTTTTAGAGTAACTCATCCTCCCCGTCATCCCTTCACTCCCTCAATGTACAAGACCTCTGCTCTCAATCAGCCTTCTCCTACAATCAAACATTTCTCATACCCCACAAAGGCACCACAGCACTTTGCTGAAGAGAAAAAAGGGTGCCAGCGACTGCAGGGAGGTAAGGGGGTGCCCAGCCTACCTCCAAACACATCATCCTCCTCATTTTTGGACTGGAGAGGTCATGCAAGCAGCTGGCCCCAGCTGCAAGCAGGGGTCAAAGGGAGCGACAAAAGCCAGAACAAGCAATGAAGAGAAGAGGGCTGAGCTGCACCACACAGAGCAGTGTTTGGCAGATGGGAGTCACACCTACAAGCTGGTATTACGCTACAGAATTGCACTCACAAAGCAACGCGGCATCAGTATATGTCATCCACAAAGGGACAAAAGGGGTCTTATGACAAAGTTATGTGAAGACAGAGATGTTAATTTGCTTTAGACATCATATACTCTAAGGTATGGCTAATGGATACAAAATACTGTAGCAAGTACAGTAGGACACAAGCAAAGAGAAAATTTTAAGAGGACTTTTTTCTTGTTTGGTATTTGGAAAAACAATTATGGTGGACTCATGCTCTTTAGTGCATCCTGCCTGAATGATCCAGCAACCCTCACCACTCTCTTCAGACATTGTTCTTTTGAATGAATATTGGCCAAGAAGATGCGATCGTAAGGAGGGAGGAAAAAAACTTTCTGAGGCTTGCCCCATTCAGCATCTCCAGAATGCTGATGCTCACAGACGCTGCTTTTATCAGGCCATGCTTGGCCAAGTATGGCAGAGCATCCCACACAACCACTGCTCCCCAGAGTTCGCCATCTACAGGGGACAGGTATGAAATGTATTTGTATAGGTAGGTTCATCTCAGAACAGGACAAAGAAAGAGGTTATAAAAACCTCCTAAGCCCTGTCTGGAACTCATGCTTGCCTCCTCCCTTTCACTGCATCAAATGCCAAAGCACTACACCCTTAACATGCCAGTGTACTGAGATGCTCTCTCCTGCTTTTCTGAATTAGACACTCCAGTAACCTATCCTTAGTTCTCCTGAAGGAAAGAGGTTGGGCAAAAGTCTGATGAGGAAAGGATGATACTTGATCAGGTCCAGAGTGCAGAGTCCTCATGAAAACCCTGTTTTCAGGATCCATTTCATTTTCTCTTGCTGTATACCAGTAGTGATCAGTAGAGAAACACTTAATACTAGGGAACAGAATGCCCCAGATGGGAAGGCAGATAGGACAGCCTCAAAAAACCCATTTTCAAATATGCTTTTTACCCAGAACCATGTTTTCTACCACAACCAGCAGGAAAGAGGTTAACGCTATGCCAGACTCCACAGCTGCAATGCTGTGGCGTTCACACCCTGCTGCCCTTGACTGAAAGTACCAGAGAATTATGCCACAACACCTCTGAAAAGCAGGGCACATTTCGGGCATTTTGCTGTTCTTCTAAAAGGTCTTCAGCAGTTTCTAAGTTCTGCTGCAGCCTCTCTAAATATCTGTGTTCCCAAATAAAGCCACTGGCGAGTGGATGCTCCTGATGCATACCAATGCGAAGCACTCCCTGACACAAGCCCTACAGGAATATTCCTGTGCTCGCTGTCCTTTAGACGTAGACACACTGCACTGCCTCAGCTTCTGTATATAACAGATCCCAGACAACTGAACTTTATGGCTGCCAAGATCTTTTCTCTGTGATCAGTTACATGAACACCCTCTCTTTTTTTTTTTTCTTAGAGTTCTGTCTCTCCTTTACTTCTTCTCTCCTTAGTCTCCCTGTTTTACCCATGAGTGTGTTAATTTATCTCATGTTAGGTGTCTCACATGGTTCAGAAGACTTTCGGGTATTTGGGGGGGGGTTATACTTGGGAAAGGTGCTGGTTTTAATTATTTATATCAATTGCATTATCTGGACTCATACCAAATACAGACACACTGTACCCTGTAGAATTACCTTCACTTCAGCCTTTATATCCTTAAAAGAAAGATAAAGTTGAAGTGAACAAAGGCCACTTGTGAAGGAGATAAGTTGTTTATCAATCAGATTTCAGAGTAGTGCTAAAAGGGAACGTCTTAACTGATTGGAATCCTACCCTCAGATAGGTCCAAGTATGCCTAAATTATCTCCCGCAGTTACCCAATCTCTTGTGCTCCAATTTCAAAGCTTATTTACTTTTTCTCAGTTTCCCAGGTCTTCCCAAGAATGTTAGCCTGCTTGTTCCAAGAAAAGTCTGTGAATCCTCACAAACCACTCTGGTCTGAGTACCCAAAACAGTACTCAGGCAGCTAGAAACAGGACTTGAAGGGAAACCCTGAATCAACAAATCCAGTTACCAGTTCTCCATCGCATGAACTAAGTCTCACATACGAACAGCAGGACTGGCTCAGATCAACATCTCTCTCCCCATCCTGTTTCGCAGAACTGCCAAATGCAGACACTTGGAGAATAGTAAAATAGGATGTGGTACTTCCCACTAGTTCTTTCCATGCCTTTTCTAAACTGAGGGACGAGAAATGTCTGGTGTATTCTAAGTGAATCCTTAGCCATATTTTCCCATATTTTTCTAATATCTGCTCAATCCTAGGATTTTTTTTCTTTTTTTTTTCCCCAAGGTAATATCTTGCTAGTAGTACACTATAAAAAACCCAAACTATAAAGCAAGTATATTCAAGCCTTGGTCTTACACTTCCAACAGATGAGCTCTGAAAAGCAGAAATTCCTATTATTTGCTAAATTTATGACTTCACACTCCAGGCTATGACACTTAAATTTCCCCCCCCTGCAATTTCAAGTCTAACATAACCTATTTCAATGATACAGCATCCCAGTTCTTCTCTGTACTGATGACACTTTTCAGCTTTGCATCTTAAGCAAAGTTCATCTCACACGTTCCTTATTCTTGTCCCACGAGTATCAATGAAAATTTTGAATAAAAGCAGCCCCAGAACAGAGACTTAAGGGACTATGTGAACAGTCTTACTTCTCCCAATAATTTCCCCTCACTTGATATCCTCTAGATTTATGAAGCCATGCAATTCAGTGGACTTACTTAAAATCTTTGCTGTGATATTTAAAGTTTTATTGGCTTCTTTCTCCAGTACTCCAGAACAGAAGTTACTGTTGACCTGTGGTACCTCTGTCTCCCCACACTGCCACTAGCCCTGCAAGTAGGTTTCATGCACACGAGAAGGTTTCTGCTATCTGTTCTATGCTGGGGTCTGTTACACACCCTGCCGCAGTCAGAAAACCTCTTCAATCACCAATTACTACCCTCTTGTCCTTAGGGATTGCATTCAGGTTCCTCTTTACCACTGCCAAATTAGACAAACTGGTCAGCTATTCTGCAGTCAGTCGGATACTACATCCAAGAGAGCAATGAGCAATTCAGATAAGCTGAGTCAGCCAAGCTCAGCTCCCTTCCTAGTCAATGGATAGGAAGTATTGCAGTGCCTAAAGCAGAACTGAGAATGGCTCATGTCTTGACACCAGACAGGAGAAAGCCAAGTACCACTGACCTGCATGTATATCCTGTAACTCCAGGTAACACAGTGCTCTGAAATGCAGAGCTATCATTACACTTGATCTGTGCCAAATACTGGAGAGTAAAGCTACACAAAGATGCACACATACACATCTCGCCACATATATATCATTAGCCTGCTTAGCTGGATGCAATTGATGGGTAGAAAGGATGAAAGGCAGTTCCCAAATGATTCTTCTCAGTCAGTAACACAGTGGTGCTTCACAGACTGTAGACATACCACCTGAGTACACAAATTACAGTCCCGGTGTAATTCTACAGTGGACAAATTATGGTGAGGAGTACTACTGAATTCTCTGTGGCACTGCTACAAACCTAACAGATAAATAGCTCAATCTACTGCTGTGGTCAGGTTAAACACCTGAAGAGACCTTGTCTTGTGTTAACAGGTTTAAAAAAAAGAAAGAAAAAAAAAAAGAGAGGCCCTAAGCTCTAGTTTGCAGTTGGGTTGTGGAGTTTTTTGTTTGTTTTGGGAAGGTTTTCTGTTTTGGTTTTGGTTTGTTTTTAAATTAGATCAGTCTGATCTCCTGTCTTGAACAGAAACAGGACTCAAGTGACTTGCTCAGTCACAAAAATAGCCTGTATGAAGGCCGAGTCAGGAATGCCAATGGCAGACTGACAATTCACAAATTCCTACACTTCACAGAAATCCATCCACTTTGACAGTCTGAGCTATTATGCCTCATGTGTTTTTCTAATTTGGACTTTTAACTCCCCCATCCATTTACAGGCTTTCTACATCACTGCATCTCTGTGTTCTGCATCTTGAGTCTTCACACTGTGGTGTCTGGGTGAAGAATGGCTTCCCATGCAAGTGTTAGATGGTTCTTCATAGAACAGAACAGAACAGTTCAAATAACAGAAATTCTTAGCAATGGGGAAACACAGAACACTTGTCAAAGGATGAAAAACGCAACTCAGTTTGGCCAACTTGAGTCTCCATAAAGAAGCTTGACATAAACAAACTTGGCCGATTTATATTTTAAAGTATCTAATTGTCATTCAAGCTCTTTGCGGAACACATTCCTTCATAAGAGTTACGATAATCAACTTAACTAGAAAAAGTACCATATAAAGCAACATTCATAGCCACGACATGAAGCAGCCATGCCGAAAGCTGCTCTGCTATCTCGCTGGAAGAACACATGTCCTAATTGCAAAAAAATGGAGAAAAAGGTAACACAACTGGCTTGGAGATCATATTCCTTTCTAATGACCAGCAAAGCAGTTCAGAGCACTGCTACAAAACAAATTTGATGGCCTAAAGCCTCACCTGGGTAAACCAGTGTAGCTGGTGATCTGGCATTACATATTCAGCCTCTCTTTCAACACAGTTACTTTTCCTGGAAGACAGTGATTATTACTGCAAGCTGCGGCTTTGCAGTTAGTCATAGCTAATTTATGCTCTCCAGTTTCATTCCCTCCTTAGATCTGGATTGCCTCCCATGAGAACAGTAGTGGTCATTTAGCTTTATAAGTCTCCTTGGCATCTCTCTCCTGAATTCCTACTACTCTCAGACTTTCGAGCTCTTCTCCAAAGCCAAGTGAAAGCTATTTCCTCATTTGGTAGAGAACACTTAATTGGATAAACAAGTGGCATGTTGTCCCTGTAGCTTAGCTAGCAATAAAATAAGAAACACACATTTCTCTGGGTAAAGAGAAACTGGTACTATTCTAATTTATCCCTTTTTTCTGGCTGGTGGGACTGGGGGCCTACTTTGAAGAAACTAGTAGCTTCCTCTATGCATTTTGGTGCAAAAAAGGTTAAATGCACCTTTTTTGACAAGCGTCTGCTACCAGTCTGTAATTTAACTAGGTTATATAAAGATACATTAAAAGCTGTCAGCAAGTACTGAGCTACTCCGAACTGACATGATGTAAAAATCTGTTGAGGGAAGAAATACGGCATCTCCCGTTGGTTATGAGTTATGAGGAAAAACACAACAGCTGTTGTAAAACGTGTAGGCAATGCAGTTCAAATGCTTTGGTGTCAACTATAGACATGGCCAAGACTGTTTAATGCAGATTAAGATCTAACAAGGCCCTTTGAGGACAAAGAGCAACACAAGACATCCAGATTTCATATGGAAAACAAAGCCAGAAAGAACTTATTTTTAAAATAAATCCTCAAATCTCATGGCAGCGATAACAGCCAATTCTTGTTTTCTATAACATGCAAAACACAACTTTCAAGAGAAGGGCATCTATATTAACAACTAGATACAGCAAAAATACTCTGTGTTGGTGAAAACCTGTTCACATACCCTATGCCGTAAGAACACAAGAATGGCCAGACTGGATTAAAATAAAGATCCCTTAAAACCAGCAGCCTTCCTCTGGCAGCAGATAAGAGCAGGTTCTTATGGAAAGGCTGCAAGAACAGTACAAGGACGAAAGGACACAATCCCTGATCTCCAGATGTTCTGGCATTATTCCTGTCAGGGAGTTCTCAAGTCAAAGGCTGCTTTCTCATCACTTTGCTGGAGCTTTCCTTCATCAGTTGCTCATTTGACCCAGTTACCATTCCGCCATCTAAGATACCTCATTGCCCGCCTATTTACCCACCTTCCAAGGTCAATTTAAATGATATATTATGTCTCACAGTTAGTAATTCAGCATTGTGGTATTAATTCCTTTTGAATAGCACCTTGTTTTAGTGATTTGTTGTTTTTCATTAAATAACATAGCTTGTCTACTACGGCCATGTCTCCTTCAACCACTTATTTTATTCTTACTTAGATACTTGTTAACAGAATCTCAGGAAGGCTTCCTGATTCTGAAGTGTTTGAAAAAGTTCCCAATTTGTGCACCTTTAATGAGCTTTTCTTCAAGACATTTTTTGCTTATGAACCAAGTTTTTCAGTTATTTTACCAGCTTGTACATTACTTTTAATTTTTTCCCCCACCAAATATAATTACTGCATTTGCAAAAACTAAATTTTAGGTTTCTTTTTACTTGCTATTACTTCTTACTATTTATTCCCACCACCTTTTAGTGTTTGATTTTTTTAAAAAAATAATAAAGACAATAATAATGAATTATCACTTGTCTTTAGCTTCCAAGAAGATATCATTAAACAAGTCCCATACAACTTAAGTATTTTACCCCTCTGGCTGTTTCTTTTTAAGCCTTCATCATTTTTAAGCAGTTTCCCTTCTAGAAGTTAAACACACTCAAAGCAGACTCACACTATATCTATAGGACTAGAAATCAGAGCTGCAACTCCAGCACAAGTTAATAGTTACACATTATTGCTTGTAATTATAACAGATCTTACAGTCCTAGTCTTAGATCCACTACCTTATATTCAGCACAGTGCTAACACAACATAAAGATATTTTTCACCCTAGCAGAAGGACCCCTGACAGTCCCACTGTGAAAAAGAAGTGATAATAAAGACTGAGAAACACAACATTGTTTCCTTTTTTTTAAAGTAATGAAATACAATGCATCATTAAGACGAGAACAGTTTCCTCTTCCTATTTGTTTTGCACACCTTAACACAGCAGAAAGACTGGGGAGGGCAAATACCACGTATTTAATACCTGTTTGTACAAACATGAATAATCTTCCTTGTCGGAATAGGACCACAGATGAAAGAAGTATTCACTGACAGCTATCATAATAATAACTGAGTTGGCTAAAGGAACTTAGCTAGAGGAAAGTGCAAATTAAATACAGCAATCACAAGGGTAGTTATACTTTGGTAGCTGGTGTATTATGCCATGCTGCATAGCACGCAAGGGGAAAAAAAATAACAACACATCAGTGATGCTGCAAGGAGCAGTTTTATTCCATTCACATTTCCATGCTCCATTTAAGAGGCTTAAGAACACAGCCATTGACTAAGAAGTGAGGCCATTACACCAGCTTTAATTGCCAAGGTAAAACGGGGACTACACATAAGACATCACTATAATTATTCATGAATCACGTTTGGAAGTCTTTTCTTCCAAGACATTAAATTTTCCCTTTCCTGAAGAAACAGCAGATTGGAAACCTACACACTCACCCCAGAGAGATCTCCAAATGCTTCTCGCCTCTCGTGCCCTCTGTGAGGCAGGCTGCTGGGGTCCACTGGTTTTATTCTATACACTGCTTTGCATTATACCACCATCCACCCCAGCTAGTTTGTCAGCCATCTGCCAGCATACTGCCCTCTGTCAGAAGTGCTTCTTCATGTGGCAACTCTGCTAAAGAAAAGGTATATTAAAAAATCCACCTTATGAAAAAAAGACTCTTTCCCACCCCCATGAGATGCAAGACTCAGCCCTATTTGTACTAAGTAATTTTTTTGTTCTTGTTTCATACTGATAACACCTGAAACTGTCAATCTCCAATGCAGTCCAGAGCAAGAGGCACACATTACATTATCTTCAGCTGCAGACCGAAGGAACGACCCCATGTTTTGGCCTCCTCGTTTCTGGCTGAAGCACATTCTGAACATGCTATGTTTCCTGGCATGCAGGGCCAGCCATAGCAGCCCCTTCACACTGCCTAACTTCATCTGCCTCCTGTCTGATGCCTCCCACACCTGGCAAGCAGCAGCAGCAGCAGCAGCTGGCACCAGCATAAGGGCGAGGGGGCATTACAGTTCCTTGCTACTCCACGTGGCTGCCCAAACAGATCCAGACACTTAACTGGCTTCATGCAGCCGTCTCAAACATTAGTGCACCACAAGGACCAGGCATGCGATGTCTGCAGATGCCTGCTCAACCCTCTGGCCTTCATACAAATTTCTCACCTGCTCTTTCCAGACCCCAACTTATTATTATTCCAAAACTTACAGCCCAGTAGCATATTCATGCCCTGAGCAGGAAGGGCTCCATGCCATGAAATGATACACAAAGGAACAGTGAAGGACAGTTACACCTTATATTCACCAAGTACTCTTATTCAAGCTCTTTCTTGATTTAACTGCCTGCAAGTGGGCAGAGTTCTGAGGGGTGTGAGCAGTCACAGTACTGAGATTACTGTAGAGTTCACAGCACCAAACTGAATTTTAACCTAAATGCACTCAAGTCTGCAACTTCCCCATATGCAATTATTATTTACATCTCAAGACACAGCCCCTCGAAGTCCCTGACAGTATTGACAGTGCAATGAAAATGCTGCCTTTTAAAATGTGTTACTAGATTGTCTGGGGCAAATGGTATACTTGACCTAGGAAGACTAATGATTTCTGGCTTATCAAAATACATTATTACCAGACAGTAATAGTTGTAGAGAGACACAATCTTCTTTCACTTAAAGAACCTGAGGAAAAAAAAATATTAGCAGAAATTTAGGAAATTACATGCCAGGCTTGTTTGTTTTCAAAGATGATGTTTCTGATTATAAACATTCACAGATAACAACATTCCTCTGCCAATCTTGCAAATACAAATTTGATCCATTGTGGAAGGCAAAAATTATTTGCAATGAATAGATTGCCACCACTGTGCAAATCATAAACAATAATAATGCAACATTCAAAACATCAAAGACACTACAAATATTTGCATGCATGCACTACAATATCCTGTCATTCAACACTGATAGAAACACAGCCCAAAAGAAAATTTCACTAGTTCAGCTGCCCCCGTAACAGGCAAAGCAACCCCCAAAGTAACAGGCATCTAATCAGGAACTAATTAAACAAAATTTTTGAGATGGGAACAATGTTTGAGATTTGTTGTTAAATTACGTGGCATTCAGAAATATAAAGCTGAGGATTTTTTTCTGTCAATTCCCATCCCCCCTTAAAAAAACTCTGCAGACTGAGATCAACTAAAACAATTCCAGCAACAAAGTGGGAGAATTTTTTTCCAATAATTTCTATAATTCCAAAACATAAACTGTGTGCTACGTTTCATTTTAGAAAGTTATCCCAAATTACATAGAAAGGCAAAATCCTAAACAAAAATTTAGTTTTGGATCCAACTAAAGTTCCAATTGAGATTATGCTGTGTGGGCATGTTGGGAAAAGGGGTGTGGGGGGAAATGCTTTGTTCAGTGATAAAACTCTCCAAATTAAATGTAGTTGATCTGAAGTTACTAAAAGTAATTACTCATAGTATACTTTTTGGCAGAGACATTTTTCTTAAGTGGTACACATGAATTTAAGTGTAATGAACTTCAGTAAGGGTGAAATACTACCTACAATGTTATTCCAGCTCCGTAAGTATCCACCAAGGAGATTTATAGTAATACAAATTATTTATATTTCTCTTGCTAACACAGAAGCATGTTAATTCTTAACAGACAAGTTTCTGCAAAAAGAAAATAAATTCCTTAGCAATTGTTTTTTTGCCAAAAACAAACATGCTTTGTCCCCCAGTACCTAATCCACTATTTGCTTGATCTGATCTAGTCATAAAGATAGTGGACCTGACTAGATCTTGATTTATCTATTTAATAAACTCAAACTTGGAGAAAATTTGGGGGAAGAGAAAATGAAGGTAAAAACCACAGGTACTAAAAATGAAGAAAAACATTTGCTTAAACTATTAAGTTCCATTAAGCTCCAGAGCTATGGCCATGTTAATAATGTTGCAAAAGAACACGAATTTTTTCTTCATGGCAACGTTCCTTGTGTTTACATTTTGATTAAAAATTAGTTTACAGTCTGTTATACAGGATATAACACAGCTATAATAAGTTACTCAGGAAAGTAAGGGACAAAGGACAACCGATGAACTTCAGAAAGCTCTCCTGAGCCTGAGCAGCTGGACAAGAAGGAAGATGTAATTCACTGTAGATTAATGAAAATTGATAAAGCATGGCATGGTGAAGGGGAAAAGGCAGCAGAGAAATAATCCCAACCTTTGTGTATTAAAATGATGGGCTCTGACCTACCTGTTACTGTGGAGAAATAGGAACCTGAGCTGCCATTTTCATGGAAAAAAATTTTGGAACTATATAACAAGCCCATCTCAGCAGCTGTCCAAAAATGCTGTGTCAAGCATTCAGAATTACCAAGAAACAAAAAAATAATGAAGAATACACTATGCCACTGAGTAAACCGTCTCAAACACTGTGCTCAGTGTTTGACTGTTCATTGTCTCCTCCAAGACAATAGCTTCAGGAAGCAGCAAATGAAGCTGATAAAAAGCTAGTGAAAAACAAAAGAAGATACATCTAAATCCATTTTTAAGTGTTATGATTCACAGTAAAGATTCCTGTTTCTAACACCAAGTGACTCAGGGGAGACCAATAAAGTATGTGAAAGACTAATCCATCAATACATTCTCAAAGAAGAAAACATACCCATATCACAAAATTTGATCTGAGTTGAAAAGAGAAGCAAGGATGAACAAACAGGAGATGTCCTACTGCCCTGTTCTTACTCTTCCCTAGATATTTACTTAGTCATTGTTGGATAGAGGGTGCTGAATAAAACAGACATTTACCCTATCCACAGTCTCCATTCTTATGATTTTGATCAGATTTGGTCCATGACTGTTCTAGATAAGGAAACTGATAGAGTTAACATTGCATCCAAATAAACAGATATTAAAGTTTGGACTGAACATTTAGAATCATCTTTGTTTTAAATATATACATTTAAAAATGGAAAAAGAGTGGCATTTGAACAAAAGAAAACTTCAAATCAAAACCAGTGTCTGCATGAGCTTTTAGTGTGAGTTACAACGACAATGGATTTAGATCTACTCTTGGGATGTCCATGCATCAACAAGCCTAAGCAGTTTATTAGGGACTTGCTGTTTGCCATGAGAACTGGAATGCACAATGGATGTGTTTAAACATAGGCAATGTTTAGCCAAGACAACCAGCTTTTTTTATTACTACTTATTTACTTATTTATTTTTAAAGCTTACAATTTCAGGTGAGTCTTTCTCCAGAGCATGCCCTGGAGCCAGTGTATATATAAAGCGCGTAAATATCCCAGCCTAAATTACTAAATACTTAAATTCTGTTGCCATTTACAAATGGGTTGGGAAAGTCCATTGTTAAGCACCAGTTTCTGGAAAAAACCCAATATAGCCATGGCTTGGTAATACCCAATACATACAACAGCACAGAAGCCTTCTCAGCACGCAGCATGGATCTTAAACCAAGAGCTTTAGCTGCAGTGTAAGTGTTCTGCAATGACAGAGCTACATATATGTATATACATTTGCATGTGCGTGTCTGTCTAATATAGGTGTATATATAACCGTGCCCTGATGCTGATGTTGCTCAGGGACTGCAGCTGCTCCTCTCTGACAGACAAAGAGAATTGAAGACGCAGGACCTGATCTTCAGGCTGCTGTTTTTCAGCTGGTGCCAGAAGCCAGGCTCACACAGCTGCTGTAGAAGTACCACTAGCCCATCTGTCCTCTAAGTGCAAGCAGTGGACCCAGACTATTTGGGTCTGTTGTTTACATCGCCACTGCTGTTCACCACCTAACATCCTGACAATGTCTGCCTGCTCAGAACAGGAGAAAGACAGGCTTTTCTTGGTAATTTTCTTTTTTTGAACAGCTAGAAAATAAGGCATGCAATTGGCAAGATCTGTCCCTATTAATGTCACGTTATATGCATCACTAACCCAGTATGTAGGAAAAGCTTCAGTTCTTCCCCTGTCTTCTGCTCATCATTAATGATTACATACAAAGCATGTGCTGTGATGGGCAGCAGGTACAGCACATTGTTAATATGGCAACCAGTGCAAACAATTCTATTTACTTCCAAGCTGGACCATTCCCTTCAGCATCATGAAAATGGATTAAAGGAAAAAAAAAAAAAAGTTCTATGAACAGCAGAACTATCCAAATGTCATTTCCCCACAGATTTGCTTCTCACATGTGCTCCATTTCCTCACTTGAAGTAATTTTCTCCAATCTGTCCTGAATCCATCAGCACTCCTCACTATCAGCTGGGCCAGGGGTAGGACTGCACCCTGCTTATAGTTATGCTGAGCCACTGGTCAACCTGTATGTGTTCATCCATCGTTTCACTGATCAAAAGTTCCCACCTTTACCTGCAAAATTCATAGGAACTTAGTGGCTTTGATAGCTCCATTCCTCTTTCAGATTGGGCTCAATTTGGCCAACAACTTCCAAAGATAGTAGAAGAGACAAAGAACAGACCATCTTACAAACCTCACATTATTAAGAGTCAAGGCAAAATAGGTGTTATGTATATTTTTTATTTCTGGATTCCGAACCTTTAGACTGAAGTCAAAATTCCACAGTTTTCCCTCAGTAAACGAGACACTTTTTATAAAAAACACCACACTCATGAAATCATGAGTGAAGACTTTCAGAAAAAAAGAAAAAAAAAAAAAAAACAAAACCGCACACACATACTTAGAAGATTCATTAAAAAGACTCATGGAAACTGGACACATGATTGACAGCTCTGTATACTAACAATATTCCTAAGTAATTAGCAAATAAGTAGGTAGATTTAAACAAGAGAGTAAGTCTTAAAACTATATATAAAAAAAGAGCCTGCCTTTCCAATTCTCAAATAAGAGTTATCTTAAAGGAGCCAGACATTCTAATCCTGAGTACTCCATTCAAATCAGTTCATACTGACTAATCCTTATTTTAACCTACCCCATCAATGACAGTTCCACTGAAATGTAACACCTACTTTATAAAAACTCTAGCCATACCCAGCTTCTGGGCTAACAACTTCATATTGGTTAAAGGTGACAAGGCCAAGACCAGGAGCCACAGACACAACCAGATTCTCATGTATTGAGATCACTGATGAGATTTGTTTGACCTGTCAATTAGAGTATTTTTGCAGACAAAAGACTGGGGGAAGGGAGCTGGCAGATGGATAGTTGAAGTTCAAAGACAAAGAAAAGGGATGGATATTAAAGTACTGCAGCAAATACTAGTCAAAGTTTGAATGATTAATCTGTTGGGGGAACAAAAAACCAAACCAAACAAAAAAACACCACCACAGACCCTATCTTTGGATCATCTTAAAAAACAAACAAAACAAACAAACAAAAAAAACCCCACACAACACAACACCAGTCAAGCAAGGAGAATATCCAGCTATTTATTATTATATGGAGAAAACAGACAAAGCAAGCACGACATAGAACAGATGCACCGGCAACACTGTATTTACTTCCAGTGTAAATTTTTCTACTTACAGCATTTTCCATACTACTGCCTAAGAGAAGAAACATACAGCAGATACACAACAGACTTACTTAACAGGTCTCTCCTTCTTTACACATGCCAGAACAAGCCAAATCACAACATTTAGACTTTGGAAGCTCCATTATATCCAACCATGGAGCAATCCCCATCGCCAAGGAAAAGACTCGCAGCTTGCTTTCATGCCTGGCATTCTCCAAACAGCTTATTCCTACATTTTGGTTCCAGCAGATTATCACTAGCTGAACAAACTAAAAAAGAGGCTGCTGTGGAGATGTCACTGGCATCTAAATAAGAAGACACGACTGCCAGCTAGGGCCATCTGCCATACTTCCAACCACAAGCAGGACCCACCAAGTACTATACAGCAGGGGAATGGCAAACAAAGAAGTGAGACACTCTCTTAGAGGAAGCAAGGAGACATGAGTGAAGGGGAAGAAACCCCTGAAGAACTTCCTGCATATTTCTCTCACAGAACCCTTGTTCCCAGAATGGAATTCATTTATTTGAGGTAGCACTACAGGAATACACCCCAATTCAACTCTTAAAATAACAGCCACCAAAACACCACGTGTGTCCAAACGTGTTCTGGGACTGTACGATTCCGTGTCAGGGATCCCTGCTGAATCACTGAGCCCACAGTTTCAGGTGGTCACGAGTGCAACTGAAGAAAAGCTTAAATCTCCCCTTTCCTTAAGTATGTTTCTGCACTGCTACATACTTAGTCACTTACAATAATCAAAAACCACTTCCATTTGAAGAGAAACAATTTTGTTGGTCACGGGTATACCACAAGGGAATAGAAAGACTGGGTCATTTTTCTGGGCTATAGGAATGAATTGTGTAGAACAGTAGCTTTGCAGAGCTCTGGTAACTACCTTTAAAAACAGATTAACAAACAAATTGTTAATAACCAACCAACTTCACAAATTGGGAGATACAGAAGCAGATAAAAATCCCTCTTATAAGCTTAGCAATACATTTTATTCTCCATTACTTTAGAACAAAATAGTATAAAACTGTTTTAAAGTAAAGATTCCTTTATCCCTAAACCCCGTCTAAGGAAAACACCAAGTAGTCCAACATCCTGATGCAGACTTGCCTTATCCATAGGAGAGGAAAGTCTAAACAGCAGTATTAGACCACTTTGACAGAGCACACTACCACTGAAGTACTGTTATGGTACCTGCACAGAACTGTTCAACCTGGGACAGATAATAAAATGATAACATGTGGGTCAGCATGGAAAAGGGATCTCACACTAACTTGAAACGCTTCTTGGCATGTAGCAGGAGAAAAGAGATCATGCTGAATTCCCCAAAACTGAAGCAAATTTGGAAGAGATAAAATGCCGTTAGTGGATTTTATGCTACAGTGAGTGGACCAGGTTAAGAATATAAATGACACTGAGTAAGTACAAGAGCTCATTCTTAGGCTTCATATAATGGCGATATCCTGCAATAAGGAGAACAGTTACATTTGAGCAGAATTCAGCCACCATTCTGCTTTTCAGTGACAAACTTGCCACATGTGTCAGAGCAGACACAGGTCTGCCCAGAGAGGTCCCACCTGGAGCATCTCCCACCCACTGCCATATGAACAGAACCGGTCATACAGCCACCAATTAAACGTTCACAGAGGGCTGCCCTGACAGTGGCTGGGCACAGAGGGAAGAACTGAGGTGGGGGAAACCTTTCAAAAATCTTGGGCACAGGCAGCAGACTTACCCAGTTTCCTACAGATCGCCAGGGTATGGAGCAACCACCAAGTTTGCTGTGTATGTCTGTCACTGCTAAGAAACAGCAGTATTCTGCAACAGCTGAACTTTGGGAGGGGGAATAAATAAACAAACTGTGCTTCGTGACTTTGTACTGCATTGCTGTTGCCTGGGCAGCAGACAATGACAGCACTTCTTGTAAACGCTGATGCCCACCAGGACTGAGGCAACCCTCTGACCAGCTGGAGACAGCCAAAGCATGATCTGTCCACAGTGCTACGCAAGGCCCAGTATGGCCAGGAGCCTACCAGGTACGTGTGTACAGATCGTTCTCAATTTCCACACTAATGTTTTTCCACCCTTCTGCCATTTCCCTGCTAATGTTGGTATAGCCTTTGAAGATAAAAGTATTACCAGAAGCAACTGTCCATTGACAGCTCTACACTGTAAACAAGTGTCAAGGAAACAAAGCCTTAATGATGCTCCGTCATCTAAAAATACTATAAACAATGTCTGTGTTACTGATGAATAAAAGAGGGCCTTGTTCCTAATGAAGAGGATAGACTATCAGAGAAAAATTCATTTCCCAGCTCTATAGGACTTGGTGCATAAACCCAGGGTATTCATTCAACTTCACTGAGCTTTGCTCCCTCCCAGCCCAACTGAGGGGACAAGCTGACACTACTGCTGCGACACAAGGGATCTCACGACTAACACACAACTGAGAATTAAGGCATTAGTATTTGGAAAAGTTCATTAAAATCTTTTGCAGAAAGGCACTGTGGAAACACAAAGCATTATTAGAAGTGTTCCCTAAATAGCGTGCCAAGACAAATCCAAATATTATTTCCACTGAGAGAGACAAAAATGAAACTACTTTCTCCCTTTACTTCCTCTTGGAAACTTTCCTGCACCTAAGAGATTTCATGTCTGCTCTCTTCCCAAGTACCACAGTTTGATCCATTTCTGGTGTTCCAGTAGTGATTTCCTCCTCTCAGGTTTCCTTCTCCAACTGTGACCCAAAATAAACAGCAAGGTCTGTCCCACTCTTCCCATGTTAACAATCTCATACATTATTCTACAAGATCCAGAAGTGCAAAAGACTTAACTAGACAACTGACCCAAAGAAGACAGAGCCTACAGCATCATGTTCTTCAACATGTTAAGAAGGTCATGACCTAAGAAAGGGAAACAAGGATATCACAAGGTGTTAGAAAAAAAAAAAGGATTTGGAAATTACAACTCAGTTCCTCCAGATCTCTGCTAGTTTTTCCTCTGTATCCTCTTGTCCGATTCTGCCCAAATCCCTTAATGAACCATTCATTCCCATTTGTTTCCAAATATATTTCTGAAATTAGAGATATATTTACATTTTTAAAAAAGAACAATGTCATACAATGACTGTCCTGCCCATTCTTATATCTCAAATCTGTCACTTTGTTATTCCCCTTGCAGGCCATTTTGGGAACATATAAATACATAGGAAAATGAAATTTGTAAGACATCAGCATACTTTGTTTTCAAAACAACTAAGGAAATGCTGGATTTCCTAAGTATGATGACATTCTAGCTGAAAAAGCAACATACTGTTAACCTAGAGAAGCACTGATGGTAAAAAGCCACTTCCCACATTTTGAAAGTGTCACTCTTCTTTTTCAATCATTTGTCAATATGATTTAGTCAAACAGATGCCCCTCTGAAAACCATATCTTCTCGGCACCATCCACTTGATTTATGCAGAAGAAATTTGATTCTGAAGAGTGTCACAAATAAAAACAAATAGTAAGTTTGCTACATGAGCAATGCCCATGTAATGCAAATGGAAGAAGGAATATATTTCAAAGTAAAAACACAAGGGAGATAAAAATCCATTTCTAGATTTTCTATACTTTCAGTGCTGTGTGAGAGTGATCTTTATGACAGAACACAAATCTACACCACACATCTTTGTTTTGTTCTTATCAGCTGCTATTATCCTGGAGATTCAGGAACTTTCAAATATGAACCAAATAGACTTCACACGAGAGGAAGTGATTCCAGAAAGAGGACTAAAACTAGGATTCCCCTCCCACAGGCATCTTTAAGATTTTATTTTGCCCCACTTCAGGTCAGAATTTTTTTAAATTTTTTTTTTTTTTGGGGGGGGGGGGGGAGGTGGGGAGGGACACATAACAGTGTTGCAAAGGATGACATATTCTTAACTGAGTCACTTGGACAAAATTACAAGATAACATTTCAACCATTTCCCACTAAAAATGTCAACAAAAGGGATATTCCAGGAAAACATATTTATTTAATCAAATCAGTATTTTCCAGTATTATAAATTTTTTGACCAGCTCCTATCATTAAGAAAGTCAAAAATTAGCAGTTTAGGGATCACACACTTTCCTGTCACTCATTACCATGGTAAACTGGTGCCTCATTTAGCTTCTTAAAGACCATCTCAACAAAAAAAGCACAGAAAGTTTATCATTTTATAATGTACCTGAGCTGTCAAGCCAAAACAGCATCAGGAAAGGAACATCACTAATATTCCTGTTCCCCATATCTGAAGGCTAAGATATTGGGTCTTACCAGCTCTTGGTTTATGAGGCTTGAGCACATCAGCACTCTGCCAGCCTGCAGTGGTGGGCTGAGGAGCTAAGTTTTATTGGGATCCATTTGCCAAAGCACACACTCAGAGTGTGGTCCTGACCAAGGCTGTCACAGGTGAGGACCCATGCAGCAGCCACTGCTGCCAAAGCATATTCTGGGAAGCTGGCACCTTTTAACTGCACTGTTTTGTCTTCCTCTTACTTCCTATCTCAGCCCCAAGGATCCGTTCCAACTCGCCCTGTGCAATTCATTATTTCATATAACTCTTTTTATCAAGTAGTTTAGAAGTAATCTCCTACAGTAAACAAGCTTACAATTTCTCCTTATGGGATAGATTTTTAGTATCTCAAATAATTTGTTCTACTTCCGTGGTGTTCACCTATTCTCAGTTCTCCTTTCCTCCCTCATAAGAATAAACATAAAAATTATTTTCAATGGACAACACATTCCAGGAAAGAAAAAAAAAAAAGAAAAAGAAAAAAGAAAAAAGCAGAAATAGACATTGATGCTGAAGAGTAAAAAACTGGGGGTCTCCAGGATGGAAATAATTTACCATTAGCTCAGGAAGCAGCAGATCACCACAAACAGTTTCAGAAACATCAGGTTTTTATCCTGAAAACCAGATTGCATGTCTCACTGCTGGCAAAACTGTTCATTAATAAGTGTCTTCATATGACACTGGATCTTTTGGAAAACTTTCAGGGGAAAGGCAAGTTAAACCACCTTTCCTGACTTGTGGCACTCAGAGGAATTAAGAGATTCAGACCCAACTCCTACTGCAATGTCTTCAGAGCATTGACTTCTGGACTTCAAAAAATCATTGCATCAAAACCATCATGTTTTTCCCCAGAGGTCACTTTCAACCTGAATTAGTTTATGATTCTATATTTTCAATGTTTCAGTTTGGGGTAGGCAGGGAAACCAAACCACAACAGTATTTTTCCGATACAAGTGTTTTGTCAAAAAGAATCCCCAAGCCTGTATTCTAGCAAACATTTTTTCACAAACCTCCAAATCAAAGTAAACCTCAAAAAGTTTGTAACCCAAAGGAAAGGATCACTTTGAAGGATATTACCAAGTGGAATCGAAAATGTAAGTTGAGGTTTTTTTTTTTAATCCTTGTTGCAGACTAAATACTTCAGAAGGCATAATGAAGACCTAGCACCTCACTTTCAAGTTCTCATCCTAATGAAAACTAACAGACATTCTGGTAAGCACAAGACAAACCAACCAAAGGAATTACTTGTATCATCGTATCTCCTTTTCCTTACTGACCCTGTATGACCATAACGTGCTTCACGGCAGTTTTGATAAGTTGGTCCCTACTGGAAGAATTACTTAGAAAATCCCTGATCTTCATGCCGGTGGGACTGAACCTTCTGACCTCAAGCAAAGGTCTGTTTATCTAGGCAACATGCCAAAAGTGTTACCAGCACTTGTGTAAGATTCCAAAGTTTCCCATTTCATCTACATCACAGCTGTCTTCATATTACTTTTTGTACATTGCCAGGATACTTCTGTAACCCACTGGTTTTCCAAAGCTTCTGAAAGCTTCATACTTCTCAATAGCAAGGAACATACTTCGATACTGATGGGCTGGCAGGGAAAGGATGTACTTTACAGACACTCACCTTAGTGTTGAATTCAGGCTCAGGAGTGAAACATCAGTCCCTAGCCTGTTGCAGACTGAGCTGTGTTGGCCAAAAGGCATCACTGCACTGCTCTACGCACTTTCAAATGCTATCATTTGTCACTCAAGGATCGAGGTGCTAGGGCACATGCATGCTGCACACACTTCATCACTTCTGCCTGCATGCTCCACAAACCCTTTGCATTTCGCCTCTCACAGATTACATGCGCCATTTTACACAGCTCCCTACAGCAGCCCCTTCACATTTAGGCAGTTTGTCTCTTCTTCCCCTCCCTGACAAGACAGGTTCAGCTTACCTCTAGAACTAGAAACCTAAGCTATGGTAGTGCTAAAAAACAAAGCACAGCAAATATAAGGTTTCCACCTCCTTGTCTCAGTCTGAATCACAAGCGTTTGAGAAATGCAAGACTTCAAGCTCCAGCCTTAGAAGTGCTCTTTGGAATAAGGGATGCCTAGAGGTGGTTCAGGTTTGAATTTAAAGCTCTGGCTAAGGCTGCATCTACTGTATCATTTATTTCTGAAGTTGCAGTGCAGTTCTGAAGCAAATCTCCCAGTTTTCCCAACCTATGATCTGTTGGTTTGATTTGCAGAGCAGTTTCAGTGCACCTGAGCTACATTCCTTTTAGACAAAACTAAAACAGAAGCTCACATCCAGATGCATAGCGAAGGCACTCCAACTACTAATGGGATCATAGAATCACAGAATCATTTAGGTTGGAAAAGACCTTTAAGATCAAGTCCAACCACCACTAACCTACCACTGCCAAGTCCACCACTAAACCATGTCCCTAAGCACCACATCTACATGTCTTTTAAATACCTCCAGGGATGGTGACTCAAGCACTTCCCTAGGCGGCCTGTTCCAATGCTTGACAAACCTTTCAGTGAAGAAATTTTTCCTAATATCCAATCTAAACCTCCTCTGGCACAACTTGAGGCCATTTCCTCTCATCCTATCACTTGTTACTCAAAAGCAAAGCAATGACTGGCTATTTGGATGGCTTCAAGCTGTATGAATGATAGAGACGTGCAGTCAAGACCACCAGAAAAAAAATTTAGCAAAAAGTAAACTCCAAGGGGCCTCAGCATCAACTTTTGGCCTTCTGAGTCTCTCTTCCAAAAATCCAAATGACATCTATGGTATTAAACTGATTCTTTCAGAGCATTATGTCAGTAAGGTATCACACTGGCTCATCCAGTTTCTTATCAGACATATTAATATACCAATGCTCTAGCTCAGTTCTAATGACACCAAAATTAGTCCAGAATCCCAGTAAAGGTCACATCACTTACCAGGCCATTGCAAGTGCTGATCGCTGCTGTCCCACTCCTGGAACCTGGCTGCAACACTGTGCCAATGAAGTGGCAAGGAACTCCTGAGCGAGTTGTAATCTTCGCACTAGTGTGGTTGCCACGTCTCCTTTCTACTATGTAGTTATGGGAAAGAAATCCCACGTGGACAGTCAAGTTAAAAAACAGATCCTTCTCCTCGTAGTTAATTTTATAATATACCACATTTTCCTTTTGGCTGAGATCTCTCTTCTTCCTTGTGTTTGAGATGTGATGGTGTAAATTAAAAGAAAGAAAATGCCCGCTTGCATCTACTCTTGCTGGATCAACCACATGGTATTCTGGTAATGTCTTGATAAATTGCTCTGAGAAGAAGGGAAAAAAAAGAAGCAAAACTAGGGTGAGTGCTAGCCTGTTCAGATCTCTCAGGATTTAAAGAGAAACTCGAAACTGACAGCAATTCACCACACCATCCTACAGACGCAAAGGCAGGCAGTGCACAGACCATCTGCAATACAATCCTTATTTGGGCTTTCTACTCTCCCATTATAACACTCAATTTAGAAGCTAAACATTCTTATTTTCAAATATTTTGTCACCATTCATATAAAGGATTGACTGTCACACACACACCCCGCTTCCCAATCCCACAAGAGCTGGGAACAGTCCCTGTCTTAGGTCCCCAGCACACTATGCTCTGATCAAGGAGATCATCCTCTCACACATCCAGAAAGCTGATCACCTGAAGCAGGAGACAGGGCCTTACGAATACACATGGGTGAAGAGAACACTAATAATTGGCTTGATAGGCTGTAGCAATAGCACCTCAGTAGCATCAGCTTTAGCAGATGTTGCAGCAGAGGAGGGAATTTTAAAGAAGGGTTTGAAGGGGAATGAAGTAACCATGCCCTTTTGCATACGGGGTTCCAACCAAGGTAAGATTGGACACCTTGTCACTTGTCAGGATCTAGCTGGGGAAAAAAGCGTTACTGGCATTCTTGCCTCCTGCTCTGATATAGAACAAACAACACCTATTCCAAATTTTATTATTTTTTAAATTGGTGTAAAACTCAAAAGCCCCAAGCAAGTAACATAAATCCACGTAAAACACAGTCCCTAAGAACTCATACCCTACGGGCCGGATCTTCCACTGGCATACTTGACTTCAGCCCAAGAAATCACACTCTGAACATACTCCATCGAAAAGAAATTGTGAGGATACATCACTCCAGTTCCTTTTTCCCCAGCACTGTTCTTCATTACCAAAGTCCCAGCTACTTATACATGAAGCGATTACACCTCATTCATTAATTAAGCTGGTTAACAAAGAAATTAGCCTGCTCCAGGTACTTCCAGAGCAATTTACTCCTCCCTAGGACTGGTAAGACAATCCTTCTAGAGACACTTCTCTCCACTGCCTGCACCTTCAAAGCCACACAGGATAAATCATGTCCAGACAGACAGCTGTGTGGATTCAGCCCCTTCACGAAGGAACATATCTCCTTTGTCCTCATTAGCTGCAGTATGAGACGGGCCTGCTTGTGTTTCCTCAGGCCATGAACCCCAAACAAACCCAAACCCAAAACAAAACACAGAAAACCCCCACTTCCCAGCACATATACAAAACTACATGAGAAATCTGGCCTTGTGTCAGTAGCATCTTTATTTCAGAAGCAAGCTTATTCTCATACAGAGATTTCTTTGTACACAAGCCTTCCCACCAGCCTACAATGACTTTGTGCCTTTGCAGGACAAGCCACAGCACTGGGTTTTTATATCTCCACAATGGCAACACAGAGACTAACACCTACCACAAGTTCTGAGAGACATCTCCTGCCCTTGCCCACATAAGCACAGTGGGGACTAAGACATTGAAAACTCAGTCCACACCTTCATGCCTGCAGTCTACACAGCCTATAGATAACACAAAAGGTGCCAGCTGCCTGACAATTTAGCAGCTGAAACTACACCGAGGTCTCCCCTTCCTCACACTCCAGAGTGAAGCAAAAATTGGGCAGGGGGAAGAGAGGAAAACACCCAAAAATATAGCTTACCTGCAGAAGCTGAATCGTAAGACTTCTGGGAGTCCCACATCCCATATTGTGCTAGCAAAGACAGACTACCAGAGAACACTGCAAGACCAGGTTTTCAGCACAACTGGTTTTCAGCACAACTCATGAAATAATCAAATTAAATGCCTGAAGGAAAACTTAATAATTGCTGTCCCTGTGCGATTTGTCTCTGCTTGGTGTCTTGAGCTTAATTTGTTGTGGCTTAAGTGTTAAGCTCTGTGCAAGACCAAAGACTTGCAGTTTTGGACTTCAAATTATTTGAGGAAGTTTTTTATTTCACCGCTACAGTAATTAGTGTGTAGAGGTTAAGGCAAATTAGACATCATCATCAGTAAAAGGGAAAATAATGCCTAAGCATCTGGTGGCAACAGGATTATCAAAGCAGAGAAGTCTAACTTCTTCCACCCACTCCTTAAACACTCATTTCTGAATGCTAGTCACTGGAGAGGGGAATTACGCTGCAATAATAATATACTGCACAGAAATGAATTATTAAAAAGTTTCCAAAAGACCAGAGGGAATAAGATTACAACAGAACAAAGTTTAACAAGATGAGGCTAAAGATAACTTCTGCAAGTAATCTTTATCAGTTTTGTCTAGACTGTTGGGTAGAGGTTAGCAAAGACAATCCTACCAATAACAGAACAATTTACTGAGCTCCACATTAAGCCCAACATCCCATTTGACCTTTCTAGCTGGAGAGGAGTCTAAAACAAAGACAGGAGGTACAATTTTGGTTATACCTTTCTGCCCTTCTAGGAAAGAGTAGCGCTCAAGTAGAAGGCAGAGGCAACAAACAAAATGACTTAATACATGCAAGCCACACTGCACAAGAATGAAGGTTGTGTTCTTTAACATTGACTGCCTCAATTTTCCTAAAGTAATAATGAATTCATATTAAAACACCACAGGTTCCCATAAAACTTAGTGTCAGCAAACATTAAACGGAGGGAATCTATCCCAGTGCCACTGACAAGCTTTGGAGCTGGCACGTCATAGCATCCTCCTTAGCCACCTAGAATGCTCCCCACTCCAAGGAAGCCCTGTGGAGTGGTTGATCCCTGCTGAGTGGAACTGCTCAGGATTTGTAGGCCAGGAAAGGGAAGACTTCCCTGGTCAGCTTGTGTAGCTCCAGAGAATGCTCTGTCTTTCCACAACTGCAGCCTGAGCACGCCAGCTTGCATCAGTGCCACGAGCAAGACCAAAACATCACACTGAGCAGGACACATTCAAGTCAGTACTTTGCCTTGCAATCACGGTGTTTGCACAGGCCCTTCTGGGCACATGGGATGAGCAAGGTTCAGGCCCTTCACACTTGTTTGACAAGTCTAAGAACTGTTTAAGTTGTTGGAGAAACCTTCCTTGCAGACCCTCCCAATTCTGCATCATTGAAAACATCTGATAATACTCAAAACCACTGCTGTCTGTTCTGCTCCTCTGTGGATTCAAACTCGCCACACGTGGCAGAGAATTGCCTATATTAAGAATGGCTGTACACAAAGTGAATAAACTAGGATAAAGAGAGAAACAGACACAGTCTGTCACGCATAGGCAGGAAATTTATTTTAGACAGATAACTTGTTTTCTGACAAAATTCCTTTAAAACGTGACACATCATCATTTGCCATTGTTTCATCTCCATCTCTGTAGTTCATCTATGTCTGCCCCTCAGACCCTCTGCTTCTTTTCAAATGATTCCTTGAGATAGTAAATAGCATTGGTCATCTCTGAAGGAAGGGTCTTCTCGAGCTAAAGGCTCTGTACCCAGGAAGCACCCCGAGCTCTGAAGCCACATGGCAGGGAGCAGGCCTTCAATATTCAGCGAGGGCATCCTTAAGTGTCCCTTCTGCCACACTTATTGTGGATGTGGAGGGAGCACAACACTTAATAGTCACTCCTGCTACGCGAGAAACAAATTTTAGTCTTTCACACTTAGCACTGCATTCAATCTTCCTTCACAAAAAATTAGCCAAATTTTGAACTGTCCCTTTACACAAAGCTATTTACAAACTCTTGGAAAAACCTAGGTTTTTCATGCCTAGAAAGTTAAATTAATTCTACATTCATTTCCAAATGCCTGACAATTAAACAGCTTAAACACTACGTGCTAACACAGCCATCCCTGTTCTGTCCCATGTAGAGCCACAGAAATGCAATGATTATTTGCATTCACTTTAAATGAATCCAGCAGGAACTAACTTCAGGATAACTGTTCACTTTTCAGGCAGCTTGCTTAACCACTTTTCCTCTCCACGATCTCTGAGGGGCCCAGATTTTCTCCTCTGTGTTCAAGCTCTCCCACTGACAGCACCACAGCTGTTGATTGCATCAGGAAAGTTTTCAGGAAGGAAAATTTCCTCCTACACTTTTGGGTCTTCTACCACGAGGCAGAGTCTTCCAGCTAATCATAATTTTTCTCTCTTGGGAGCTGCTTCTCTGATTTTCCTTAAACAGGCAAAAGGATAAAATTCCTGAGTTACACGCCCCCAGGGAGGTGGGCAGCCAGTACCAACTGGGGAAATGAAGTTAATCCACCTGGGGGAGCAGCCTCAAGAGACCCCTCACACAGATGAAGCCTCGCTTTTAATTTACCATCCTCGCTGAATACGAACAACTCATAGTGAGTTTTACACCCTGATAACACCTTCTGTAGTTTGTGCTGTAGTGTCTTTGTCTAAAAAAAATAAAGAATCAGGACAGTGAACTTTTTCAGTTTAGAAGTACAAAATTATTCTGGTATTTAGAGAGATGCCTCTTAACGAGGAAGATGAGCAAACAGCAGGGTTTATCAACACCTTCATCTACGCAGTGCAACCCAACGACTTCCAAAAAGCAGCAGGAAGGCACAGCCAGAGCTGTGCGCTCTCACTGCAAGACTCTGAAGTCTGGAGCAGCCCGTGCCAGGAGGCGCTGAGGGCAGCGCTGCGCGCTGCACCCCGCAAGAGCCCGGCCAGTACCGCTAACACCAGACCGGGGACGGCGGGGGGCCGAAACAGCGAGGCTCGCCGCCTCCCCCGCCCCAGCAGCGCCAGGGAGCCGCGACTCGACCGGCTGGAAGCACACCCGCGGCGAGGCTGCTCGGCGGGGAGGCGGCGGCGGGAACCCGCTCTCCCTCACGCCGTGCCCGGGGAACTCTCTGCACCCCAGCCCGCCCGCCGCCACTGACCTTGCCTCCCGTCGGGGAAAAGCCAGCTGTCGGCCGGCGGGGCCCTGCCCAGGCAGGACGCTTGGACGTGAAGGACGAGGAGCCAGAAGGAGACGTGTGCCGCCCGGCTCCGCGGGACACATGGCATGGTGCGGGCGGGGAGCGCCGAGCGGGGCGCCGCGACCGCCGACGCCTAGCCGGGCCGCGGCATGGCCGGGCGGCGGGGCAGCGGCGGAGCGGCCTCCCGGACACAGGCGCCGCTCCCCACAAGGTCTGCGCGGGGCCGTCCCGGTGTCTGGTTTCTGCCGGAGGAGGAAGGAGGGCTGTGAGGAGGGAGCCGCTCTCGGGAGCCCCCGCCTCGGAGCCGCCGGGGTTAACGCGCCGGAGCGAACCGGGCCGGGCCAGCGGGGAGGGGAAGAGAGGCCGCCAGCGGGGGCTGCCGCCCCCCCACTCCGCCCTCAGCGGCAAAGGTGGGGCGTTAGCCCCGGCAGCCCTCGCCGAGGGCCGTTCCGCACAAGGCAGTCTCCCCTACCCCGGCCCCACACCGCGGGTCTCTGCTGGGGGGGCCGGGGAAGGAGCCCGCCGCGGCCTCGCAGCCCCGCACCCGCCCAGGGAGAGGCTCCCCCCCGGCTTGTGGCGAAAGCGCTCGAAGCACGCGGGTGTTCAGGGCGTTTTCCACCACTTCCCGCCGCAGCGGCAAGGGTCGGTGGGGGCCTCGCCCCGCCTGAGGCGCCCGGAGGGCGGGCGGGAGCCCAGGGCCCCTCAAGGGCCCGGCCGGCGGGGGCCCTGGCCCACGCCCAGCCAGAGCCTGGATTCCAGGTTGTCTCCCCTGGGTGCTGAGGCCGTTCCTCTGTTTTAACAGTGTGCTGCCACGGTGGGGTTACTTCTGAATGTCCTCCCTTTGTAGGGAAAGTTTCTAATTGCCTTGGCGCCTATATTTTTAAGCGCGTGCCATGTACTCTCCGCCAAGGATACCCTCACTTGGCCTCTGCCACCGCCCAGCCACCACTACCCAAGTGCCACAGGCGGGTGCTCAGGGCACAGCTTTGGTGCCATCCTGTCCTTGAGACCTGGGCTGAGTTCCTTGTCTGTTTCAATAGCCCTCTGCTTAAAATTGACTGTACCATGTGTTTCTTGGATCGTTTCGTGGCATCTATGCTTAATCACGCTCGTTCCTCTGCTCAAATTTTCCCAAAGGTGAATGGCTGTCACAAATCAACTGCCTTAACTGCGAGAACTGTGAACCTCAAACTCCAGAGAATGAAAATGCAAGAAAGAGTTAAAACTCCAAGGATTTCTGAATCAGACAGAAATGTGCCTTCTCCCAGGCTTGAGACATGATAACTCTGGAAACAGAACATATTTATAAAGAGTGATATTTGATTTATGAGTCATAATGTGCTCTCTTCTAGCTAATGGAATGACACAGACTATGCAAAAGAGGATGAATTTATGTAATATTTGATATCCAACAACACTTGCCAAGACAAGATTTGTCATTGCAAGGTATTTAATATAGCCATCTGTATCTTCTGCATATGAATAACATTATTTCTCCTGTTACAGTGACAAGTTTCTTGGTGTGCTTGCCATTAGGATTCTTTGAATAGTCTAGTCACATAGTGGGCACTAGACTGTTCTGTGACATTGGATATTGTAGCCTGCTTAGCTCTTTATCAGTACTTCCCTGAAACTGATTTAAAGCTAAGTATGACCTGAAATTGATATAATGTCTGTAATACTTAACACTTTAAAAACACTTGACAAGTGTTACATAGAACAAGCTACACAATTCGCCGTGAATATTTTAAAATAATTAAATTGGAGAATAAGGAAGTACCTACAGTAGATGGAATAAAAAGGAAAAGGACTGTAAAATGAGCAGAACAGGCTCAGAGCACTGGAAAGAAGGGGTGAAAGTTCAAGGGATGGGCGTATGTTTACAAAGTACTGGTTTAACAAACTTCTTGAAGGCAATCAGAAAAACAGCCCTTCTGTGAGAGGCATATAACTATTTTCTTCAATTTCCAGTCATCTTTTTGGGTAGGTGTTCACTGTGGCTGATGTGAGGCAACTAGTATTTCATGCAGGATTCCATCTTGGTTTCTTCCTCAGCAAGAAAAGTTAATTCCCGTTGCCTGTAATTCTCTCCAAGCGTGAGATGTTTTTCCTTCTGCCCTTTCCTGAGACTACAGAGTTTCTCATTCTGGACTAACTCTCTCAACCTGTTACTCCTGCCTGTTTTCTTCCTTTTTATCTCTTCTCCAGACATCACCACGAGACAAAGAAAAAAGTCAGGAAATGATAGAGAAATAAAAGCTTTAGGAACTCAAGAGGGTTTGTGGGAATTTGGGTGTTTTGTTTTGATTTGATTTTTTTTTACATGACCAAAAATTGTAGATGCAAAAGTCATACAGAATGGAGAAAGAGAACTGTGGGAATCTGATCCGAAACATCTATAATTCCCTGGGCTTTGTGCCAGCATGCACATACACAGAAGAAATTATTCACTGGGCGTAGTGTCAGAAAATACCCTGGGGGACAGTAGGGTTCCTGCTTAAGGGATGCTGTGGCTATAGCTGACACAGTCACACACAGTTAAAACGTGAAGCAATGGCACAAGTAGAAGGCACTTTCCTGCTGTGAAGACATACTGAGGCCAGCTATTTAAGTGAATGGAATTTATGGCACTGTGTCTTCCCGGTACAGACCTGATTTAGGAGAGCATTTGTGGACTATTAAAATAAGATGCCTATATATTAAACTATTTGGTCAGTCACAAAGAATTGTAAGAATCTAACGATAAGGAATTAATTAGTGGTTTCCTGTTCCGAAACAGACATAACCTGAGGTTTTGGAGACTTCTGTGAACATAAGGGCATTTTTTTTGATAACACAATCTCAACTATAAAAAGAAAATGAAAACTATACCACATCAGTTGTGTTCTTGTGACAGCAAAGGTATTGCAGTTCAGTAACTGCAGCTCAACCCAGAAAAGCCTGTACAGTTATTGAAAGGAGGTCAGAAAAAAACAAGATACACAATCAATTGAAAATCCAGGCACAATCAATATTGAGTTCTTTTAAATTTAAGTGGACCTCCAGGCTAGAAGTAAAAGAAATGTGTGTATAGGAATTTATATGCTTGTGTAAACATGTACAGAGAGACAGAAAAGCAGAGGTTATAAGCAGTGAGGAACTGCAACATAAATTATATGATTTGACGTTGAGGAATTGCTACAAAATGAAGCCCAGCTGAAGACAGTCTGGAAATTTTGCTTAACTGAGAATGAGATTCTCCTACCCAAAGTTTAAAGATCTAAAAGGCATCTAATACACGCTTGTT
Organism: Ciconia boyciana; assembly: GCF_034638445.1. NCBI lineage: Eukaryota > Metazoa > Chordata > Aves > Ciconiiformes > Ciconiidae > Ciconia > Ciconia boyciana. The sequence continues at coordinate 24,695,494 of NC_132937.1, forward strand.
TGTCTGCTCCTCCAGTCAGTAGGGAGAGAAGGATAATGCATCCCTTTTCTGTCACATACAAGGTGAAATGCTGTCCAGACCCATCTATTAACTACACAGGCAGCCTAACAATTTGCTTGGACTAGAAATGTTAAGAAGATGAATCACACGTGGTGGGCCATGTTAGAGGTACTGAATATTAGCAGAGAGATGAACTGAAAGAGAATGACTCTGCATCCCAAAGACTCTGTGGAGTTGGCTGGGTAATTATTGTGCATCCACTGATTTTTTTTCTGAGACATATTTAGATGGAAGTTTGTGAGTACTTTTTTTTTATCTTGTTCCCTCTTTGTCATTTAGAGATCCAGCCTCTTAACACAAGTAACTATTGGTAATTGAATCAGAGACACCGTTGGATCTCTCAACTTCCATTTCAATTATAGTCTTTAAAGATTTTTGGAATTTCTTAAGTTACTCATGCAAAAAAATATTTGCTGACTTTCCACTTGTGGTATGTCTGTGGGCAGATTCAAGTAACAGATGAAGCAAACTCTAAAGTAGTCAGTGATTCTATTACATTTTTGGGGATGCTCACATTCAGATTCCTGATCAGTGTTCAAACGTGGATTGTTATTTGTAATTAGTGAACTGATTCACAAAATTATAATTTTGTGCTTGGACTATGTGAATTTAAAAGCTCATTTGGTCTTACTATCCATATTAACAGTTTTAAAGCATGTTTCTGGAGCAACAGTTCACTTTGAAATTAACCATTTACGAAAATTAGTGCCAGGAAAATATGTTTTCAGTAATCTACCTAGAAAGCAAATGAGGAGAGGATGTGAACATGATTAAAGTAATTTTTTTAAATTAAAATTTATGTCTGTATTCAAATAACACTTTCTGGAGAACATGTCGGTGGTCCATGAAGCATACCAGTTATGTTTTCCTCTGGATATGATGATTGTGTCACCTAACTGAGATTTTGTAATGAAAACCTGTATAGATTTCTTTCTACACTTTTAAGAAAAGAATTGCCATGCAAGTCTTCCTATGATGGATACACAGAAAGTCATACCAAACCTTCACTCTCAGGATGGAGAAAGTGGAGTTGTAAAATCCAGTTCAAAATGTAACTGTTAACAGTTATTGTCTGAGTATAGTCAAAAGCATGAGACTGTAGTCATGAGCTCATAAAAAGCCAGGAGGAGACCATATGGGTTCCAGAAACTAGAAATTAGAAAATAAACAAATATGAGAAGTCCTTTTTTTCCTATTTCTCTTTCATTCTCCTGCTCCAAAAATTTGTTTTAATGGGAAGAAAATGCCGTAAAAAATTAGTCATAAAATAGAATTCTATAGCAAGAATGCAACATTTAAGAATAATATAAAGCCCATCTAAGTAACACATATTAATAACTCATTTTAATGAAATCTGTTTGTGCTTTACTATTACTGCTCTTTTCTTCAGTATGTTGAATAGAAAAAGATAAAATTTCCTTTGCTGCTACAAAAATGCCCCAAGAAATAGTCCCATGTTTCTGTATTTAAAATAGTGTTACTTCCAATATTTGAAAAATCTGCTTTAAGCTACAAAAATGGCTTTCATATTGAAAACAGAACCCCATCTCCCTTGCCAAAACATTTCAGAACAGTGTACAGCTGGCTCAGTCACTATTGTAATCATAATCCACCCTTTGTTTGTGTACAAGGTCTGTAAAGGAAGCAAAAATGATAGGGATCCTTTGGGGTAAATTGTAGGAAAATTACCATTTTCAGCAAATGTTTATTTGGCATATTTATCTGAAACATTTTTAAAGGCTGTGGAGAAATACTTGCAGGGACACTTTTATCTCTGATACAGTGCAGTCGAAATCAATGGGCAGTTTCTGTTGGTGGTCTGAACTGGTGCAAGCTTTTAAAGTTTACTCTACAGACTGATGCTATCTGAAGGCAAACTAGCAACCTTAGCTCCATGGATTATTTTAGCATAATACTATATAAACCCCAAAAAGCCTCTTACAAAACTCTACAGGATCTCTTTGAGATTTCCAAAGTAAACAAATCAGCCACTATTTCCCCATTATCACCAGAACACTTCCTGAAAGCCTATGCCCATCAAGTTTACTACAGTTTTCAAAAAGATTTAGTCAGTAACACAAATCACACTGACACTTTGATAAAGAGAAAACCCCAGAAAGTTACATATTAGCAACAAGCCTTTGGCAGCATTGGTGAAATAAATAATGATTAAATAGAAGACAGTATTTTCCAGAATAATAATGCATAGGTAATATATCTGATGAATTTTGCAATACTTTTTCAAACTAGCTGATGACTTTTTAAACATTTTTCCAGCTATGGAAATGTTCTGGTGGTGTGACAAATAAATTATTCAGTGAATATTTCTTTTATTATTCTTCTAGGTGTAGCAAGTTCCCTTACCTGCCCCTGAAACTTTTTCTCTGAGGTGAAGAATGACAAAAGAAAAAGACAAACCACCCAAGACTGAAAAGGAATTTGTCTGGTGGTCAGAATATGAGCAAAAACCCTGGACAAGTCTTTCACATTTGCAGCCCTGAGTTCAAAATCCACTACCAGTGTTCCTGTGAGGTACCTCAGTTCACACTCTGTTGCTTTCTCTGAGTGGCTAACAAAAAAAGCAATATATCTTCAGGCATGATTTCCCTCCCCCTCCCCTTTCTGCATCTTTATTACTGTTCAGCCTCTGCTGTATATCAACAAGATGTGCCGAGCAGGGCAATATTGAAATGGTAGAAGAAATTATTTAGTGCAAGACACAGTTTCTGCAATTTTTCCAGTGAAATATTTAAAATAGGGTATGGAGGTAGCAATGTGATCAGAATGGGGCAGAATTCAATCCGGAAAAAATCCACTTCTGCACTGTCCATCCTGCTAATGATTTACCAAGTGAACGTGTGAAGTCTCTGCATGGCTCAATTACAGATGATTTTTTTCCTGGTGAGCTAATAGTGGAAGGACTAAGTAGAGGGGAAAAATTGAACAAGAACTTGATTATTTCAAACATTTTACTAAACTTCATTTTGGATAAGTGCTGACACTAGTGCTAAGGCAGCCGGTGCTGCTGGGGCTGGGAGGCACTTCACCTCCTGTACCATTTGCAGAACCTCTGCAGTGGTGCAGCTCTGATTAAAACTTGGCATTTTTTGCTTTGCTTGTTTATACGGTTGTTGCACTACTGATATTGAAGGATCCTTGGCTTTCTCTCCTGGCTGTACTGTTTTACAGTCGGCTGTGCAACACTGATGCTGCTGATGGGGTTGTTAGGTTTCACTTTACTTTGAGTGAGAGAATTTGAGAAACTGTTGCCATTCAGCAGGCTAAGGGATGCAACTTAATGCCCTACTATTGAAAATGTCTCCTGAATGCAACCCCAGTCAGTGATTAAGAGGTATGGAAGCCTAGAAAAAATCCATGATTTGCAGAAAGTGGGGAAGAAATGTCAGGACTCCATTTTTCAAGGCCTGCTGCAGTCAGCCTTTTGAAGGCCCATTATTTCAATTGTTTTGTTTTGTTCTAGTACCAATGTACTTAGTGTAGCAAGTGATCTAGAGGCTAAGCCAACCCAGACCATTGCATTGCTAATTCCAGTAAGTTGTACCCTCATTATACGCAATATGAATGATGTACAAAACTTCCTAATTACTGTTGCTCCCCTTTAGCGCTCCCATGATCTGGCTGAGACTTTTACAGGGTCAGTGTAGATACAAAGCAGAGTGAGGAGTGGACTGCTGGCAACAACTCACACACAGCGCGATGTCTTTGCAAGAATTTCAATAAGATAAATCAGTTTAAAGACCACGGAGAAATAGTTTACTTGTTAAATCTTTCCCTAATCTCCCCCAGATGGCTAGTTTACAGTGCTTTATTTAGGTATATCTAGAATCTATTTCGTTTTCGAAATGTGCACTTACTTTAATTTAAAAGCAGAATGGGAGAAGGAAAGCCTCGGTTCCTATTCCCATCAGTTGCTTTCTGTTTCTGCTGCAAACTTGGTGGGAAAGCGAGTTTCGGGCACGGCGCAAGGCAGGGATGGGGCGGGCTGCAGCCGCCGAGTTCCCCGGGCCGGTGCCGGCGGCCGCCGCTTCCCGGCGCGCCGGGGCCCCCTGCGGGCGGGCGGCTGCCGGGAGCCCGCGGCCGCCCCGCTGCCTCCCCGGGAAGCGGCTTCTGCCCGCCGCGGGTCTTGCCCGCTTTTGCCTTCGCCCAAGCACTGCGCGCTGCCGGCAGCCGGACTTCACAGCTTCGTTGACCGTGCCGTTCGTTCTAAAACGGGGCACAGCCACCCTCTTCCTATGTCCCGAAAAAAGGACAGGTGTTCGTCGGTCCCTGTGCTGAATGTGGCCATTCTGGGGAGGCAGAAGCACGTCCAGGGTTGGTGCCGAGCCTTCTCAGGCAGGAAAGCGCAGGTTGTTTCGGGCTCGCCCCGCAGCTGAGCAGAGGTGCGACGCCCCCAGCACTTCCCAAGCGCAGGGGGGCAGGCGGGGGTGTTCCTTCGGAGCCGGCCCGCTGGGCACTCTTGTTGGCAAGGGGCATCGGCTCGGGTCGGGCACTTGCCAGACTCAGCCCACGGAAACGCGCCGCCCGGTGGGTTCACTCGCACGGCTCCCGGCCGGGCGGGCGGAAGAGGAGGGAGGCCAGCAGCGGGGGCGAAGCCGCCGTGATGCCGCGGGGCGGGGGGGGCCGGGGGCGCGGCCGCCCGCGCTCAGCACCCGGGAGAGCTCCGCCGCTGCACCGCGCATGCCCCGGCCCCGCCGGCGCGGATATAACCGCGGCGCGGCGCGGGAGCGGCGTCAGCTGTGCGGACCCGCCGAGCCGGAGCGACCCCGTCCCGTCCCGTCCCGTCCCGTCCCGTCCCGTCCCGACCCGACCCGTCCCGTCCCGTCCCGTCGCACAGGCTGCTGCTGGCTCGGGGGTCTGGGGAAAGGCTCCCGCGGACCCGTCGCCCTCCCTAGCATGGGATGGTCGAGCCCTGCGAGCGCGGTGCCTGCTCGCCAGCCGCCGGCATGAAGGAAGGAGCGGACTGGGAGGCCTGGGACGCGCCGCTGGGTTTCCTGGAGGGCGCCCAAATGGGCAACAGGAGCAATGTATCCTTCCTGCAGCTCTTGAAGAACATCAACCTGGAGCGAGCCGACGGGATGCAAGGGGACAGCTCCGACGTGGTGCGGATTGTCATCTCCCTGGTGTACTCCGTGGTGTGCGCCCTGGGGCTGGTGGGCAACCTGCTGGTGCTCTACCTGATGAAAAGCAAACAAGGCTGGAGAAAGTCCTCCATCAACCTCTTTGTGACCAGCCTGGCAGTGACTGACTTCCAATTTGTGCTGACCTTGCCGTTCTGGGCAGTGGAGAATGCGCTGGACTTCAACTGGCTCTTCGGCAAGGCAATGTGTAAGATTGTCTCATATGTGACAGCCATGAATATGTATGCCAGTGTCTTCTTTCTCACTGCCATGAGCGTGGCTCGATACCGCTCTGTGGCTTCAGCCTTGAAGAATCGGCGGCGAGGTGACCCACTGGGTGGCTGCTGCTCTGCCAAGTGGCTTTGTGCACTCATCTGGCTGTCAGCTATCCTCGCTTCCCTGCCTCACGCCATTTTTTCCACCACTGCCACTGTCTTTGATGACGTGCTCTGCCTCGTCAAGTTCCCTGAGGGCCGAGGCAGCAATGCCCAGTTCTGGCTGGGTCTGTACCACATCCAGAAGGTGCTGCTGGGCTTCGTGGTGCCGCTGGCCATCATCAGCCTCTGCTACTTGCTCCTGGTGCGCTTCATCAGTGAGAAGCATGTTGGCAGCACCTGCAGCGGCCCCAGCACCAAGCGCCGCTCCAAAGTGACTAAGTCAGTGTCCATTGTGGTGCTGTCTTTCTTCTTGTGCTGGCTGCCTAACCAAGCGCTCACAGTGTGGGGCATCCTCATCAAACTCAACGTCGTGCACTTCAGTACTGAGTACTTCCTCTCCCAAGTGTACCTCTTCCCCATCAGCGTGTGCCTGGCACACTCCAACAGCTGCCTCAATCCCATCCTCTACTGCCTCATGCGCAGGGAGTTTCGCAAGGCACTGAAGAGCCTCCTCTGGAGGATCACCTCACCTTCCCTCACCACCATGCGCCCTTTCACCGACACCACCAAGCCCGAGCAGGAGGAGCAGGCCCTGCACGCCTTGGTGCCTGTCCACCCCATCACTGCTTCTTCCCCTGCTGCAACCAACCAGCCGGAGCTGGCCTACTACCCCCCTGGGGTGGTGATGTACAGCAGCCATTATGATCTGCTGCCTGCTAGCTCCATGGAGCAGCGCTGCTGAGATGGGCAGGGGGCTCTGGGGGGTGGGACTGTGATGTCTGTGCAAGATGTGGCCCCAGCATATTGAATGCCTGGTAGGGACAAGGGGAGGAGCAATGGGTAAAGGAGGGCTTCTGTGTGAGAGATGCTCCTTTGGGGTTGTGTCTGCTCTCAGAAGCTTGTTAATGGAAACAGTTGTCTTGAAAATGTCCCCCAGACTGGAGAACAGGAGTAGAAGGAGGCAGTGGTGGTGCATTGGGGATTGGGGTGTCTCTAGGGGATGCTTTTTAGCAGTTGTACTTGTTCTGGGGAAGAGGAACTGGGGAGGGTGGTGGGACTCCATCCAGGGAGGATGCAGGATGTTCAGGGCACCATAGGGAGGAGAGGGGCTGGACGGGATGGAGTGAGGCTGGGAGGCCTCAGCTGTGTCCCCCCAACCTGGAGGTGCAAGCAGCAAGGGGCCAGCAGCCCTCCCACCCCTGTGTGTGTGTTTGTGGCGGGGGTCTGCTTTCTCGCTGCTTTGTGGCATTCTAAATTATGCCAACCCGGCTGTGGTCACTGCTCCCTGGGCTCCAGTGAGGACACAGGGATCAGGCAGCCTATGTCCTATTTCATACCTGCCCTGATGGTAACAGGCAAGATAAGTGGGTACAAGGCTCCTGCTTGTTCAGGCTTGGCCCCTTTCCCCTCCCTTAGGGACCCAGGAAAGAGAGGGGACAAGGAGCACTGTGCTCCCCCCTGGATCTGTGCAGGATCTGCTTTTCCAGCTCCCCCCATCCCCTCTGCTGCTGCCAGGATACAGAGCAACCCAGACAGCCACGGAGAAACCCAAGGACAGGACTTGCAGCTTCATGGAGAGATGTTGCTTTGCCTGGGTTTGGAGGGGAGGGTGTGACCCCCCCAACATTGTGTTCCCCAGCCTCTCTCCAGGCTGCTGTGGGGGAAAGCCACAGCCCCAAACCATGTGTGGCAAGGCAGGCGTCTCTCCCAGGGCACTGAGGCTGCAGGCTTTGTTCTTGCTGTGCTTCAGACTGTTTGTATTTCACTCCAGGAAATCAGCACAACTGTAAATAAAGAAAGGGAAAAAGAAACAAATCGTAGCCACTTCAAGCTGCTTGCTCTGGGATATTTCTGGGTTCAGCTAAAACCAAACACAAAGGTTTTTGTTCTGCTGAAGTGTTTGTTAAGGGTCTGCACTGATACTTGCCAGTGTTTCAATTAACTCCAGTTCAATTCCTCTGGTGTGAGCAGCCCTAAAGCCTGCAGTTCAGTGCTCTCGCACCCTGGAGAACGGCAGGGACAATGCCTGTTCTTGCCTGTGTTCCAGAGAAACATCTGGGAAATAATTTGATGTTGATCTGAAATGAACTTTTAAGGCCATGAAAAAAGTGTAATTTTAAGCTGTGAAACTTTTTATGGTGATGTTATATATTTACTTTTTAAAATATTTTTTGAATTATGAGGAAAAGATAATTTTAAATGGAAAGGTCAAAAATGCTTCTTTTAAAAGATGGAAAAATGCAACAGTTCTAGTTTTGTTGTCAAAACACAAGTTCTTTAATCTTCAATACTGCATATGGGATGAATATATAAATACAATATTCAAAAACCCCTCTGTATTTCCAGTCCCTTCCTCTGCAGCCTAACTCCAACATCTGCCTGACTCTGCTAAAAAAGCATTTCTGCAGAGGGTTGTTTGTCACCTCTAAGTATTGATGTGGAGCAAACTTGCTATTTCTGTCTGGAGAAAAATGCAGTGCCGTTAGTGGCAATTATGCTTTGCAGACTCTGTTAGGTTTACTGTACATGTTGGTAACTCCTGTTGTAAAATTCAGGTTTGCTCTGGAAGCAGCTGGTTCTGCTACTTGCAAGGAGAACCTGTTGTTCTGTTTTTTCAAGGCAGAAGAGACTTCTCTTACAGCCTTGGGTGCTTGCTAACTGGGAAGATACAGGTGCCTGGAGAAGAACAGCAAAAGTGAGCTGGCAGCTGATGGACATACTTGTACAGATGCAAAGACTCTGAAGAAATCAGATATATCCACAGAAGAACTTGAGCATCTAAGTACTGTACAACTGCCCCTCTAATTTCCTAAATCCTGACTTGGCTGCCAGTTGAAGTCTGTAGGTACTTAAAATTTTTTCTAGTAAAATTTTTTTGTGCCTAGAAGTCTGCTCCTGAGCATGCCTAAATCTGCTTAAGTCTGTAGCATTTATCTCTGTGCTTCATGGGAGCTTCATGGGGATATCTCAGTCAGGACTGGCCACAGTGTGTATCCTAAGCAAGGGAAGCAGCTCTGCATTCCGACACAGAACACCCTGTGCCAGGACACATTAAGTTAGAAGGGGCTGTAAACTTAACTCATTGCCCCCATCCCTTTGCATCTATGTCTAGATATGCTTCTCCTGTCCCACCTTCAATGCATGTGCAGATTATGCTCCTTCCTCCTCCCTTTTGAAACACTAAATAAGTGGGTAGAGCTTTTGCCCACAACCTAGGAAACTCAGCTTCCCCCCTTCCACATCCCTGGGGAATGACTGAATCTCTGGGCTACCCTGTGAATGTGCTGGAATGCTCTGGCTTGAAACAGTTCCCTGTTGCATGAGTTGCTCACCGTTGCTGGGTCATAAAGGGAAAGCAAGCCCTTGAACACTACTTTAGAGCATAGAGGTTAGGGTGTGAGCCCCAAAGAGGAAGTCCTGAGATTTTTTTCCTTGTAAATACAGAAAAGAAATTGGATCCAGATCTGGATTCTAGGTCTCTCCTTTCCAAGAACAATGATTAAGTTGCTCCCAGGTTCTGGTTCAATTAAAGTCTCAGTATGACATGCAAGAGCCTGAGAGCTTTCTAGACCTATAAATCTAGCAGCCTAATGTGTCGAGGGATTTGCGAGAAATGCATTTGGGTCTCACATGTTTTGGGAGAAAACCCTAATGCCTGTGCTAGGAGATGAAGAAAGCTACACTGTTGTGTGAGAAAAAAGATACCATGAACAGTTAACGCCAGAGTTCAGAGAGATCTAACTGTGTCTCTATAGGCCAGGAGAAGGTACCTGAAGTAAGAAAAGGGGATGAATCTCAAAGCCAGACTCTCTTCTTAGTGTTTGCTTTTGAACAGCATAGTTTCTTGCTTGGCTTGCTGGAATTTTAATCCCTGTCCTGATGCTTAAATGTTCTTGTGTGTTACATAAAAAGCTATCCAGGTGTCTAAAGCATAACTATGAATTTCAGTAGATAATAAATTGCCTAAGACATCCTCTGCGGTGCTCAGCATGACAAAACCCATGTGCTTTTGTGGATGTCCATGTACACATAATTTTATGCCAGCAAAACAACACAGTGAAATAGAAGATGTTCAGAACAACCCATAGTTAGCCCAGAATACTAGCAAGATACCATGCTCAGAGGAAGCCCCAGGTATCTGATCACTAAAGACATGAAAACATTACATTTGTCAAATCACCCAAATAGGAAAATACCTTGGGTGTATAGGGACTGGACTATGGACTTAGAGGGCAGCTCTCTCTTAAGCCACTGATCCAGCAGGTGTGGGTCATGAATCTGCAGTTCAAAAGAAGCACAACCCATCCACAATTGGCCAAATGTCGGATTAGGCCAGACCAGCAGTTCAGGCTGTGCGGGTCAGTGTGTGTCCAGCATGGTCAAAGAGCACTGCTCTAGCTCTGCATGAGCAGAGAGAAATTTTGCTTCGCACGTGCTGCAAGTCCCAACTGTCAGTGCCTGAAATGTGGTCTCTGTGTTGTATGGGCAGGAGCAGCAGCCTGGGCACTGCAAGGAAGGGGCAGTTGCTCTGAGTGTGCACGCAGCATCAGGCGTGTGGCCCGAGCAGAGGGTCTTTCCAGCTTCAGCTTTGAGACTACATGTTAACAACAACAAATCGTACTGGGTATCCACGGGTTTCCTAAGTAATCAGTACAACATTCTTCAAAAACTCTGTTTCCTCCAAATGTTCATGTCTTCATTTGTAAAAATCGCCTTTTCATGGACTAAAATAAACACAGCTGAAGGATACAAAACAATACTTACAGAGTTTTTTAAAAGACTTTTGTGACCGATCTCCTCCTCTTGAAGATTCCTGGTGGAGTGCTGGTAGAGAGGTGCACGTTGCTACAGAATGAGGGGGACCCGAAGGTGCAGGCTGACATCTAGTGACAAACTGAAAGAACCTTTAAAGCCCAGATATTCTCATTAGGCACTGACTTTGCCTAAGGACTTTTAAATTTTTAAATCTCTCCCCCCCCTCAAATAAGTAACCAAGCTCTTAATGTAATAACAACATCCAATTGCATTTCCAGGTTTCCCTTTGAAATGCCTCTTCGGTAGAAATATTGCTTCACTTTCTCTTTGAGTTATTTTGGCACTCACTTTAGCAGTAAAAAAAATCCAGTCCCCTTCATTCCGGTTCATGACTGCCTGCTTTAAAATTTGATTATTCAACTGAGTGCCTGCACAGAAGCTCTGATCTAATCGGTATCCTTGAGCTTGAGCAGGCCTAGGTGTGGGTGCGGTGCAGCTCAAGGACCTTAGATTGGGAGCTTGGATCTCCAATTTTTAGTGAGGGTTATGTCTCTCCTGCTTCAAAAGAGAATTCTGATTCATCCATTCAGAAGGGGTTATTGAAAATATCTTTTTGTCATGATTAAGCAGTTATAAGATTCTCCTCCAGGTACATTTTCAGCATCAGTCAGTGCAGCAGCAGTTGAAAAAGTCTGCAAGAAAAGTCTGGGCAGCCAGTTAACTCATTTCTTTGCTCTTTAGCAGCTGGTGACATGCCTTAGACGTGTTCCCTAGTTGCAGGGAGTTCTTTTCCTTAGAACCGTCTCTTCCAAATCCTACACATATGTGCAGGTTTCTCAGCCTATGTTTGTGCATAGCCTCAGAGGCCTTCCCAAAACCTTACCTGTAAAATACAGACTCACAGGACGCCTGAGCAAACTGGGCCAAAAAAACACCTGGAGACAGAAACAATTTATTTAGTTGTGCAAGTTTTTTGAAACCTTGACCTACCTGCTTGGGGAGCGCTAACAGAAAGTTAAGATGACTGACTGCAGACTATTATTTAGTGTGGGAAATAACAAATAAAGGTAGCTCGCTCAGATATTAACTCTCCCTCACTCATCTGTTCCTTGGGACAATGAGATACTAATTCTCCAAGGACCTGTGTTGTTCCTTGCACAGACCAACTGAATGAGTACACTCATCGCACAGTGATCAAATTAACTGTTCAGCACTGACTTCTAGCATAATTGTTCAATGAACCTTTCTACTTTTGTTCAGAAGTCACATCTAACATAATGTTGGATAAAGCTGGAATCTTGCAGAAAAATTACTTCTTTCTCTCTGTAGCTGTGAAAAAGTATCTGATCAGTTTAGACAAGAAGTCTGAAAATCAAATACCTTAACTTTTATTTTCAGGCCAAATCCTAAAACTGAGATAATAAAGTTGCTATCAATTCATCATTACCATCAATTAGCCCAGACTTAAGACGATGGGGAAATCATGTGTGATGAAGCTGGTAACCTTCTATGATGAGATGACTGGCTTGGTGGGTGAGGGGAGAGCAGTGGATGTTGTTTATCTTGACTTAAATAAGGTTTTGATGCTCTCTCCCATGACATCCCCATAGACAAACCAATAAGAATGGACTAGATAAGTGGTAAGTGAGCTGGATTGAAACTGGCTGAACTGCCAAGCTTAAAGGGTTGTGATTACCAGCACAAAGTCCAGCGGGAGGGCAGTGACCAGCAGCGTGCCCCAGAGATCAATACTGAGGCCAGTCCTGTTCAACATCTTCATTAATGATCTGGATGATGGGACAGCAGGTTTGCACTGGGAGGAGTGGCTGATACACCAGAGGGTTGGGCCACCATTCAGAAAGTCCTTGATGAGCTGGAGAAATGGTCTGACAGGAACCCCAGGCAGTTCAACAAAGGGAAATGCTGCGGACAAACCCCAGCAGCAGTACAGGCTGGGGGCCGATCGTCTGGAAAGCAGCTTTGCAGAGAAGGACTTGGGGATCCTGGTGGACAAGTTGAACATGAGCCAGCAACATGCCCTTGCAGCAAAGAAGGCCAACAGCGTCCTGGGCTCCATTAGGTAGAGCAGTGCTAGTAGATCAAGGGAAGCGATCCTTCCCCTCTGCTCAGCCTGGTGAGGCCACATTTGTGATGCTGTGTCCAGTTCTGAACTCCCCAGTACAAGACAGGGATGAACTTACTGGAGAGGCTCCAGTATGATGTAGGGCTTGGAGCAACCACCATATGAGGAGAGGCTGACAGAGCTGGGATTGTTCAGCCTGGAGCTGAGAAGGCTCAGGGGGATCTTATCAATGTGTGTAAATACCTGATGGGGGTGGGGAGTTAAAGAAGATGGAACCAGACTCTTCTCAGTGTTTTCCAGGGAATGGACAAGAGGCAATAGGCACAAACTGAAATTCAATACATTTCATCTAAATGGAAGGAAAAAAAAAACTTTTTTATGATGAGTGTGGTCAAGCACTGGAACAGGTTGCCCAGAGAGGCTGTGGAGTCTCCATCTTTGGAGATACTCAGAATCTGAGTGGACACAGCCTGACCAGCCTGCTTTAGCAACTCTGCACTGAGCAGGGGGATTGGACTGGACATCTCCAGTGGCAACCTCAACTATTCTGTGCTTCTGTGTGTTTCTATGATGGCAAATAAATTGCTATGAATATGTCTTTGTTCCAATACAATAAAATTAGCACGTCTGTCTTGCTTGACATTTATTCTGAAAAACCTGTAAAAATGTTATGCCTTCAAATAATCTCCTACTGTATATTTCAAATAATCTATTATATGTTTATGGTCATAAAAAGATTTCAAAAATGTTTTTACTGCTTTTTTATTTCTGCTGAAACAGCTGAGGGGGCTCAGGGGAACTATACTCTTCCTTTTGCCCATCAAAAGGCATTTCCTGCTGAACTCCAGTCCCTTATTCATAAGCAAATCCAGTGATGCATATAGAGGTAGAGAGCTACCCATGACCTCCTGAACTGAAGGTAACAGGGATCCTACACCACTGTATTAAATAACTGCTCAACCTGTACAGCTGATAATAAATAGTGAAAAGAAGAATCTAGTTTGAATTTCAGATTGGAGATTACATTTTCAGAGACATAGACTGAGGTCCTGAATTTTGAGCACACTTGATATAAAGTCATTCCAAGTGAAATATTCAAAAAACCAAAATTCCTGTTCAGAAAAGAACAACACTTTTTGATAAGGTGCCATCTCTCTCTGAGATAACCATAGTTTTAACAACTGTTTTATTGCCACCTTTTGCAATGTTATGGCAATCTAACAATATTCCAAATATATTTCTTAAAGGTCTCCTTATTGGGATTGGGTGTTACACTGGAATTTCAGCACTTAGTAAAGAAACAAGTACTTCAGCCCCTAAAATCCCTGGAATCTGATAACTTGCAAATTGTATTGCCAGATGGCATTTCTTTTATTATAAAACAAAAAAACTAACAACAAACAGGTATGAATGTTGAGAAGCAAAACAAATCATTTGAGATATATTTGCACTTATATAGTGATCCAGGCTAGTGCTCCCAGCCTTTAACAAAAAGCATCTCTGCCAGAACCTTTTCCTTTCCCTCATGCTACTCCTTAGACCCCACAGTTCTGCTATTTTTCCCTCTCCTCCTCAGCCCTTAATGAGCAGAGGGGCCCTGAAAACAGAGGTGTCAAAAAGCCTGATGCTGCATATTGTCTTCTTTGTGTGCTGTGACCACTGTTCCTGCCTCCTGAAGCACCTTACCTGTTGGGAACCAATGCAACAAAAATTCATCTGCCAAACAAATGGGGCCAGCTGCACTACAGGATTGACTCTTGGCATTGGCACTGAAGGTTTCGAAGGCCAGATTCTACCATGAGTTTGATGCTAAGCACGTCCTTGGTGGGCTCCTACCACCACATGTCCATATGGCAGTGTCTTCATTGGCATTACACAGCTGGGTTACAGCTAGTAGCAAGCAACGCTCCTTTGTTGTCTACGCACGAAAAAAAGAGAACTGAACTGCAGCAGTGCATCACTATAAGGAAACTTCAGAGTAAGATGAAACAGAGAGGGACAGGACTGAGGTTAGAAAGTGATGCAAGGAAAGGCAGGCAGCTCCTATGCCCTGGAGAAGTGCTATAATGTCATTGAACACCGGGGGGCAACCAAGCACCCAGCCGTCGGAGAGAAAAGTACTTGATCCTTAGAAAGACAGCAGCCCCATTCCCTCTCCTCCTGGGAGCAGACATGGCCTTTGATAATTATCCTCTCAAAAAGCAGTCCGGTTTTTAGAAAAGGTCGTACATCTCTCTCCTTGAAAATAACAGGCAGGATCTGCTTATCTCAGTTTACTGTGCAATCCAGAGTGGAAAGCACCGAATTTTGTTTTCCCACTACTGCAAGTACTTACCTGGAGCAACACAAGGCAATACTCTCTGGTTTGATGTTCTGCATGATATGAAGTCATTATCTTTAATACACAGGTAAAATATTAATACATGGGGAGGTAAAAAGTTCATTTCCAAGAAGGAACTTTAGGAAATACAACTGATTAACACACCTTGCATACCTAAAGGAGCAATGTATAAAACTGAATACACCGTAGAAGGCAAAAGAATTGCAAATCGCTTTTCACAGTTTAGTCTTAGACAAGTGGCCCTGAACATTTGCTGTTTAAATAAACAAAGAAGGAGCAGCTAGGGAATAAGAAACAAATGCTGGAAACTTAGAGGGAAAAGTTTTGTTTTATAGATCATTTTTATAGCTTTATCATGCCAAAAATGATTTGAAGACATTTTACAGCAGTTGCTTCATCCTTTTCCTCCATGAAGCAATCCTTCTACAGTTCAGAAATACCAAATTTCATCATTACCACATCTCCTATTTACACCATTCTCCCTATCTTTTGAGATGCTGCAGGGACTAGTGCCAGTTCATGGGCACAGCTAAAGCTGTGAGGTCTGCCAAGGCAAAGACATTTATGATTCATCCTGACTTGTGTAGTTTATCTGGAAGAAAAACTGTCTCCCACAAACCACCTGAGTTGCTTGTTTTCAAGGAAGTCAAAGAAACTCAACAAAATTGCTGTGAAAGAATGAAAATTGCAAAAAAACCAACTGGGATGTTACAAATACTGCAAGTCCTCTAAACAAGAGAACCAAAACTTCCTTGAATGGTTTGCTTGCCTGCCATGCCTGCTTGTTAAATGGGAATAAGTGGCAGGTATTCGTAAGAGAAAGAAAAAGGGAAGTGTCATGAAGATAAGATGGCAGACTTGTTTCATGCCTTGCTTCATTCAGCCGTGACTAGGTCTGTTAAAGTGGGAAGGAGGTGGGGTTGGTTATCTCAAGACCTCTTGTCTTCATCTAAAGGTATCATTTGCATGAACACGATATAGAGAAGATCTGTGTTTATTTGATTTTACATATATGGAAATAAAACCAGATGAGACCCTGGTGTCCTGGTTTCAGCTGGGATAGAGTTAATATTCTTCCTGGTAGCTGGTATAGTGCTGTGTCTTGGATTTAGGATGAGAATAATGTTGATAACACAGTGATAATTTAGTTGTTGCTAAGTAGTGCTTACACTAGTCAAGGACTTTTCAGTTTCCCAGGTGCACAAGAAGCTGGGAGGGGGCACAGCCAGGACAGCTGACCCAACCTGGCCAAAGGGCTATTCCATACCATATGACATCATGCTCCATATGTAAACTGGGGGGAGTTGGCAGAGGGGCAGCGATTGCTGTGCAGGGCCGGGCTGGGCATTGATGAGTGGGTGGTGAGAAATTGCATTGTGCATCACTTGTTTTGTACAGTCTTCTTTCTTTTTTTTTTTTCCCTTCTCTTCCTCTGCTGTCCTATTAAACTGTCTTTGTCTCAACCCACGGGTTTTACTTTTTTTTTTCCCCAATTCTCTTTCTCATCCCACCAGGGCTCTGGGGGGAGGGTGAGCGAGCGGCTGTGTGGTGCTTAGTTGCTGACTGGGGTTAAACCATGACAGTCCTTTTTTGCTCTTTATACTGCTCAGCAAGCTTGGCTTGTTTGAGTTTCTGTTGTGTCCAACACAGCATATCTTTGGCCATCATTTACCAACTCCTCTGGGGTGCCACTTACCTGGGTGCCACTTACCTCTTGTTCTATACCATCTACATCATGCCCAGGTCCTACCCTTTCCAATATATTCCAATTAATCACCACAATTTTTCCCGTCTTTTGATATATACACACAGACATCGTTCCCTTGGTCTATGGGCCATCCCTCTAAAATGTCCACTGAGTTCATTTAGTCCATGACTTTGGGCTCCATCTGTCATAACAGTCCTTCAGGACAGGAGAGATGGTGTGTGGTGTTGGATTGTTGCATGGTGAAGCCATTTCTGGTTCCATCACCACTGCACTGTGCTCGGTTTCATCAAAATGCATTCTTCATTAATTTGGGTGATTCTTACTGTATACCATTGATATGGCATATAGCAACCATAGAAGTGATTACACACAGTGTGATATAGCAATTAACATCATGCCATTCAGTTCATTGGCTACTTTCACCCAAAATCAAATCCCCTTGAGGCACACATTGGACTTCGCCATCCTTTTGCATTACCCACCAAGTGCACCCAGGTCCTTGAGTAAAAGCAATCCCACGAATGGGTTTGCCTTTGCCCGAGGCAGGAGTAACCCAGACTGTCTTCCCCAGCATATTTTTCGGTGCAGTACAGGGACTCTATTCCCTCCTACAGTATGCAAAAGTTTTGATTGGGCAGGGCCAGCTCGATTGGCAGATCCCCTAGTGTTGACTAACCAGGTGGCCTTTGCTAAATGTGTATCCCAATGCTGGAACGTCCCAGCACCCGTTGCTCTCAGTGTAGCCTTTAACAGTCCATTGTATCGTTCCATTTTCCCGGAGGCTGGTGCATGATAGGGGATGTGATATACCCACCCACGTGGGCCATGCTCTTTGGCCTGGGTGTCTATGAGGTTGTTTTGGAGATGAGTCCCATTGTCTGACTCAGTTCTTTCTGGGGTGCCATGTTGCCACAGGACTTGCTTTTCAAGGCCCAGGATAGTGTTCTGCGCAGTGGCATGGGGCACGGGATATGTTTCCAGCCATCCGGTGGTTGCTTCCACCATTGTAAGGACATGGCACTTGGCTCAGTGGGTTTATGGGAGTGTGATAGAATCAATCTGCCAGGCCTCCCCATATTTATATTTCAGCCATCGTCCTCCATACCACATAAGCTTTAACTGCTTGACTTGCTTGATTGCAGCACATGTTTCACATCTGTGGATATCGTGGATATCGCAACCTCTGTAATAGTGTCCATGGTCAAGTCCACCCCTTGATCACGAGCCCATCTATATGTTGCATCTCTTCCTTGATGGCCTGAGGTGTCATGAACCCACCGAGCTATTAATAATTCACCCTTATGTTGCCAGTCCAGATCCACCTGAGCCACTTCAATCTTAGCAGCCTGGTCCACCTGCTGGTTGTTTTGATGTTCTTCAGTGGCCCAACTCTTGGGTACGTGAGCATCTACGTGATGTACTTCTACAACCAGGTTCTCTACCTGGGCAGCGATGTCTTGCCACAATGCTGCAGCCCAGATGGGTTTGCCTCTGCGCTGCCAGTTGCTCTGCTTCCATTGCTGCAACCACCCCCACAGGGCATTGCCACCATCCATGAGTCAGTATAGAGGTGGAGCACTGGCCACTTTTCTCCGCCAGCAATATCTAAAGCCAGCTGGATGGACTTCACCTCTGCAAATGGACTTCTCCTTCAGCAGTTTCTGCGACTTGTTGTATAGGACTCCATACAGCAGCCTTCCACCTCTGATGTTTTCCTACAAGACAACAGGACCCATCAGTGAACAGGGCATATTGCTTCTCATTTTCTGGCAGTTTATTATACACTGGGGCCTCTTCAGCATGTGTCACCTGTTCCTCCGGCAATATTCTGAAATCCTTGCCTTCTGGCCAGTCCATGATCACTTCCAAGATTCCTGGGCGACTGCGGTTTCCTGTTCGAGTCTGTTGTGTGATCAGTGCAACACACTTACTCCACATAGCATCAGCTGCATGATGTGTAGAGGGGATCCTCCCTTTGAACATCCAGCCCAGCACCGGCAGTCAGGATGCCAGCAGGAGCTGTGCTTCAGTACCAACCACTTCCAAAGCAGCTCGTGCCCTTTCATATGCTGCCATATTTCTTTTTCACTTGGGGTATAGCGGGCCTCGGATCCTCTGTATCCCTGACTCCAAAACCCTAAGGGTCGACCGTGAGTCTCCCCTGGTGCTTTCTGCCAGAGGCGCCAGGTAGGGCCATTCTCCCTGCCTGCAGTGTAGACCACGTTCTTTACATCTTGTCCTGCCCAGACAAGATGGCTACTGCATGAACTATCTCCCGTTTAATTTGTTCAAAGGCTTGTCGTTGCTCAGGGCCCCATTTGAAATCCTTCTTCTTCTGGGTCACTGGATAGAGAGGGCTTACGATCAGATTAATTCGGAATATGCATTCTCCAAAAACCCACAACGCCTAAGAAAGCTTGTGTTTCCTTTTTGCTAGTTGGTGGAGACATGGCTGTTATTTTGTTGAACACATCCATTGGGATCTGATGACTTTCCATCTTGCCATTTTATTCCTAAAAACTGGATCTCCTGTGCAGGTCCCTTGACCTTACTATGTTTTATGGCAAAACCAGCTTTCAGAAGGATTTGGGCTATTTTCTTCCCTTTCTCAAAAACCTCTTCTGCTGTGTTGCCCCACATGATGATGACATCAATGGATTGCAGGTGTTCAGAGCCTCACCCTGTTCCAGTGCCGTCTGGATCAGTCCATGGCAAATGGTAGGGCTGTGTTTCCACTCCTGAGGCAGTTGATTCCAGGTCTGCTAGACACCCCTCCAAGTGAAAGCAAACTGTGGCCTCCACTCCGCTGCCAAAGGGATGAGAAAAACGCATTAGCGATACCGATTGTGGCACACCGCTTGGCTGCCTTTGACTTCAGGTCGTATTGAAGTTCTAGCATGCCCGGCACGGCAGCACTCAGTGGCAGCGTGACTTCATTCAGGCCACGATAGTCTACTGTTAGTCTCCACTCTCCATTAGACTCTTGCACTGGCCATATGGGACTGTTAAAGGGTGAGTGAGTCTTGCTGGTCACTCCTTGGCTCTCCAGTCGACAAACCAGCTTATGGATGGGAATCAGGGCGTCTCGGTTGGTGCAATATCGCCATCGGTGTGCTGTTGTGGTGGCGACCAGCACCTGTTGTTCTTCAGCCCTCAGCAACCTCACAACAGAAGGGTCCTCTGAGGGACCGGGCAAGGTGGACAGCTGTTTAATTTCCTCCGTCTCCAAGGCAGCTATACTGAAATCCCCCTGGTACCCTTTTGGGCCCTTGAAATACCCTCTCCTGAGGTTGTCTATGCCCAGGATGCACAGAGCCTCTAGGCCAGTCCCAATGGGGTGCTTTTGCCGCTCGTTCCCAGTTAAGCTCACTTCGGCCTCCAATACAGTTAGCTGTTGGGATCCCCCGTCACTCCAGAAATACAGATGGGTTCTGCCCCTATATAGCTTGATGGCATTAGGGTACAGTGTGCACCGGTGTCCACTAGAGCCTTATACTCCTGTGGGTCTGATGTGCCAGGCCATCGAATCCACACAGTCCAGCAAACCCGGCTGTCCCTTTCCTCCACCTGGCTGGAGGCAGGGCCCCTCTAGTCCTGGTCATAGTATTCGTTACTCACTTCTTGTAGATATGAGTCAGGAGTCCCTTCATTAAAATCAGGAGTAAGATCAGCCCTTCTACTCTGTCTGGGGAACTGCCCACTGGAAACTGGAGCTGCAGTTTTCCTGGAAGAACCCCCTTGTGTGATTGTTTTTCCTTGCAACTCACGTACCCATGCCTCTAGGGTCAAGGTAGGTTTTCCATCCCACTTCCTCAAGTCCTCCCCGCAGTCACACAGGTAAAACCATAGGGTGCCCCATGGTGTGTACCCACCGTATCCTCTCTCTTGAGCAGAGGAACATTTACTCCTAATAGCTGAGATACTGGTCCGTGCAGGTGGGGAGCAGGATCTATCCTCTTTGAGTTGCTGGACCACAGTTTCTCCACAGCTGAGACGAGGGAGGAAGAGAGACTTTCTTCATATTGCCGGAGTTGGCCAGCCAATTCATCCACTCTTTGCCCCTTTCCGTCTTTCCAGGTTATTACTGCCAATGAGCTGGCATACAACGATGGTGCGCTCCGTACCAACTTCTGCCACATGGGTCATGTGCACTGGACTTAATCTGGATCTTTGGATAACTGCTCATTGTCCAGGTCATCATAAATCACCTCCAGCACAGTGAATTCCCTCAGGTACTGGATACCTCTCTCCATGGTGGTCCACTTGCCTGGGTGACATATAACATCATCCTTGAAGGGATACCTTTCCTTCACACCTGACAGGAGTCGCCTCCAGAAGCTGAGGGCTTGTGGCCCTTTTCCAATCGCTTTGTCAATGCCCCCTTCCCTAGAAAGGGATCCCAGCTGCTTGGCTCCCCTACCCTCTAATTCCAGGCTACTGGCCCCGTTATCCCAGCATCAGAGCAGCCAGGTGACAATGTGCTTGCCTGGATGACGGCTGAAATCCTTTTGCATATCTCGCAGCTCACTCAGGCATAGAGATTGGGTGGTTACCGTCTTGTTTATGAGTTCTTCCTCTCCCTCCAAGGAAGAGGAGGAACCCTCCCACTGAGTTCTTCCTCGGGGGGAAGCAGGGATTTCTTCCTCTTCCTCTTCCTGTTCTCATGATGGCCCTGCTTTAGAGTAGTCTTTCTCCTCACTGCCAGGGCAGTATGCTTCTTCCTCCTGCTCCCTCTCAGGAGAAGCTTCTTCATCCCTTACTAAATGAGCTGACTTCCTCTTCCAAGATTTCTTCCTGTGTATGGGGGCGACTGATACTGCATGGGTTGGTTCTCTGGTTCAGATGCAGTGCCTGTTGCAGGGGTTTGAGTAGCCGCAGTGCCTGTCATGGGGGTTGGAGTAGTCACAGTGCCTGTCGCCAGGGTTGGAGTAACCACAGTATTCTTAAATAGTTGTTTAACCCTAAGCAAGACCTGACACACATTCAGGAGACATAGCAATAGGACCATGCTGGTTTGAACATCCCAAGGATATTCAAAATTCTCAAGAGCTATTGTCATTAACGTGGAGAAGAAGGGGAAGATGGAGGAAGGTGTCTCCTCCATAGGTTGGCTCTCTGAGGAGAAAAAGTAAAAAGTGTAATTATTAATAATTTCTGATAGATGGCTCCTGAAACACAGAGGTGACAGCAATGCTGAGTACAAACACAAGATTGATCCACAATCAACAATTTTATCATGCCATAAGCCAGTGTTACACAGTACAACAAAGGGATAACCTTACTCCACCTCCCAGAGGTAATAAACAGCACATAAATACTGATAAATGGTATATACAGCAAGTAAGGTGGTATATAACATGACTCTGGGAACAAATACCACAACTCTGAGAGCAAGTAAATCAACATTATGACCAGCAACTACTAAACTAGGATAATGAATGCTTATAACAAATTTGTTTTCATGCACTCTGGTCAGATCTGTTGTTATCTTAACCCTTCGAGCCCCATGTTGGGTGCCAAAAAGGACTGTCATGGTTTAACCCCAGTCAGCAACTAAGCACCACACAGCCACTCGCTCCCCCTCCCCCCCTCCCCCCCCAGTGGGATGGGGGAGAGAATAGGAAAAAAAAAAGTAAAATCTGTGGGTTGAGATAAAGACAGTTTAATGGGACAGAAAAGGAAGAGAAAACAACAACAACAACAATAATAATAATGATCAAAGAATGTACAAAACAAGTGATGTACAATGCAATTTCTCACCACCTGTTGACCGATGCCCAGCCCGTCTCCGAGCAGTGATCGCTGCCCCTCAGCCAACTCCCCCTGGTTTCTACACTGAGCATGATGTCATATGGTATGGAATAGCGCTTTGGCCAGTTTGGATCAACTGTCTTGGCTGTGCCCCCTCCCAGCTTCTGGCAGAGCATGGGAAGCTGACAAGTCCTTGACTAGTGTAAGCACCGCTCAGCAACAACTAAATTATCAGTGTGTTACCAACATTATTC
Organism: Ciconia boyciana; assembly: GCF_034638445.1. NCBI lineage: Eukaryota > Metazoa > Chordata > Aves > Ciconiiformes > Ciconiidae > Ciconia > Ciconia boyciana. The sequence goes on from NC_132937.1 coordinate 24,717,961, forward strand.
TCATCCTATATCCAAAACACAGCACTATACCAGCTACTAGGAAGAAAATTAACTCTATCCCAGCTGAAACCAGGACACCAGGGTACTTCTAACTTTGAAACTCACATCATTGCAATAACAGCTGATATTAAGTACAATAACTGATCGTATTGATAATTCAAGTCCTGAACTAATGTAAAAGGACAGAAAAGGTGGAACTTCTTAAACTAGTAGCACCACAGTACAGTTCTTCAATGCCTTTAACATTTTTAACAGTTTAGTATTTCTATTGCCAAAAGAAATACTTATTTTATCCCTTCTCATGAATTAGTAACACTTTAGATTGTTTTCGGTAACACCTGAAATACATTTTCAGCTTCAGAATGAGCACCATCATAATTTTTCTGTTTTAAACACTGTTTTTCAAATTGTACATACTTTTTGTCTGCTTGCTATTTTTCATAAAGACCCATTAAGAAAGACATTATTTTGAAGTCTTAGAAACAAGTACAGAAAGTTTTAATTGAGAGATTTCCAAAGAAAAACTGACTATTCTGTTCTGTGTTGTGTAGCATGCAGTGAATTTTAAAAGGAGAGATCATGAGAAAGATGATAATGTGAGTTACTGATACAAGCCAGGATGCCATTGGCCTTCTTGGCCACCTGGGCACACTGCTGGCTCATATTCAGCGGCTGTCAGCCAGCACCCCCAGGTCCTTTTCCACCGGGCAGCTTTCCAGCCACTCTGCCCCAAGCCTGTAGCATTGCATGGGGTTGTTGTGACCCAAGTGCAGGACCTGGCACTTGGCCTTGTTGAACCTCCCACAATTGGCCTTGGCCCATCGATCCAGTCTGTCCAGGTCCCTCTGCAGAGCCTTCCTACCCTCAATCAGATCAACACTGCCACCCAACTTGGTGTCATCTGCAAACTTACTGAGGGTGCACTCGATCCCCTCGTCCAGATCATCGATAAAGATATTAAACAAGTCTGGCCCCAACACAGTGCCCTGGGGAACACCACTTGTGACCGGCTGCCAACTGGAGTAAACTCCATTCACCACCACTCTCTGGGCTCAGCCATCCAGCCAGTTTTTTACCCAGTGAAGAGTACACCCGCCTAAGCCATGAGCCACCAGCTTCTCCAGGAGAATGCTGTGGGAAACCGTGTCAAAGGCTTTACTAGAGCCCAGGTAGATAACATCTACAGCCTTTCCCTCATCCACTAGGCGGGTCACCTGGTCGTAGAAGGACATCAGGTTGGTCAAGCAGGACCTGCTTTTCATGAACCCATGCTGGCGGGGCCTGATCCCCTGGTTGGCCTGCACATGCCTGTTGAGTGCCCTCAAGATGAACCACTCCATAATTTTCCCTGGTACTGAGATCAGGCTGACAGGCCTGTAGTTCCCCGGATCCTCCTTCCGGCCCTTCTTGTAGATGGGCGTCACACTGGCAAGCCTCCAGTCGTCTGGGATCTCCCCAGTTGGCCAGGACTGCTGATAAATGATGGAGGGTGGCTTGGCAAGCTCCTCCACCAGCTCCCTCAGTACTCCTGGGTGAATCCCTTCCGGCCCCATAGACTTGTGAGTGTCCAGGTGGTGTAGCAGGTCGTTAACTGCTTCCTCCTCGATTACGGGGGGTTTATTCTGCTCTCCGTCCCTGTATTCCTGCTCAGGGGGCTCATTCAGTTTTCTCTGAATAAATTTGTAAATAAAAGCACTGATATACGTGATGGTCACATCTCTCTCCCCTCTGCAGGTTCACAGTTCTTGTTATGATGCTACAGATCTACAGTCACTCCATAGGCCTGAATCAATGCCAGCTTTCTCTTTCTGTAACAGAGCAGAGATAGCACTGACCACTCAAACTTCAATGTTCTGATGGCATTAAACCTCAAAGAAAATATTGACAAAGACACAGGTAGACATTGCAAAATTCCTTTTCCAGCCTCACACCGGAATTGGAGCTTTATGTCCCCAGCTCCTGGAGCATGGGTTTACATGGTGCTTCAAGTCCTGCAGTCCTATAAAACCAGATGACCTCCTCCTTTCTCTATTTTTATGGCTCCACAGAAGCCTTGCTTTTCCCTTAAAAATTCCTCCTCCCAGGAGATACTGAGTTAATAGAAGTTAGTAAGTTAATGATGGCATAAAGCGAATTGAGAAGACAACCATCCTTCATTTTCTGGCCTTCTCCTGTTTGTCCCGGCCGAGACCCTTGTGCTCCAGCCATCTCAGCACCTACCAAGTGTTTCAAGCACAGCTCGGGGGCTCAATGTTCCAAGCTTTTCTCTTCCATGGGTGTGACATGAGGGGGATTCATGAAGAGCCGCAAATGAAATAAACCATAAAACATGGCTTTTTCATAAGGCAGGATGAAGGAGCTGTGAAGAAAGGTAAGGTTTGCCATGCACTGAGCCCCATTTTGGGCCTACAGTGGAGACACAACCATCAACAAGAAAAGGTAGCTGAGGCTGCCATGGGCTTGTTATAATTAATAAGAGTTTGCCTAAGGGAAAATTGTTTTTCCTGTGAATAAATTACTCACTCTACTCTTGAAAACATACAGAAAGGATGAAGTTGGTGCATCTCTGCAGAGGCACCTTATGCTCAAATCTAACGATTTATTTGTGGTGTTGTCAGTTCGTATCACACAGAGCTTCTAAGAGCTGATCAGCTCAACAGTGCATGTGACTGAACAGTGTTGATTGTACAAGTGCAACATATTAAAAAAAAAAAAATCAAACACCATACCTGACATCAGTCTCTCTGTTCATTAACAGTATTACATTAGCAGATTGCTTTATATGGCTTAGCATATAACATAGCAAATGGGTATGACAGTTTGCAGGATAGAGGAAGCACAGCATAAATACAGCGTATCACTTTCACAAACACAGGATTTTCAAAACTCTGGCAATATTATAGAAATAAGAATGAAGCTTCATATGCAATTAAATACAAATAACTGGACTTAAGTATTTACTGTACAATAATTCCTGATAGTGCTTTGCAGAACTGAATTTATTTACAATATTCTGTAAAGAGCAAACACCATTTCACTCAAAGCTAGATGCATGAAGGAAAATAGAGAAAACAGAGATGCTACTTTAAGGTAAATACTGTCATATCCAATGTCAAGATTTATGTGGCTTACAACCATTCATAAAATTCTTATTTTGGCCAAATTTATTATTTATTTTTTCAATTACAGTATCAAAGTCAAGAGGCCGTTTTTTTAAGAAGGAGGATATGGCAGCTGCTTCCCACAGGTGGATTGTTTAGGTGCTTACATATGAATTTGCAGAGCAGCCTTAAGCAGACTTTCATGACAAGCTCAGTCAGTAGTTTCATTTCATTTATACAGAAGCAGGATCCAGTATAAAATAATTACTTTACAGTTATGCTTTTAAACAATAGGGTTCAATGTTTTTTATATTCCAGTCATCTTTCACACCCAAATCTGCTGACAGTAGCTGGGAATTAACTGATCCCATTTAATAGTGCTACTAATCATAACACAATTGCACCCTGCAGGGCCTCTGGCACCTGTTTGATCCTCCTGCAGCTTTTGACTACCAGAGGGAATAGCTCCAAACTTAAGATACTTGCAAAACACGATAAATAACAGCTTTCTTCCTAACTCTGTACTCTGTCCATTTTTATTACTTCTTCAATTTATCAGATACTTCACCTATTAACTTCCACAAATTGGTAATGAGGAGTTTCGTAATGACTCCTCAATGTAGGGCATTGAGATACCATGGGCATACACACCGTCATGTGTCATAGCGTGTTAATACACTGAGGGCAGCAGGAATGAAGTAGTAAAGCAGTCAAAATACAGAAGCTTTCAATCTGAGGCATTAGGCAACCTCTTAATGCCTCAATCTGAGGCATTAGGCAAGTCTCCATTTCATAAAGCTCTGGAATTGCAACCGCTCCGAGGAGGTAAGAGAGGAGGACGTGCCAGCAGTATCAGCACGGCAACAGCACCAGTGCTACTGACCCAGAAAGAAAACACTCCCCTGGGGAGATTTCTTCCAGCTGCTTCACACAGTCCTACTCCACATATCGAACACAAAAAGCAACAAAGCAGCAGCCGATCAGTGCCACCATAGATGCCGAAATCACAGTGACCACGCTGCCGGCAACACTAACCAAGAGCCCCAGGCCCACACCGAGAATGATCTGGGCCAGCTGGACCATGCAGGTGAGAGCAGCACAGTCAATGCCCTTCCCTCGCCCGTGCTCTCCAGCTTGTTCCCCATCCTGCAGGTTCAGGCTCTGCAAATAAACACAAAACAAAACCCAGTGAAATGAGACAGCACTGATAACTTGCAGCTCTCGGCCAACGCACTGTCACGACCCCCCAGGTGCAGCAAGACAGGACAATAGCTCTCTGCTTCCCTTCCGTTTTTTCTGCTTGTCCCACAGAGGTTACGGAATTCAAACAGATTTTAAAAGTTATGATGAGTTTTCCAAGCTCCCTCCCAAATGGTCCCGTTTCTCCCATCTGCAATTTTTCCCTCTATCCCTTCTCTCAAGGAAAGAAATGAAACTTGATCAGAAAAATTAGCCGTTTCCTTCAAGTTGAGGTCTATTTGAGGTCTAGCAAACTGACATTTCACAGTACAGGACACTCCGTCATGGAAAATTTAGCTCCAGCTCTCATGGTTGAAGGAGAGCCTCAAAGGGATGTTAAGATGAGTCATACTATGTCCCACACACATACAGATCATAATTAGTTATAATGGAGTACTGTGCTCTGAAGTTATGCCTCAAAGCACATAAAGGAGTTCAGAACTAAAATCTAAATTTAATGCCTTTATTGCTGGGGAAAAAAAGAAAAATCTGAAAACAAATGTCCAGACTAGGATTCTTCTACACTACTGAAGACCATTATTAACAACTGATTATCTGTATATCTGCTATGATAGAACTAACAGAGCAAAAGGCTTCATTTATTATATACAAGCATCTCGTATATAAGTACCCTGTGAGAGTGGTCGATCACTGGAACAGGTTGACCAAAGGGCTTGTGGAGCCTCCATCCTTGGAAATATTCAAACCAGACTGGACATGACCCTGGGCAACCTGCTCCAGGTGGCCCTGCTTGAGCAGGGGTTGGACTACATGATCTCTGGAGGTCCCTTCTAACTTCAGCTGTTCTATGGAGCAGATCATCCTGAGTGCTATCACACGGCATGTAGAGGATAACCAAGGGATCAAGCCCAGCCAGCATGGGTTCAGGAAAGGCAGGTCCTGCTTGACCAACCTGATCTCCTTCTATGACAAGGTGACCCGCTTAGTGGATGAGGGAAAGGCTGTGGATGTTGTCTATCTAGACTTCAGTAAAGCCTTTGACACCGTTTCCCACAGCATTCTCCTGGAGAAACTGGCTGCTCATGGCTTGGACCGGTGTACGCTTCGCTGGGTTAAGAACTGGCTGGATGGCCAGGCCCAAAGAGTGGTGGTGAATGGAGTTTACTCCAGTTGGCAGCTGGTCACAAGCGATGTTCCCCAGGGCTCAGTACTGGGACCAGTCCTGTTTAATGTCTCTATCAATGACCTGGATGAAGGGATCGAGTGCACCCTCAGTAAGTTTGCCAACGACACCAAGTTGTGTGGGAGTGTTGATCTGCTTGAGAGTAGGAAGGCTCTGCAGAGGGATCTGGACAGGCTGGATCAATGGGACTAGGTCAATTGTATGGGGTTCAACAGGGCCAAGTACAAGGTCCTGCACTTGGGTCACAACAACCCCATGCAACGCTACAGGCTTGGGGAAGAGTGGCTGGAAAGCTGCCCGGCAGAAAAGGACCTGGGGGTGTTGGTTGACAGCCGGCTGAATATGAGCCAGCAGTGTGCCCAGGTGGCCAGGAAAGCCAACGGCATCCTGACTTGTATCAGAAATAGTGTGGGCAGCAGGACTAGGGCAGTGATCATCCCCTGTACTCGGCACTGGTGAGGCCACACCTTGAATACTGTGTTCAGTTTTGGGCCCCTCACTACAAGAGAGACATTGAGGGGCTGGAGCGTGTCCAGAGAAGGGCAACGAAGCTGGTGAAGGGTCTGGAGCACAAGTCTGATGAGGAGCGGCTGAGGGAGCTGGGGTTGTTTAGCCTGGGGAAAAGGAGGCTGAGGGGAGACCTTATGGCTCTCTACAAATACCTGACAGGAGGTTGTAGAGAGATGGGGGCCGGTCTCTTCTCCCAGGTAACAAGTGATAGGGCGAGAGAAAATGGCCTCAAGTTGCGCCAGAGGAGGTTTAGACTGGATATTAGGAAATTTTAGTTCACTGAAAGGGTTATCAAGCATTGGAACAGGCTGCCCAGGGAAGTGGTTGAGTCGCCATCCCTGGAGGTATTTAAAAGACGTTTGGATGAGGTGCTTAGGGACATGGTATAGTGGTGGTCTTGGTGGTGTTAGGTTTACGGTTGGACTTGATGATCTTAAAGGTCTTTTCCAACCTATACAATTCTGTGATTCTGTGATTCCCCCCAGGAAGGATCTATTCTGTTTTGTTGGGAAATTACATGATAGTTTACATATTTATTGTTCTTCTTGCATAGGCTGTTGAATAGAGAAGGTTGTATTGTAACAAACAAGAGGTTTCCATACTGTAGGCTAACTGTGTTGCTGTCTTCTGGTATCCAAATGCTCTTGGCCATTAAGATGCTTTTTGCTTTTCACAAGACCTATTACATTGCCTTTGAGCTGTTACCACCCAAAGCTCAAAAGTACGGGAGACAAACAGTCTCTTCCTAATCCAGTAGACAAAATTGAATTTGGATCCTAGGGAACAGCAGCACGAAACAAGAGTTGAAATGGCAGCATGTTAAAACCCAGCACATGATTTTGGTAGAATGCATAGTGAGGAAAATGTCTGTTCTTTGTTCTGGAATGATACAGTCCTTTCACCTGAAGTATTTCCAATTTTAGACTTTTTTTTTTTTAAATTATATCTATTTTCCTGGTCTGTGCCCAGTGTTCCTATGTGTTAGTAGTTCTGACCACAATTATATTAATGTGTAAATAAACGCAATCTTGCACTCGATGTTTCCTCTTTATTTTTTCTATCTTGTACATTACAGAAGATTTGAGATAAACCTAATTCTGTTAATATCAGATGTAACATAGAATTATATATCATTTAACATCTGGCATAGAAAGTACCATATACCAAACAAGAAACAGTCGGTTGTCTTACAAGTAACATTTGAATATATTAGCCTATTAAATATAAGGTCCATGCACACTTCAGCATATTTTATTTCACTTCTGTCTTGGAACAGCTCTAAATCAGAGCTGGACTACAATTTTGTCTTTACTCCCTCTCTTTGAGTTGTCTGGCCTGAGGTTAGGATTGTGATCTCACCCTAAACTGGGTTCATTCCCTGTCCTTTGTTCTATCTTTCTAAAACTCTTCATCATGATTGTTCTCTGTTGGAAGGAATAGAGAAATTAACTGAAAAATTAGGAATCAGATCTATGAAATATTTAACCACATTGAGACATCCTCCTAGGATACAATGGAATAATTAAGAGTTTTCTTGTATTCATCATTCAGATGGTGATGTTTAAAAGCTGTACAGAACAGTAGGACATGTTGTCAAGGACTAGATCTAGCCCTGTGCTGGTCTCAACTATGTTTCTATGTTGTTTTTCAATGGTTCAACATTTCCTTTATTAATTTCTTCGAATATCCTGAGATATAATGAGAACTTTTCCTAAGTCCTCCCAACTCTTTTAATCCTTCTTGTTTCCAGCTCTCTCACTAACTTAAGAGACTTGAGAGAACTTTTCCGTTGAAGAGCTCAACACTTTACAAGACACGAAGATCCTGCTGTGGCCAGTAACATGATATAAGGAATGCAAGCTTTTCCAGATTTTCCTTGGAAACAGGATTTCATGCTGTGGAGGACCAAAAACCAGCCCCAGCCATTTAGAGAGATAATAAGAATGTGGTATATACTTTAATACTGAACTATATGAAACTGTACTTCAATTTCATATCTTTATTAGCTAACAGTTTTTGTAACACTTTGCAGTTAACTAAAAATTCTGTCAGCCTTTACAGTGTGGTTATTAACCTTAGGAACTCAGAAGTCAAGTCCTAGGCTAATACAGCTGGAAGGAAGGATATAAGGAAGGTAGTGCTTGAAGGCAACACGAAGTGGAACCCTGTTATCTGCTTACTGCCTGAACACGTACTGTGATTGGCTTTGTTTCAGCTGTGATGATAAATAATTATTTGTCTCACTGCAGGATTGTTTGGAGAGTTTGGAGCTGGGACCTCAACTCTCTCTGTCAGAAACTTTCCATTCAAAACATGTGTCATCATAAATATTTTGAAATTAAAATTAAAAGCTGCTCACCAGTTCTATCCAGTTTTCTCCCAAAGCAGACTAAACACGCCCAGACAGATATAAACTTACCCTTCCTTAGACACTGAACTCACCTCTTCTTCCCTGTGATACTCTGCAATGAGGTGGAATGGCACTGTGTACAGCGTGCTGGACATGACACCAAAGAGGGAACACAGAGCCAGAGTGGAATAGACATTGGGAAACAAGCCAATTAATCCAGTACCCAATCCAAAAAGTAGGTATCCAATGAAATAAAGTCCCTTTAATCCTATGTATGGCAGAAGGATTTTCTGCAGGTCTGTGAAAAGAAAGTTAAAATGCTGATAAGACTAAAACAAAACAGGTCACATTTCATCAGGGAGTTCCTTTAAGGGGTTTTATTTTGTAAAATGCAATGAAGGAGACACTATTCCTGATTTTGGAAGTTGCCTTGAATTACTGTAGGTATAAACTTGCCAGAGAATACTTGCTTATTCTGGGGACAGTCTTATTCTGGCATAGCCAACTCCAGAGAATAAGTAGTTAACAACCATTCTGGAAGAACTGCCTCACTGACAACCTCAGAAATTTCCACTGTTTGATTATAATGCAAACGTTTGGCATCAACCTCTGTCTGAGCTGAGAAAGGTGCTACAGAAATGCCTGTAGTTAAGCTCCAAAGGGAAAAAGATTTTCCTCATGCCTCTTTTAGATGCTCAATTCAGCCCCCCAAATGCTACTCATTTGAGTTTTCAGATCGCAAGTAGTTTTTTTAATCCTTGGTAAGAGCTATGGTGAAATCCATCTGGGGAACTGTGCTAGCATATTTACACATAATTTTGAAGAGCAAGGTTCATGCTTCTGGCAAGAACTTCTACTGCCCTGTGAAGAAGTTATTTTACGAGGAATGCAGATGGGGAGAAGCCATCAGAAGGACCTTTGAGAACCTACAGCTACAGCACTGCTAGGTGAAAGAGCATCTCAGAATGATGCCCATGGCATCCATTTTAGTCTGGCATTTAACTTCAGGATGATTTTCAGTGTTCAGGGTCAGTTCACATGCAGAACAATGCCTTACTCCCAAAGTGACCCCTCATCATGTGGTCAGGAACTGTTCATGTTAAGATACGAGTTTCTGACAATGCTGAGAATGTAACATTTCTTAAAGTTTTAATGTGGAAAAAAAACAGTTAATCTGGTATCACTTTGGTTTTTTAAACAATGGCAAATAGTGAACAGCTTAAACACTGTTTCAAAACACAGTGCTGGAGTACATTCCTGGGTACTTACAAGAATAGACTGATGAAGAAATTGCGTTGATGCACAGCCCCCAGCATCCCACCTCTACTCCTGTTTTGTAGGTAAGGTAAAGCGTGGAGTTATGAGGTGCATAAGGACTACCCTGGTATACAACCTGAAAGAGACCACAAAGATCGCAGAAGGCAAGGATGGACTGCATGTATATAATACCTCCTTCTTATGAGAACAGGGTACTCAACACAGGGCCTCATCCCTGGTAGGGGAGATAATTAGCACCCAAGAAATCTGTTAAGCAGTGCCCTAACCATCCCTTCACAGTTCTCCAGGTTTCACACTCATTTCTCCCAGATTCTCACATCCCAGGCTCTTCCTCATTTATTACTCTCTGCCTTTTCCTGGACTGTCCACTCTACACTGACTCGTTTGCTCTTTTTCCTTTGGGTGTCTTATTTCCCACTCTCCTCTTTCCACTTCTGCCTTCTTGCCTTAGCCTTTCTTTCCCTAATTTATCTACAATTATTTTTTTTGTTTTCCCAACACACTCATTTTTCCACCCAGTAATTATCTCATTCAGCTCCTTATCTAGGCAAGCAAAACGTTTTCTTTCAGTTGTTCATACACTCTGCAGGAAAAAAACCCCTCCCTCTCACCTGCACAGACAAAAAAAGGCAAGGAAATGGGAACACTGCATGGAAACCACAGAAAAAAGGAAGTAGCAATGAGAGGATTTGTTCCAGGAGCATATTTGTACCATGGAAGAAAGGAGGCAGACAGGATTGTATAAGCAAGAATCACCGGCAGGGACGTACAGTCTTACTGCTTGGGAATGGCGTGGGAAAGGGAGCACTGGATATCATGAAGGCAAAGAGTTGCTGGCAGAAGGGACTCAGGGAAAGGTTTAAAGAGGTATGGCAGGGACAGCCAAATTAAAGGAGACAAGAGCTTTCAGCTACCAAGTAGCTCACTGTGTGCAAAGACCTGCAGAGCCTGAGGCCAGGGATGCTGCACTGCAGGTGAACAGCTTTGTGCCGACAGTGCCCACGCACCAGGATAAGGCCAGCGGCATCCAAGCAACATCAGCATTACTTTAGTTAGGAAACCTACCCATCTCGGAGCAGCTCCAAAGCCAAAGCAGAGAATGGATGTGTTTGGAACAGCTCCGAGAGCTTCATTTGGAACACTTAAATAGACACAAATAGCCTTACAAATACTAAAAGGTTTTCCCCAAAGATCCAACAGACTGGGTCAGAATGAGGGCCTGAGATCAATTAGCTGTTTTACAAAACTCTTGCTGAGCCATCCAGATGCAACTGGCTCTCCCACCACTGTCATTTCTTCAGGATTATAACACCGTCTCATTTCTTTTTGGTGGAGGAGGAGATGCTACGAGGAAAGAGAAGTGAGAGGATTGTATGCTTTTACCTGTCCCATGAAATCTGTGAAGAAGAGCATGTTGGACAGGAAAGCCATCCATCCAAAGAGGTGGCTCACACACAGATAGCGATAGTGGGATGGCATGCTTAAAAGTGTCTTCAGGAGTGATTGAAGGGTCATCCGCCTTTGATCCTAAAAGCAAGTATTTAACAATAATACTGTATTATTGCCCTGAGGGCTAATAAAATAGCTGACAGCAAATGAAGAAGGCCTCAGCACCTTTTCTTTGATAAACTTCCGAAGTTTTTTAGTTTTTGCTAGGAAGGGTTGCTTGGGTAATGAATGTCCTTCAATATATATTTGATTTGTAGAGCCATTGCCTAATAAAGTAATCAGAAGGATTCACAGAGACTCTGGGAGAGCTGGGGTGTAACATTTCCTGCTGTTACAATCAGTCATATTATTATTTACTTGTAGAACCAAGTGAAAATTTTCTGCCAAAACAGCTTCAGTGGAATTTAAAAAAAAAAACAAAAACAGAAAAAAAAATAAGTTCTTTATGGAGGCAATCAGGTTTAGACTGAAAATTTAAATTTGCCACGGAAAAAATGAAACTCAAAATACTTCCTGAGAATTAAAATGTATCAGTTGTGTAATACGGCACTTCTGAGATCTCGTCGCCATTCCCTACTATGTGCTAAATTCCCTAGAAAACGTCACCTCTTCTGGAGTATCGTGAGATTTCCACTATGTACTGTCCTCCCCTCCATGAAGCAGGGAGAGACTGTGATACATCACAGGAGATGCAGCACCAGTCAAACTCTTAGCAGCCAGAGTACGTGAACTCCAGCACCTGAACATCTCATCTCATGGGAGAAATAACTCATTTCAAAATCTGGTGCTGGTTAACAAATCTCACTGATGGGGAAAAACAAAATTTCTCACCACCTTCAATGACCCACCTTATCTCCCTCCTCCTTGTCTGAGCCCTGTGCCCAAAAACTCTCTCTCAGTTTCTTTTCCAGGCACATTCATCTGACCACTTGTATCACTTGAATTTTTTTAGTACTGTAGGTATGCTTGATGTCAGGCATTTGCAACACACAATTCTTACTGCTTTAAAGCTTCTGCATGGTTCTTTGCTTTTAAAGAAAAAAAACGATATCATTTTATCTGTGCATGGTGGGACACTTCCAATTTTCTCTAGTGATGTTTGGAGGCAACAGTGTTGGGAGAGATGGTAAGGGAAGCTGTATGGTCATGAAATGTGGAAGAACTGTAAAAGTTATGTTCATCACTGGAAAGGTGAATTTTGTTTTCAATTTGCTGTAAGATAATGATTTCTTTTTCCTTCCTTCAATGTTCTACTTACTTTTCAGAATTCTGCTTTCCTTTGAACTAGGTTATGCTGCAAGCTACTCTATGAATAATGACCACATATAGAGTTGGAAAATACTTTGCTCCAGTGGGAGGTTTTTAATCTTCATTGGAATGCCAAAATTCCAGTTGCTGACTTTCACCTTGAACTGCACATTGTCCAAATCCCTTGGAATTTCTCTTGGCATCACTGTCTCTTTTAAACAGGGTAAGATTTCTATTCTTCTACTGTTATAAAAAACAACCAAAAAAATTCCATATTGACTCATTAGTGTTATTTCAAGGATAATTACTATTGTTTGACTAGAATTATTTAATTTGTCTTCTACACAGTTCTTTAAAAGAGCCTTTCCAATCAAAGTGTTAACATAAGGTCAGGGAACTACAAAGGACACCGCTGTAATTGCAAACAATAATTTGACAGCTAGATAGAAATGCTTGCTTTCTATTTAGATATTTTAGAGAGTGGAAATGGAAACTGAAATGTTTAATGCACACATCAATACACACCAACACACAAACCCCATACTAATTTAAACGATGTGCTGAAGTTTGGCTCCGTTAAAGTGCCTTATCCTTCAAAAGCTTACAATACCCAGTCATTTTCTCTATAAAATCACTACAAGTCGAGGCCTAAGATGATTCATAAGAATGCAGAGGAATCAATATGACTTGGGTTTTATGGCAGTAGATCTTGAGTAATTTGGCACCAAACTAAAGAACAAAAGATGAATCACTTTGGATGTCTGTTCATACTGTCACACATCAAATCTCATTAATAATCATAGTAGCTATCAGCATGTAAGTGCACAGTCCTTAATTTAAAAGACATAGGGCCATGATGCCTGCAGCAAAAAAAGAAACACAGAAAAACAGGACACCAAACCATTTCTTCAAGGAAGCAATTACAGTAATGAATGAACTCAGAAAATGTGCCACAAGAGACAGACCATTAAGGCAGTGAGTGTCTAGAATTCATACATGCCCAGGCACATCAAAGAACCATGAGACAGATCAAGGCACTGTGAGCCTCTGACAGGCTGTCCAGCCAAAAATATAGGGAGGAGGGCAATGGCACAAGCTTGCCCACAGTGGACACCAGAGCTTCACCTTGGGTGTCAGACGTTACTGATTCAGTGGAATTAGTTCTTGCCAAGGTAGAGGCTACCCCGACCCCGTGTCTGCTCCCTTCGCTTTCACTGCACCTGCTCTCTCCTCTTCATTTACTTTCCTTTCTTTAGAGCCCACATGGCCCAAGCAGTCAATGACACTCAGCATCCCTGACAGTCTGGAGGATGCTCAGAGTGAACAGTGCTGGTGAAGAATGCTGGCTGCTCAAGTGGGCCTAGAGTGGGGAAACAGGGACAGCATCGCAGTGTGCTAGCCATATTCTCCCGACAAACTGTTGCTTTGCTGTCTGCGCCTCTCTGTGCTTGTCTGGCATTTGCATCCGGCAGTGTTCCTCTCTTATTCTACCTTTGTGTTATATCTGGTGTAATAATATTTTTCTTCAGGTTAGGAATACCAAGTGCTATTATAATACAAATGATAAATAGTAAAAGATAATAAATCCCTTTTATTTGTAGCTTAAACATGAGTTTAGGTTTCTAACTTATAACCATCTGCACATTCTTAGTATTTTCTACCTGATTGATCAAGACCTGTATCAGGGATAGATATACAAGAGATCAGAAGTGAAATTAAAACAAGCAACTGTTTCATCACTTATTGTTATACTTGGAGCCAAACACACACATTAGCCTTTGCTTACCTAGGGTACCGTGAGAGTGCAGTGAGGATTCCTAGCACTAAAAGTCATCCACAAAACAGTAAAAACTATTATCTGTTCGTAAGACCATTCTAGAAATGTGCTCGCCAGATATTCTTCAGGTAGATTCACCTTTTCCTAGTTGCCTTAGATTGAAGCAATCTCTCATTAAAATGCAGCAGAAACAAAATAGTGTTTCTTTGAAAATGAATGATTTGAATAGTGATGATTTGAAAGTACTGGCTATTCTCTCCCACCTAAAAGTTCTGCCAAAGACACAGCTACAACATCACTTCAAAATAAAACTAAAACTCTGGAAGCAAGGTAGCATTGTTGTAGAAGTAGCAATTTAAAACACATCAGTACCGTCAATAAATCCTCAATGAAATGTTGAGCAGCAGCATAACTGGAATGTTTACCAGACCAGGGAACAAACATTTCATATGTGCTACGTATGTAAGTGTGTGGACTTCAATGGGAGTTACAGTTTTATATCAAACATTAATGGTCTGTAGTTCTTGTCCGCAATGTGATGTTAATTCTGTCAGGACTACAGGACAACGTATATCCTCTTGACAAAAGTCACATGAGGAGGATATCAGGAGACTGAGGCAGAGCAGAAACCTGAACCTGGTTCTCCCTCACCCCTGCCAATTATTCAAAGCATCAGGACTAGTCCATCTCATCCCTCTTGCTGGAAACACTTCATAAATAAAAAAAGAGAAAGCAAGCAGGCTTTCTACTGACCCTGTATCCTAGTGGAGGATTCTTCTTCTGTGTATGTGAAAGGGCTCCATTCCAAATAGTCAGCATTAGCTAATTAAAGGGTCTCCAAGGGTGGAACGATATGGGTTACAAAATGATCTCTGCACTTACCTCTCTACGTGATGTAACAGCACATTTCCTTGGTTTAGCGACAGCCTTTATTTCTGTACATGTCGATTGTAAGTAACCGTTCTTGATTTCCTCCTCTATGGATCTATATTTATAGGCTTCAGTCACTTCCAACAAGAAGTTTGTCTCTTCATTTTTGTATGTGAGTGGGACTTCAGGAATACTGTGCAGATGTACGGTAAGGCAGATTAGGAAAACCAAGGCTGCGAAGAAGAAAATCACCTGGAATTCCGACGCCAAGGAATATCCTAGTACAGTTTGACTCCAATCCATAGCACCTGTCAGGTAACCCAGGGCTCCTCCCAAACCTACGGCAGTGGGCCAAAAGGAGAAAAAAGATCTACTGGCATTGATAAAAGAAACAGAAGTACACAGTACCCTCAACATGTGACCACCTCTAGAAATTACTGAATAATCACTCTCCAGATATTAATCACAAAAAATAGGAATACTGACCTAATCACACACATGAGCAGTTACCAAAATATCTCTTGAAAAATCTCCTCAGCTCTGGTGGACAGAGGTCTCAAAAAATGCCTGACCATATAGCAACATGGGCCTCCATCTATTTTCTTGATTCTTTGAGGCTTTATTTTCTTTGAAACAGTGAGTAATACAAAATAAAATTCTACTGAAATTTATGGGGTTTTTAAAACTTCACAGAACAAACAAATATTTTTAAATTATCTATAATATATATGAGACTATCTATAGTTTTGACTTTGTAAAATGTATTTTATATAGCTGAAGCTAAACAGAAATACTGTTTCCTTTTGAAATTAAAAAAAAAAGGAAATAAAACCAAAAGCATTGTTTTGTAGTTATCAAAATCCAAGTACCTCACCACTCGGAAAATAACACAAAAAGGATCAAATACAAATGTGTAATTCTGTTTACTGATTTTCTCAGAAAAGTTAGAATAAAAGGTAAAATGAGAGTGCTACCTTGTGTCTTGAAGTTAATAAAACCAGCGTTCAGCCCAAATTTTTTAAAATGTCTTCTTTTTGTTATTAGTGCACACAGTTTCAGAAGCACAAGAAAGTGCACACTGTTACATACAGTAGAGAGCTCTGGTAGAGGAAGCAGCTTTGTAGAGTCCTGGCACCTTGTTAACCAGGTGGCTCTGCAGGACGGGGGACTTCAGCAGGATAGAAGCATTTGAAGGACTTGGAAGTATTGCTACTCTTCTGCTTAGAACTGAAGACAATGTATGGCAGAACCATTCTGTCTAACAAAAAGTAACAGAGGTAATAGGACCTACATTTGCTTCACCTACAAAACACGGGATGTTGATTTCATTCTGGGTTTTCTGTACTTTTTTGCCTCTCGGGTCCGATTATGGCCCTCCTTCATTGTGTCCTACTGCATTTTACAGGGGACTGTATCCTTGCTTCTTCTCATGAAAAACAATTAAGCTGTTAATAACTTTTTGAAGAAAACCCACACTAAATGTTTGCACAGAATGAGTGTTTGATGTTTGAGGTCGTCTTTGCATACTGTTTTGACAAAAAGCAATCATGATATTGGAATGCAGTCCAAGTGTTGTGTGTTGGATATGCGTGCTCTTCCTTCCACTTGTCTCAGTGGTGCTAAGTTTCAACTGCAGAGCGATCGAATTTCATATTCACACCTTAAACTGAAGACAAACTGGAGAGCAAAATCCTGGAGATATTTAGTATAAAAAGAAGTAACTAAATAGGGGAAACAAAATAATATCTAAAACAGAAGCCAGAAAAGAAATGGGAAGATTGCTGTCTGTGTCTAATAGGGATAGAACAAGGAATAATAAAGGTAAATTGTAGGGAATGGATATTAAGATTAAATTTTAGGGAAAACTATCTAACAACAAGGCCAGTGGAGTGCTGGAGCAGACTGCCTTGGGAGGGCTGCAGAACCCCTATCAAGGGAGGATTTCAAGAACAGGCTAGGTAATTACCCATCAGGAAGTGTTAAGATACTGAGGATCTTGCTATAGAGGGCACAGGGTGCTGGACCAAATAACGCAATCTGTTTTAGTCTTATTTGATGTGATTTGTCCCACATCCCTTTTCACAGCTCAGTACACAAATGAATCAGCTAAATCTGTAGCTCCAAATTCAGAAATCGAGCCTTTTTAGTATCATCCAAGGAAAAAATGCAACCAGAGTTCTGCTGAAGGCAACAATACACATAGAGACTCCCTCCCCTCTCTGTCCAAACAAGTGATTATTAAAAATTTTATCTGACAGTTTCTAATGGATAATACTGATTTAATTCCCATATGGCTTTAAGGTTCCCTTATAATATGTGTTCCTGGACACAGCCATTTTGTATGTCCAAAATAGGCCTGTTGTCAATAGCTACTACACCTCCCTCCTCGACTAGCGTAACTGCCACTGAATCTACGTGCCTCTGCTCTTGGTATGGCTCAGTAGCCACAAAAATCTGCATCAATGCAGATTGCATGACTTCTCATCTAGTCTGCTTTTTGTCTAGTCCTTTCACAGTGACTGCTCCCAGGCACAGCTGGAAGCTACTCCCAATTCACATTACAAGTACACTACCTTATGTGTCTTCCCTGTGCATCTTCTCAACACAGGGCTCACATAGTACAGGTTTCCTTCTGTAACTCAGCCACATTTCAAACATGTATGAAGGCAAATGAAGCTCTTACTTCATTTGCATAGGCCTGGCCTGAACCACTTGGACTTATTTTGTGGAAGTTGTGAAGCTCTGAATTTTACAAAGAACTCCTATTTCTATACAAGAAAGCAGCACATATTGGAGCACTGCTGAAGAATGGAAATCAACTACACTCGTTTGTGCAGCTCTTGCTCGATGTCACATGCTGATTGAAAAATGTTATTTGTATGTGCTATGGCAAGGAAACAAGTTACATCCCTTAATTTTTGCTTTACCAAAAGCTGGAAAAAAATCAGAACAAGCTGAATAAACACTACTTCACTTCTTTAAATAATTAGTTGCTCTTACTTAAATAATGGCTATGTTGCTGTAAATATTTATGCCTGCAGCCTTCTGCAGCAGAATTCCTCTAGCAGCAATCACAAGCTGCTGTGCTCTGGAGTACTGAAAACCCAGCAACAAAAGACTCGTGACTGAAGCGTGGGATCAGATGATCAGTTCATTCAAGATTAGAAACACAGTAAGAATAAAATCCATGCAATTACCTTCCTCTCCTTCAGGAAGTAGGGAGGAAAGGAAGGGATCTGAGTACCTGTAAAGAGGGCGTGGTAATGCAGACCCTTCTCTTTATCCTGATGAGAGCAGACATCAAATAAATATGCTTTGATGGGGCCATCAATAAAATCAGCTGCAAAATCAAAAAGCACTACTCCCAGCATGGTAATGACTATTGCCCACGTCCGCTGATTGTTTCTCTCACCGATGAAAGCTACAAAAAGAAAAACACCCTCATTCTGACAGCAACAGTGCCATGTTCTGCAAAACCACATTTTATCTTTCCTGATACCTCCGAATCTAAACGGTGCTTAGTTATGCAAGAGAGAGCAGTGATACCAGAATCACATCAGCGAAGCAGGGTAACTGACTGTGCAGCGCTGAGCTGTGCTAGGTTGACTTACTGCCTTGAGTCACCACAAGCTCGAGGTACTCCAAGCTCCACAATCAAGAGCATCACTAGCCTTAATCTACTCCTTCGCACCTCCATGGCATGCTCTGGTAGCCTAACACACATGCATTTTGTAGTGCTTTTTTGTTTTATTCTATTTGTCCCACCCTTCCATTGTTTTAGATAATCAAGAGTGGACTGTAACACCTCTTTTTGGGCAAATGAATATAAGTATACTCAACATCAGTGATATCCAGGGAGAATAAATCAATCCATAATCAAACCTCCCCGCTCTGCCAAGTCATAATGACAGCAACAACTTTCCATCAAGCCTTTGCGAAGTTACATCTCAAGATGAAATATAACAGTATCTAAGGATGTCACTCCTATTTGATTTTGCATATTCCAGCTGCAACACAGTTTCCAAGGAGTTACAGATTTCTATTATTCACCAGCATAACACAGTCCCAAGACAAGTCAGTGCTGCAATAATTAAAGGTATGTATTTTGAATGCTAATCCATCTAAAATAGGGATTAACAGATATTCAGTTTGGATGTGTATTACATCACACAAACAATACTGATCATTTAACTTATCAAGGCAGATTTTAGTTTGTAAAAACTTCTCTGGGCCTAAGCAGTGCTTTACTTGCATGAGCTGATCAGGCAACCATGCCAACATACAACATACTGTAATCACATGCAGAAACTACAGAACACGATGTACAGGGTACATAACATGCAGCGTTAGGATTCAACGTGTATGAAGATTTCAGTGTTCCCCAGCTCCTTCAATGCAGCTGAGGAACATGATACCCAATTTTAAGAGTCCATTTTAGCAGGGAAAAAAGGAACCCCTCTTTTCCTTCTGATTCAAAAGGCTAGGATGAGTTTTGTCTGTCAGCACAGCGTATGCCCCTCACTCACCTGAGATCGTCACGTCCCCATTGAGGTACAAAGCCATGCCTAACAGCATTATGATGCCCAGACCCAGAATGTAAGGTCGCCTCCTGCCCCAGCTACAGGTGCAGTGATCACTGGCTGAACCTACCACGGGCTGCAGCACGAAGCCCAGGACAGGGCTGATGAGCCACACCAGGCTGTAGAGGTTCTTGGGCAGCCCTACACTGAGCAGTACCGGCGTGACAAAGGCAGCCTCCACGGCATAGCAGAACTCCCGGCCGAACATCGCCATGCTGTGCATGACCAGCCTTCCCACCGCTCGCTTCCTCGGCACCACTGCTCCAGTTCTCGTCACAGATTGCAGCAGAGCCTTCTCCTCTCCGGTGCCGTCCATGTCAGCCTTGGCCACCTCAGAAGGGGGTGGAAGAGCCCTGCGGAAACTCTCTTTCCTTAAGGTCGTCGCTCTGGCTATGCGCAGCGCTCCAGCAAGTCGGTGCTGCCTGCCCTGGCTGACATGGAGCCCAGATCATATGCCGGGTGGGATCAGCCTGTGCTGGGGGAGGGACTCACATACTTTCATGGCTCTGCGATCACAAGTTATGAAAGGAAGGGGGTGGGGAAGTGTGTGTTAACCTTAGCAGATCAGAGTTCTTGGGCGTCTGCAAAGCTCCCAGTTATCCACAACTAAAGAACTACTGTTTAAGCACGAAACACGTATAACGGGAACATACATCACATGGGCAAGGTGCAGGATTAGTGTGGCACAAAGCTATTCCTCTGGTTGCTGTAAGACAGCGGTGATACCAAGAAACTAGAGCCCTCATCTTTCCATTCAGCAAACGACGTGAGCACCAGAGAGAGCGCAGATTTCCTGTAGATCAAACGGGGGGGAAATAATCTATAATAGATATGCAGAAAAGGATTTAAATGCACTTCATGAAGATAATTGCCCTACCTATTGCCCTAGAGTGTTAGTGGCAGATAAAAAGCTTGACAGAAGTCTGTCAAACAGCAACTGGTGAATATTTTTTTGTATCTGCCGTGTGCAACCCTCAACACAACTGATTATTTTCTTGGTTTCTGAAAAACAAAGGATATCAGGATCACTTACATTTTTGTTAAACGGTCTTACCTGCATAGAGAAAGGCTTAAAAGAAATCTGTAGTGACATACCAAAATGGTACCTTTCAGGTTAGCCACCTGAGTGAGGCAGCTGATTCAACCTATGCTGAATCATAGAATGGTTTGGGTTGGAAGGGGCCTTCAAAGGTCATCTAGTCCAACTCCTCTGCAATGAGCAGGGACATCTTCAAGTAGATCGGGTTGCTCAGAGCCCTGTCAGCCTGACCTGGAATGTTTTCAGGGATGGGGCATCTGCCACCTCTCTGGGCAACCTGTTCCGGTGTTTCACCACCCTCATTGTAAAAAATTTCTTCCACATATCTAGTCTGAATGTACCCTCTTTTAGTTTAAAACCATTACCCCTTGTCCTATCGCAACAGATTAAAAAGTCTATCCCCATCTTTCTTATAAGCCCCCTTTAAGTACTGGAAGGCTGCAGTAAGGTCTCCCTGGACCCTTCTCTTCTCCAGGCTGAACAACCCCAACTCTCTCAGCCTGTCCTCATAGGAGAGGTGTTCCAGCGCTCTGATCATTTTTGTGGCCCTCCTCTGGACCCGCTCCAACAGCTCCATGTCCTTCCTGTGCTGAGGGCTCCAGAGCCGGACGCAGTACTCCAGGTGGGGTCTCACCAGAGCAGAGTAGAGGGGCAGAATCACCTCCCTCGACCTGCTGGCCACGCTTCTTCTGATGCAGCTCGGGATACAGTTGGCTTTCTGGGCTGCAATTGCACATTGCTGGCTCACGTCCAGTTTTTCATCCACCAGTTTTTCATCCATCAGCAGGGCTGCTCTCCATCCCTTCATCCCCCAGCCTGTATTGATACCAGGGATTGCCCTGACCCAGGTGCAGGACCCTGCACTTGGTCTTGTTGAACCTCATGAGGTTCACACAGGCCCACTTCTCCAGGTTGTCCAGGTCCCTCTGGATGGCATCCCCTCCCTCAGGTGTGTCAACCTCACCCCTCAGCTTGGTGTTGTCTGCAACACCCCACAGTCGATCCCCCTGTCTATGTCATTGATGAAGACAGTAAACAGTACTGGTCCCAGTACAGACCCCTGAGGTTAACCTCTGAAGTTAACATGTCTTTAAATTGACTTCAGTGATTTTGGGGTCAAAACTTCAGTGCACTGGGAATTACATTTGACAACGTTCATTGTTCTCCAACACAGTTAGATGCAACTGGGACTAAGCAAATTGTCAAATCTTACTGTAAAGGTGTATAATATTCAGTAATTTACATTACAGTGGTTATCAGCTGGAAACTCAAGATGCTTTTGCTGATTGTTTATCTAATTTGTCAGGACCTACTAGATAATTCCTGCTTCCAGGCAGGTGTTTATGTAGTAGAATGTAAAAGTTTTTATTATAGTAATAATGCTGACATTTTAGCATGACACATGTAAAATGAGCTGAAGTATGTCTCAGCTTCGGAAGTCTTTATAAGCAACAAACTAATCTTCAGCAAGGTAAACACTCTGACAACATTATCAAAAAACCCAACCCCTCATATCATTAATTCCTGACGTGTCAGACTAAAGAAAACTGTATTAAGGCCATATAACAATTCTTTTTAAAAGCTTTTTTTTTTTTTGCCTTGATGGAGGCTGTTTCAAATGATGGTTTAATTTTGAAGGAAATGAAAACCACCATGGAATAACCATTGTTTAAAACCTGTGCATCTAAGTTGCCTACCATTTTTCAAAAAAGAGAGGAAAGGATTAATACTTGGCAGCTATTTTAAAATAACAAATTTCATTCTGAAGTGATTTTCTAGGCAAACTGAAATTCCAAATGTAATATAATCAGGAGACTGCATTAGGAAAATGTAGTCAGGCTATTAAATAGAATTACTTTATGATAATAACTCTACAGCAGCACATAAGAAAACAGCATTATTTCGATCATTGCTTTGGCATGATATGGCAAATGAATTAGTATGATAAGACAGAGAAAAAAAATCCCTTCTAATCTATGAGTAAACAACATAATCACTTGTTTAGGAAGAATATAAATATATTTTATGAAAAGTATTGTAATATATGTTGTAATTACATGAAGTCAAAACAACGGTGTAACTAAGAATTAAAATAAACTTTTCACAGGATATGATATTTAAAGAAACATTTTGAGGATTTACAGCTGCTTACTAAGCAAACTGTGTAGATCTTCAGAACACAATTTTGGTTTCATTCTAGACTGCAGACCATCCAGGTACACAAGTACAGAACTCCCACTGTTTTCAATTAAATTTAAAACTTCCATAATTTTTTAAAAAAATTATTTAAAAGCTGTATCACGCAAACATTTATTTGTCATACAGTTCAATTTTAATGCATAAAAACGTACTGTATCAGCCTGAAATTTGTCTGATCTGCATAGTTACAGATTATAAATTAGCTTTTGGTTTACTGACTTCTATTACTTTCTCAGAATAAAGTTCAGTAATCTCTTGCTTAGTAAATCCATATTCCAGAAGTATCTCTTCTGTGTGTTCTCCTATAAAAGGATCTCTTTCAAACGATGGAACAGCAGGGGTCCTTGACAGAAGAGGAGCAGGTCTAGGACTTGTCTCTTCCTGATCATTTTTGATAAAAGAACTTCTTTGTTTGTTATGCTGATGTGAGGCAACATCATCAAAGGATAAAACAGGGGTCACACAGGCATCAGTACCATCAAATATGCTGCACCACTCAGCTTGTGTCTTCTGTGCAAATATGGATGCAAATTTTTGCTTCATTTCAGGCCAGTCAGAGAAACTCAACTGACTGGGAAGTTTATCTGAATCTAGGCCAAGACCTGAAAGGAGAAACACAAAGTTTAACTGTAGTATAGCTTAGATGAATTAAAGTGCTGCCCACAACTAAGTATGTTCCCCAAGAAGGTAATGTTTTGCAGGCAGTCCAACACAGCAGAACATACTAACTAAAAGTTGCTTCAAACTTCATTATGATATTTATAATTGAGGGGGAGGGAGCAGAAGAATAAAATGTTCTATTACTTGCAATTAGATTATACTGCATCAGCTACAGCCTTTTAACTAAGTACATATAATAAACATTTGTATAAACATTTCGTAAGAGAAGCAGCTGCCTAGAGATAACATTTTGTCCTGAGAACATTTTCTATAATAGGTATTGTATTCTCTACCTGGCAGCAGCAACACAGAAGTCTGCTGAATGGGTCTTGGACTACAGCAATACTTATCTCATAGAAGCCAGTACATCTTCCAGAGCTGGACATTCAGCAGGCTACAGTGTGTTCAACACAATCGGGTTATTTCTATGCCAGAGATGAGAAGATGGTGTGGATGGATATACCCAGGCTCGATGGGCATCAGGTAGCCCAGCTGCAGGTGCCTGCAGGCTAAATGACCTGCTTCTCAACTCCCTCAGTCCAAATGGACTCCAGCAGTGTTTGCTGCTCTCCCCTCTTCAGCACACTTCCCAGGCTCCAACTCTCCACTGCTGCTCTTTTGGAGAAATGAAACCCATAGCCTTTACACTCACTAACTGCTTAAGAACTCTGCTTCCCAGAAGATCAGTTGCAGGGACCACCTAGGTTTGCAAGACGCACATCCCTTCTGAGACTCAAGAGCAGAAGATGGACACATGGGCTTTGTACTGAAAATGTCCTGAACTAGGCAAGTCCTCGGTCCTTCCCATAACTAAGCACCACCTTCCCTCTCATTGGGGAGTTTACATCTCTCCTGTGCAATCAGTTTCCCATCTCTGTTTCTGTTCTCATGGATTCTGCTCTCTGCACTCCCTACCCTTCCATTCTCCTACTTCAAGGAGATCCAAGAATTGTTATCACTTCTTGTAGAGTTTATCTCAAAAAGGAGGTAAGAAACAGGAAAGAGAAAAGCCAATTAAACCACACTTTCAAAATGGAGATAGTACAAACAGAGGTACAAACAGAGTCTACGATATCAAATAGAAAGCAGAAGTGGTACACTGAAGGCTGTCCAAACAGTCACATCTTGAAATACAGGAGCATGAACATAGCAGGAAAAATTAAGAAAAAGCAGGGATAAGAAATAAGTTAATTTGAGAAATTAGAAAGGCTAGAGAACAACTATCATCATAATGCTTCACAAACAGCAAAAAAAGGGAGCTGCTTGGAAAACAACAGCTCTGTGTAAAAGGCAGAGAAAATGTGGAGTTCTGCAAACATTTAATTTTGAGCATTCTTTGTTATATCTTTGGATATCTGATATCAGATTGATGATTTGCCTTGCAACTGTTAACAGGCTTGGCTACTAGATGCCTGTTTGGAGGTAGAATTTACACAGAATTCCTCTAATCTTTAGATGTAGATAGGCAGAATAAACTTTCTGTATCTTCTATTTCTACAGCTTCCTTAACACTGAGAGGGGTAGACATATAGCTACTGAAACATGCAGGGGAGAAGAAAGGAAGATAATGTCCATTCTTCTGCTCTGTAAATTCTTTCTTTCTGCTCATAATCTCTACTACATGCACTTCTTGGGGCTCATAGGCTCCCCCAAGTTATCACAATATTTAAGAATTTCACTTTTGATCACAAGATTCTTAAATAGTAGCTTTGAAAATTAATACATGCTTTGAAATCTTACTTTGGTACTGCAAAGGAAAACACAGAGAAATTGCCAATCTCCAGACTCAGAAATACAGCCTTGCAGTTGTTCATGTTTAGAAGAAAACACAGTCAAAGACAGAATAAGCATTTTCACATCTTATTAGAGATTCCTGCAGATATCAGGGTAAGTATTACTATAAGGTAAACATCCGTCCTTATCGAGTTACCAAGTCATCTGCACCTTAAAACACTAACTTACAATCTAGTCTTCATAACCATTCATATCATGCTAAAAAAAGATCAGCTGAAGATTACTCAAGCTGGTTGAACATCCATAATTAAATGGAAGCTTTCTAAATTAATTTGATTATTAATCTGCAAAGCATAATACTGAAGATGAACAGTGCTATACAGTTTACTCAAGAACTAAGAGGTGAGGCAAATTTACCTTCCACAATAAGTAAAGCTAAGTAACAACATGCTACCTGAGATTCTGTCTCAATGCACGAAATCTTGTCAATTGCAAACATTGTTTCATAAGTATTTATTTGCTCATGAATTATGTTTTGAGTTCTAGTAGCCAGCCCAACATGAACAGAACTCTATCATTATGCCATTACACAATTATATTTGAAGATCATGCCAGATGGAAAGTTGGCTGAACCTAACCATACATGCTTTAGCAAAATAGAACAATATGCAGAACCTGGAATTTAATATTACATGCTCATTTTCCATTGACCACTGAAGACTTCAACTTTAAATAGCACGAACAGCATTTAAGCACTACAGCTTCTCATTTTCCAGCTTGTGCTAACCATTTGTGGTGCAGACAAACAGAATCACAGCAGGAGCAACTGAGTCAACAAGGAAACAATTACCCAGCACAGAATTGTTTGGGATACCACAGGATGACTGATTTCACCCAGCATAATCAAAAGCCAAGTATCTTTCACACAGAATATCTGGTAAAGCAATCACAACTTGTTTCCAAGTGTTTTTGTTCAAATTTTCGTCTATGGATTTTTGTTTTGAAAAGCCCAGTAACCTACCCTAGTACAGCTTGAAATAACTGTTTTTGAAAAATGAAAAATTAAGTCTCCTTATAGTGACATCGCTTTAAGTCTCCTTTAAATGCCATAGCTTCATTGACATACATCTGCACATCATCTATTAATGCAACAAATTGAAATCTCTATTCCTACAGAACTCCTTAGACAAACAGCAGTAAAACTAGGCACCTATTTCAAGAGAGAGAAAAGAGTAAACTTCATCAGATAAATCAGCAAAGTTGCTTTGGTATGTTGGAAAAAAACTGTTTCTTAGTGTTTCAGCCATACTATTTTAAAAGATTACTTAGGATCGCTAGGAGTGTTTTGTTCAGGATTTTCTTGTTTTAACTTGCTGACTTTCTTTTCAAAATTGTATGCTCATAGCACAGTAATTTTGAAATTATGTCGCCACAACATGACTGAATAGAACCATCGAGTATGGGAATCCTTAATTTTGGCCCAACCACAGCCATAAAGGGTATGCCATTGCTCACTCTCTCTCTAAATATAATTCATTCTCACTCTGAGAGGGAATTGAACTTTAGAATATTCCAAGACAGCAGTGAATTTTCATTGAAGTAACTACTTAATGTTTTTTCTCTGCTCAAAGTTTCTGAAACTAAATAATTTTTTAGAATGTGACAGTTCAGCAAAAGGTTGATCAGGAGCAGAGTACTGCCAGAGCATCGCTGCAAATGCATCCATAGCTGTACT
Source organism: Ciconia boyciana (assembly GCF_034638445.1). Lineage (NCBI taxonomy): Eukaryota > Metazoa > Chordata > Aves > Ciconiiformes > Ciconiidae > Ciconia > Ciconia boyciana. The sequence goes on from NC_132937.1 coordinate 24,744,874, forward strand.
CCAAGTTCACACATTTAATTACCACAATTGCAAATGTTTTGGTGCAGCAAGATTTGTACAAAGTTTAAGGCTTATCATGACAAGTAAATTCAAGTAAAACTGAACGTTACGTGTAACTGAGGGTGTCTAAAATGTAATAAGGAAAAGGCAGAGAAAAAAGTTTGTCCACTTTGCATGTCTTAATAAAAACGTTGTATTGAATTCACTACATTAGCAGATTTTTAATACAGTACACAATACTTTACAGTCACAAAACGGAGAGTCCTGTGGAAATCCTTCATAATGATGTAAACTATGTTTTTCAAGTGCTTCCTAATTTTTTCCTTTGTTTTAAATTGATACTCCTACCTTGCGTGACTTCTAAGTAGTATAAAGAGTACTACCAAATATATGTTCAGAACTTTAGTGACTGTTAGTGCTTTTCACATCAATGTACACTGACACTAAGTTCACCTTATGTAACCGAGTTTACACCACATGATAATGCAGAATCGAACCTTTACTCTCACCTGATACTCAAAATTTACTGTGTTCTGCATGCCTCTTGTAGCCTGGCTACAGCAATACTAAGCACATATTGTTAAAAATCAAGAGAAACCTGCAGAAGCAATTTACAGGTCAGTTGGAAGACATTCTGTCTCTTTCTGTCAAAACACTCAGACTTAACATTAGTAGCACATGTTTCTTACATCAGATTTTTCATAAGATGCAAAGGCATTTTAGTTATTTATTGGCTGACTTCTGTAGTAATAAAATTAATATACGCAAAAGGATTACAGCATGTTTGTTAACAGCAAATAGTCTATAGTGAGCCCAGAATACAACTCCTAGTACTACAGCTACTACAGCAATTATTTACCATGTCTATTTTATATAGCTTCAGTTTCTCATATAACCTTTTTTAAAAAAAATTCATAAATTTGTGGTAAGCAGAAATTTAATTTTCCCTGCCAAGCATGATCTACAAAGCCAACAATCTTCTCAAACTAAGATGCTCTATTTTCTCAAACTTAGTTAGTTTCCCTCTGCAGACCCCTTAAGAACTTTCCTCGCCAAGTCATTAATTGCACTCTGGTCCAGCACTGGGTTCCTAATTCTGCAAGGAAACACTGAAGTGAACCAAAACCAAAAGGAAATTAGTTTCACTTTGGGTACCTAGAATTCTGTGAGCAGTGATAAATGGTTCAGAAATCATGTTCCTTTCTCAATTCCACAATCTTTAAATCTCCAACTGTTACATCTGCAACACCCATATCCTTGTGTTCTCATTATATAGGAGTGGCAAAAGTAACCTACTCTCTGAATATGGACAGAGACACATAAAGTGGCTTTTGAATATATTTTATCTGGAACAGCACCAAATTGCTCACCAGCAGAACTGACCAGAATTATGGAAAAAAAGTATGAAATAAAATTATGGAAATTGTAACTGGAACATACCATTTTAAAACTACTTCAAAGCAGGGAACTAATGCCTGGAACAGACGACTCGGCCTAAGTCAAAGCTCTGCGGGTTTGTGCAAGATCAGTACAATTCTCACAAGCAGCTTTTTCTTCCCTATAACGTTCAGAGGCTTAAATTCTGAACTGAATTTCTGCAACAGATATCCCATAAAGGAAAAAATCCCTAAGCCACGAGAAGGATCTGCTGTTCTAATTTAGTACATTATTGCTTCAGAAAGCTTGCAACCATAACTACTGAGGGGGATAAATATTTGCTATGTGAAAATCTGAACAATTCGTAATATACACCTAAAATCCAATGAAGAAAGACCACTTCTTTTAAATGCAATATTGTGAAAAATCTTGAGTTTAGTCTCATACTTTAAACAACACACTTCTACAAAATAAACAAAGAAAAATTATTGACTGTAAACAAGCAAAGATTGTGATACAATAAAAGGCAAAAAGCAAAATTTCCTTAGGAGACTGCAGTCTGTATGCTGGATTTTTGAAATATGACAGAAACAGACTGAAACACAGGCACAGCTGTGACTGCAGTTGCTGTCTACTTACAAATGGACACACCAGTTCTTTATTGCTGGAATAACTATTTTCGAAACTTCAGCTGTTAAAATCAAGACATTTCTGTGCATTGTAAGCATAAGGAATACTTTCAAACATGAAAATAAAGTTGTCCAATGTGGGTGCCCCAATACAGGCAGATGAATTCATAGTTGCTGGTCCAACTTTATGCTCTAAATTTCTGAGAAACAACTAAGAGGAAAACAGAGAATGTTAACATTTTCCTCAGTAAAGAGTTATCTAAATAGGACAGAGACCAATCAGCGATCATGTTATATTGCCTGATGACTGGATTCATCCATCAGAGGCTTATTTCTAGATAAGCTGGCTGGCTGGTTGAGGGAGAAAAGCCTGAGTCTTGCCCTGTAGGAATGGTCAACACAAGAAGGCTGGAGTGTCCAGCAAAGGTTCACTGAGAAGAAGAGTGTCAAACAAGACCAGATTCCATTACAGAATTTGTTTTCTTTTTGAACAAATACAGATTCCATCCCACTCCTGTAGTAAGTGCTATTCAACTTAATCTCTAGAGAAGAATAAAATACTGCAGCCATGAATACTGCAGCCCAGTGTTTGATCATTTAAGCCAAACAGATAGGTATTTGAGTAAGCAGTTTTATTATTTTCTTTTTTCCTTTGTATTTAATACAGGCATTCTCCCTGAAGACATATATTGGAATTCCAAATTCCCTAACTTCCAGAGCAAGGGCTTACATTTTGCTTTGATACAGTTTTATATTTATTTTTGTTCTCCAACTCCATTTCTTGCAAGCAAAAAATGAGAATAACATTTCAAAGAACTGCAAAGTGTAGAATAATCAACTATGCTGTCTTTTTCAAGATCAAGTAGCTTAGAACTGGAGTTAGCAAACAAGTTGTTCTCAGGACAATGAGGGACAAAGTACCAGCTTCTTCAGCCAAGAATATGGCTCTTCCAAACTTGACATCTGATCTGGGGGCAGCACATAATGCTGGACATACCCCTGAGTCACTCCAGGAGACTGCCTTATGCATTTCATGTATCAGCATGTACAATTGCACAGCCCTTTTTAAAATACACAGAGAAGCAGCCATTTACAACCACAGAGGTGCAAGAACTTTGGTAGCACCACAGGTTGCAAGAGAACAAAGCCAAAGTGTACAGAACAAGATCTCTCTCTGGGATCCTGCTCACCAAAGGCATACCCCATCTTACAACTTCATACCTTCATTTCATCCTACCATGCTCCTGAATTTCAAAAACTCCTGGAAGTGCAGGCCCTGGCACTGACTACTCTTGTTAGCACAATGTAGCTGATTGGGGCTGAGCTGGCAGTAACTGCCTGTGAGAGGAACTGTCACGGTTTAAACCCACCCAGCAACTAAGGACCACATAGCTGCTCACTCACTCCCCTTCCTCCCAGTGGGAGGGAGGAGAATTGGAAGGGTAAAGTGAGAAAGAAACTCATGGGTAGAGATAAAACCAGTTCAATAAGTACACGCAAATAACAATAATTTAAAAAACTGTAAGGAAAAGAGGGGAAAAAATAACAAAGGGAGAGAAAAATAACACCCAAGAAAGACAAGTGATGCAAATGAAAACAATTGCTGACCATCAACTGACCGATGCCCAGCCACTCCCCAAGCAGTGGCCCACCAACCTCTCCCCCAGCCTTTATTGCTGAGCATGACGCCTTACAGTACAGAATATCCCTTTGGTCAGTTGGGGTCAGCTGTCCCAGCTGTGTCCCCTCCCAACTTCTTGTGCACCCCCAGCCTACTCGCTGGTGAGGTGGGGTGAGAAGCATAAAAATCCTTGATGCTGTGTAAGCACTGCTCAGCAGTAACTGAAACATCCCTGTGTTATCAACACTGTTTTCAGCACAAATCCCAAATATAGCCCCCTACAAGCTACTATGAAGAAACTTAACTCTATCCCAGCTAAAACTGGTATAGGTATGCATGCTACAATTCAAGGAATAATCAGTGGGGACAGACTGAGCAAGCATAAGGAGCTACTCCAATCAGCCACCCTCAATCAGCAAAGATTTACCACATGTAAGTCATGCACATACAAGTGGTTCACAGGACACTGGGTACATCCACTTTAGGTATATCCTTTGTTGGTATTCCTTCTACTCATTAAGCAAAACTGAAAACAGATTGAGAACTTTTTATATACTTGATATTCAGAATAATGGAAAGACAATAAATACCAAATTCATTTGTAGTTTTTTTATATTTTCATAAGTTCTATATGGAAAGCATAGCAATCTAGCAAAGGAGCACAACAGAAGAAATTATTTTTAAATTAAAAAAACAGTAAGAAGCTAAGAGCACAACTGATCAAAAGCCTGAAGCACACAAACAGTTCAAAGGTAAAGAGGTGCCTGCAAATTTCTGTTCTAACTTCACACAATTATTTTGCATGATCCATTCTAATTTTTCAAACAGATAAATCTTATTTTGCATGATCCATTCTAACTTTTCAAACAGATAAATCATATTTTATAGTCATATTTAAAGAGTCCTCAATAAAATATAAAAATTATACCCATAGCTGGACACTAAAAGCGCTCTGAAATTGTGTGGTGGAAATTAATTTATAAGGCTGACTTTGCTTCTAGAAGAATTCCGTTCTATCAAGAAATATTATGAATTACTTCCACTGAACAGTCATTTCTGAAACAATTTAAATAGTTTCTTTTTAAAAAAAATTAGAACACAAATAACTGAAATTGCTTGACATTTTATTTGCAATACCAAAGAATTAGGTCTCCTTTTTAAAGTATATTCACAATCCCTTGAAAAAAGTGGTTTCCAAAAATAGTTTAGTGCTCCAGCCACATCACAGACTACCATTACCATAAGTACAGAAGAAAACCTGTAGTTTAAGTGTAGTTTCTGAGGGTAAGGTGAAGAAGGGATGAAAAAGAAAGACATCAATTGCTAGGAGAAGAAAGTCAACTACACTGCTACACTACTATCCAATTAGTTTCAAGAAGTGTTTGGTTTTTACAAAGCAATCAACATAACCAATGCCATGAATCAATGTCAAGTATTAAAGAATTCATTCAATCATGTTTTGCTGATGTGAAACAACTGCTCCAAGCTACTTACCCTTTATTAACTGCTCATAGAATTGAGGCTCAATGGCACCAACAGCCATGAATTTTCCATCGGCGGTCTTGTAGGTTTCATAAAAAGGTGCACCGCTATCTAGCAGGTTCTCACCTCGAGGTCTGTTCCAAAGTCCCAAATTTTGTGATTTCCACAGGAAAGAACTTAGGTATGCTACTCCTTCTACCTTGAAGATTTACAGGAAAAAGTAACAGCTTCAGTAAATTAGTTGGCATGTTACCTTAATTCTACATGAAACAAAACAGCAAAAACCTACTACCAGTTCTGTCCTTTGTTGAGATTTTTAATGACAAAGTCTCTGCTAAGCAGTTTAATGTCTTAAAATTTTCAATTACTGTTTATATTGCATATGTGAAATCATCTAGAATTAGAGAATAAGAAGGAGCATAAATGTAATGCAGCTTCAGATGGATAACACACTTTCAATGCACAAAGTTTCCTCATTTAGCAAGTTTATAATCATTAGGAGCTCACATAGAGACTGTAAGTAATTTTAGGTGATGGGACAAGCTTCTTGGCTCTATAGAACATTAAGTATCTGACAGCCATCAAGCCTTCTAAACCTCTGGAAATCAAGATGCCTATACCAGTCTTGTAAGTATCAAATTTTTACCTCAACATTAACTTCTTTGAATTTACTGATTACAAAACTGCTATTTTTAGAAGAAAACTGGAAGGAAATCAAAGGTTAGAGCTCTCTTATACCATGAGAACTGGGAAGCTCATCTTCATCACTAAGTTAAAACAAAAATTATTCTCCCACTCTCATCACTGGCAGGTACATAGACGTAGCAAGGTAATCTCTAAATAGGCAAGCGTCTGATGAATATAGCATTAGAAAACATGATTAATCCTGTTCCAGCTTGCTCCTTAAAATTTTGGTTAGGTGGATTACAACCAGATGAAAATTCAGTTTGTTCAGCCTTTCAGTAATTATCAAGCTTGTGCTAGTCTTTCCAAGCAAAATCACATCCTACAGTTTTGCTCACCAGCAGAATCCATTTTCTTCCAACTGCATTAGAAAAAACTGTAAGAGAAGATGAGGCAGTAACAGTATATGGCCAGAAACATTCCAGCGGAACAGAGAAAAACCTAAGCTGTATCATTTTGATTCATGCATTTTCAGCTGTGTAAAATTAACCTAATATTGTCTATAGCAAAAGCACAAAGATTGTACCAAAATAAAGAGCTACTGAATTTTCAAATGGAAAGATCTATTAGTTTCTACCTTTCTAAGCAAGAACTTAAAACATGCAAATCTTTGAAGTATGCAGTCATGAAGACTTCTTCGCTTAATGTGCATTACTTGGCCTCTTTCTCAAGAACCTGCCACAAGGACAGGAATACTTCTGCCCTACTTGTCACATGTTAAAGTTAATTAAAGTACTTTAATATGAGAAAATACTGTATACCTTCATTTACATGTTTGCAAAATGATTGCAAGGATATCAAAATAGTGTTTGTTTTACTAATGATCTGATCTTGCACTGCTCAGATTAAGAAAAAACCCACAAAAAACATTGGAAGTAAGGATAATACTAGGTGGGGATAATACCAGAATAAGCTCTAACTACAAATTAGATTTTGGTGCTGATGGAACTACTTACAGTGCTACCTACATACAGTGCTACTTACCCTGGAAACACTTAAAATAAAATAGCAAATCTGTTTTGGACTAGTATAGGGACTTCAGAAATATCCCTGGCTGGGAAACTGGACAGCTAGCTTCTGCCCAAGGCCCGCTGCAACTCAGAGACAAGTAAAAAGGTGTCTAACATCTGCACCAAACCTCCAAAGGCATGCTCAAGTAAAACCACACACACACTAATGTGGCCACCTTCTTTTAAAACATGAAAAGGACAACATGGGGAGACTCGACTTAAGCCTAATTTCAGAATGATTACAGTGAATTATGTGTTTCACTGAATGGCTCCCTCATGCTAAAAGCATCAGCAGTCTCTGAAGCAGGGACAAGAATCCAGAGGCACCACCCCGCTGGGTGACCTGTCTGCTCTGCAAGTCTTCTGTTCCTTCTGCAGAGTGAAGCAGTTCAAACAAAACTAAGAATGAATCCACACCAACCTAATCTTTATCCTCGTGAACTGATGAATGCCTCTCAGCCTCCAGGCTGAGAAAAACCTGGAACCCTAGTCTTCCGTTGGACAGCTAAATGCTCTTGCCATGAGACTACTATGCAAGTGATCATTACCACAATCCTCTTCTGTGGCTGTCGTCTCCCAAAGAGTGAATCATGCTTGGTCAGATGCCTACCATCAGCAGAAGGCTCTGTGTCTGAATTTGGAGTGAACCTAAAGTGTGGCCCTGACTCACACGCCTCTATTCCAGTATGGTACAAGAGTGCAGACGTACAATTGTGCCTACCGTATCGTATCGCGGTGTCCTCTCCACATCCTACTTAGCACATGGGAACTATCAGGCTCACTGTAAGATACCTACGATCCCTATAGAGTCAATGAGAAGAGACAGCAACTAACATTAATCAATTCAGACCAGCCATTTAATTTTCTGAGGTAGACAGCTGAAATGCAGGACCCAGTGTGTACTTTCTACACAGCGCAACAGTAGCACTGGACACTGTGAACAGGTGATGCAAATCTAGCCCTTGGCCTGATCCTCTCTACCCTCTTTTTTTATCAGTTTAGTTTCACTAACTGGAGGAGTTCCTCATGTGTACATTACTGATCTTAAGAATGCTCGCAAGCCATTTTGCAGCTTTCAGGATAGTAATTAGAAATAAAAACAACAAATCCTTCCATCACAAAAATTCTGATGTCAATCTAGAATTACTAACCTCAAAGACAAGAAATAATGAATTTTTTTAGATTACTTCAGAAAAATAGACATTGCAATAAAAGGAAAAAACAAACAAGTTGTCAGTAAAACAATCCATGAAGGAAGATGAGAACTTTATAAAAGTAATCCTGAGGACACAAAGCTGCTAAAAAAGAAATCCATTTTCCCTCTTCTACCATAAAAAATTCCACCATGTGTCAGAGTCGTTAGCATATTCAGACTACCTAAACTGTACAACAACTTAAATAACAGGCCTATTAAAGAAAAAAGAATGTTAAAATGAAGTGAGAGCCGAAAGGCTGCAGTATTGTGATTTTAAAAATATCTACTTCCATGAAACAAACTTAGATACAAAACCAGGCTCATCAACCCAGTCTATTTAACAGTCTTTGCTGTTGATAATGTATGTACGTTTTTCATCAACCGTCTCACTGAAAGTCTGTTCAAGTGAAAGGAACATAACAAAATGCCAGGTAAAGCACATCCAGTGATACTGGACAATATTTCATCCATTTCACAGGACACCAGCAACATCAGCAGGGAACCTTAAATTCCACAATTATAATGAGACAAAAAAACATTGAAAGAGAAAAGTTTTGAGGGCTTAAAAAAACCCTACAAAAAACTACAACACATTCCATTCCCAATGAGCCAGAGATCTCATTAGGACATTAGTGGACTTACATTGATTCTTCTCTTAACAAATTCTTTTAATGACTTAAAGTACCAATAGTGAAATTTCACTTAAAGTGAAAATAAGGTAATACTCCAAACTAAAAGAAATAACTTTTTAAATATTTGAAGACTTGTCACAATTCTCCAGAGTTTTTGCTTCACAAATATACAAACCCCTTCAATTTTCTTTTGTAGGTCATGTTTTTAGACTCACATCATTTTTGTTGTGTTTCTCGGACTTCCTCAAATTGGTCTTTTTTTTTTTTTTTTTGAAATATAATGGCCAGCATCAGAAACAGTATTTTCCTAAGGCCTTATAAATTTTGAATAGATTAGAAAAATTACTTCAGAAACTTTGCTGGCTCTATTTCCTGTTTATACATCCTAATACAGAGTGTGTGTGTGTTTTTCACAACAGCATGATATTGTTGACTCATGTTCAGCTTGTGACTACTACAAACCCCCAGGATTGTACTTTAGCCAATTGTTCTCATACTGCATTTGTGCAGCTAATTGTTTCTGCCTAAGAGAACTTCAGAACAGTGGTCTCTGTGAATTTAAGCCAATTTTTTTCAGGTCATTTCTCCAATTTGAAAAGGTCATTTTCGATTCTAATCCAAGTGTCCAACATACTTGTAGTTCTTCCCACATGCATATCATCTGTAAATTTACTAAACACAGTCACTCATCCATCATTCAGCTTATTGGGGAAAACACTGAAAAACAACAACAGACGTCTGTGGAACTCCAGCTGGTAAGTTTTTCATTTTGACAATCAACTACTAATAATTATTGTCAGGGTAAAAACATTAGACCAGTTTGTGAGAGACTGAGAGAGTTATGTGTGTCAAACATTGTGGCGACACGAGGTGCTATTTGCATGGTGACAGCAGGTCCGCCAGAGCGGGACGTGGAGGATGTGGAGAGCACATTGGAGGATGCGCGGTTCCAGGTTCCGACAGATCTTACCACATACGACCAGAGGTCACACATAGTTTACCTGAGGAAGACCTGGTAAGCCATAGTTTACCTGCTTGTGACCACCTGAGAGGCCCCTCGCAACCACCACCCTCCGCAACCACCACCCTCCACCAGTGCCTGCGCAGAAGATTGAGAACTTCCTAGAACAAGAACCATGTAAGTCTTCAAGGGACATAACTGGAGGCAGGGATTAGTTTATAGAAGACACGCCCTCCAGGGAACCATGCACGCGCCCACCACTGGAGGATGCCACGCCTGTCATCGTGGGATCCAAGGGTGGTGATACCTTTTCTTTCTCCATCCTCCTCTCTCCTCCTTTCTTTTTCCCGCTTCTCTCTTCCTCTACTCTTCCAGTATATGTAAGTTTGGGATAAATTGTGACAGGTTGCCCAGAAAATAGCTCCGTTGCCAAATCACCTCTGTTCGTTCATTGAGCTTGCCCGTTTATTAAGTCTGCCCGTTTGTTGAACTTGCCAGTTAATAAAGTTGCTGGTCAGACTGTTCCTCTGAGTCATTGTCGTGACTCTACCGGCCCCACAGCTCTGCCGAGCAGAGATTGGCCTTTGTCGGTACGCAAACCCTCAGAGAATCAAAAAGATTCACCCATCTTGCAACCCACCGAGTGGGACAAGACACCGTTTTCCACTAATTCCATAGAATTTTCATCTAGACCATAAAGCTGTGGCCTGCTTCTACAAATGTCTTGTGAATTTGCCAAAAACTTACTCGAGTCAAGATTGCTAACATCTCTTGCTATTCTCCTACCTTCAAGACCTCTTCAACAAAGGGATTTTTTTCAATTAATGTAATTTTTTTCAGTTCATATTTAAGTCCAAGTCATAGCCTTCAATGTATCATAACACCTCAAAGGGAGGTCAAATTTTAACTGCAACGCTCTTTAAAAAGAAAAACATAGAAACAGAGAGACAGAGAGAGAAAAAACACTTGCAGATAATACAGGCTTCAAGGATAAATGTAAATACGTATTCTTCCTCTGTGTGTAAGTGGGTGGCCTTGCAGTGAAAAATTCCATAGTATTCATTATTAAGCTAATTTAGCCTTTCATTTATTTTACGGCACATTAACACAAAGTGTTTGAAATTGACTTCTTGGCAATAATCCATGGCAGTGTAATTACTCGAGGGAACAGTGCTTCTAGTAAAACATGACCTGTCACAAATTCATAAGCAGATGTATCTTGGATAAAGCTAATGCAATTCTTTATTTTATTAGGATCATCATTTTTGCTGTTATGCATGATATTAATTGTTTATTATACACCCTATTTCCATAAACCAAACTTACTCGTCAAATATATACAGCTAATATTTTGTGAGGAAGGCAGACAAGTAAAAGGAAAGATAGGGAACAGCATAGCAGGAAAGCTGCAGTATGTGTCCCATGTCATAAGGATGTTATGGCAACAGTGATATGTGGAAACTGCTTGCAGGTGAAGAAATGGTCATTTTATGAGATTACTTACTTTCCCTTCCCAAGTTCTCAATTTTAAACTTTACGAATAGCTCCAATTTCCTCCCTTTTACAGACCTAGAGTAGGAAAAAACCCAAACAAGCAAACCTAAGAAACCTCACCTTTCTCGAGACCAAACTTACCATACTTGCATCAATGACCTGCCCTTTGCCAGATTTGGTACGTTCATAAAGGGCTGTAATAATGCCCATTGCACACATGACACCTCCACCAGCAAAATCAGCCAGAAGATTTATTGGTGCATAAGGATTTTCATTTTTTCTACCCAGCTTTGACAGCACACCTGACAGTAGAACAAACAAAGCAAACGCAAGTATAAAATTAATTATAAACATTCATTTCTACATTTCTACATTTCAAGTTTCATTCATTTTAATCTGTGCAAATAAACAAAGGCTAAAGCAAACTTCTATCAACAGTTTTCAGTCTCTACTTGGCTGTGCCTTAGCAAATAGTTACTCTTTAATTCACAAGACAATAGAATATCTGAAATCATGTTAGTGAAGATGCATTTAATTAAAGAGATTAATAAAAGTCTCACAGATAAACCATTAATAATTTGTCTATATAGGGACAAAATTTTATTAAAAAAAAATTGCGTGCAATAATTCTGTATTAGTACTTTGTACATGCGTAGAACCTCCCCCCTGAGAATTCAACAGGCATTATGAGCATGTCTCAAAGCAACTTTGGTAAATTTCTCTTCTTTGAATCTTTTAAAGTAAAAATGCAGATGTATAGTCTTCCGTGCAAATAACCCATAGATTAATAATCATAACAAAGCATTTCACACCAACAACTGCACTTCAGTCCTATCCTCCCTCTTCAACTACCTTTGGAAAAAAAAAGGTTGCATATAAGAGGAACAGGTGAGTAACTCAGAAAGGTTAACTCTGATTGCATGCCACGTAGACACAGGGAACCTATGTTTATGCCAGAAATTATGCAGAAATGAAAGGGAATAGAGCAAAGGCTAAGCCAGTTTACTTCAGGCAGAGCTTTGAATCTGCTAGCATTTATCTGCCATCCTGAACAACCTCTTTACTGTCACCTTACTCTTTGAAGTTCCATCATAGCAATTCCCTTTGGGCAAGCAAGAAACTGCAGTATGATCGTCTCTTTCCTATGCCTGTAGCCTAAGGTCTGAGACTTGCAACATACACGGTCAAAATTTCCTGAGAACTGCATGATTCTGATGCACTGTTTAGTTAGCTAATGGTCTAATGCAATTCCTAAGTGCAAGCAACTGAGTGCACAGTATAAAGACGTTTCCAAAGCCTGTAGTGCAAGCATAAAGCCCTGTCGCTCACTTTTACCAGTCTGAAGGTCATCACAGGCACCAGCAGATTAACCTATTAACTTATATCTGGAGTTTCTAATGCAAGCCATTTTTAGTTAAAGAAAGCCAAAGCTCATCAGGAAAATAGTCAGGATAGGAGATCTCATTTTTGAGGAATGATACCTCCCAAACATGTTGTCCTATTTCCTTTAAATAGGTAGAAAAAGGTGACCTGTGACATTTCAAACAAAATGATTTAATTTTAGGAAGACAGCAGTAACCAAAATACTACTGATTAAATCAGCTCCAGACAAAAAACCACTTATTTTTGTAAACAGAAAGTACTACAATCTAAGGTAGTGATGGACTACACTGTTTCTGTACTGACTCTTTCCCTACGCTAATAACAAATAAAAATATCATAATACTTTGAAATCATCTGGACATGAAGTCAAAAGTGTTTCAGACGAGGCATTCTTTCTTTACTTTTTTTTTATTCTCTGACAACCTTACATAATGAGAGAATACTGAACCCATCCCTAAAAAAACTTAATTCCCCAACACAATGACTCCCCATAGTACAGGGACTCAGGGAGTCAGTACAGGGGGTACAGTACAGTGGTACAGGATCACCACATTTGCAGTACCTCTGCTCTGGCCCTTTGCTGGGGCTAAAAGAAATGCTTTATCCAGTGGGAAGCCAAGAAATTTTGGGCCACTTTCTCTCCTCCCTCACAGGCTGGGAGAAGCAGCAGAGACAGCAGCAGTTTGAAGAGCAGTAGGTGCAGCCATGCATGACACACTGACTGCTACTGCCAGAGTTGGGTAGTTTTGTTATTGTTTGTTACTGCATACTTGTAGAAACATGACACCTAAAAAGAGCATAGTCTACAACACCTTAAGGAAACATAGTATTGCTACTTTATTTTAAGCCTACTTTCCTTTCTGTTGGTATCAATGGAGAGATATTTACAGCAGAAAAGCACAAGAGCTCAAATGTCTTAGGCTGCCTAGTTTTTCTTCACTCAAAAAAAAGCTGCTCACAAACACACAGAATAACCTGCAGCCCTTTCAGGATTATAGGCATACAGATTTTATAGGAGAGAGGCCCTGAAGAAACACAAAAATGCACAAAAATTTCAGTCCTCTCTTCAAAGAGAAAAATTTTATTCAGATAAAATAGCACAAAAGAAAGAAAATACTGCACAGCCTGAGAAGGCATGCTGATCCAGCCTAACAGCTCACTGCTGCTGCCAAAACGAACAGCCTGTCCAGCCCATGTTTCCTCCTTTCTTGTGCTGACTTTTTATGTTTGTTGGATCCCTTAATGAACTGCTTCAGCTCAATAACCTGGCAGAAAAACATCCTCATTTCTCCTGGCCAGTTTTTGACTTGTGAGGGAGCTTACAGAGGGATTAAGCAAGTGCCAGAGCTGACTAGAGAGAAAGGAGCGGAGAGAAGCACACAGAAAGAGAAGGAAACCCTCCTTTCACTGACAGAGACCCTTCAGATCTGCTCAGCTGTTTCATCAGACTGCACCTCACGTAGTTTGAGCAATCTACAAATAACCTTTCAATAAATTCTTGGGTCTTGATTTAAGGGAAAAAACCTTATTTGACAGAGAATTTTACAGCCTACCTGATAAAGCCAAATAATTGATGTCATGACCTGCAGACCTGGCATATTTTCCTGTCTGGCCAAATCCAGTAAGTCTAGCATAGATGAGTCTGGGATTCTCCTGTAGAAGGACCTCTGGACCAAGCCCAAGTTTTTCCATAACACCTGAAAAAGACAAAGGCACGGAATCCTAATTCACGTTTATTTTTAATAAAACTCAAAATATACATGTTCAAAGTTAAATTATACAACAACAGAACTGAATTGCAATTTACGAAGTAATACATTTTAATTCAGTATCCATATTACAATGTGAACAGCCACAATGTTATAGATTACCAACATACTGCATACATTTTGAATACAAGCCAATTAAGTGGAAATTAAACTTTAGGGTCCTTTTTCTTCAGCTTTTTTTCCTGTTTTACTTCCCCAAAAGATTGCCAGACAGCTTGCTGTAATCCATATACTGCTGAATGAGAGAAAAAACTACCAAAGGCTTGTGAGAGAGAGAGAGAGAGAGAGAGAGAGAGAGAGCAAACTCTTATGTTTTCCACATTAAAATGACCTGAAATTGCTTCCATCTTTCACTGGAATATACTTTCCTGACCATATGAGCCTCTCAGTACCCCAACGTATTCCTGTATCTTTCAACTCACTGATGTGAATGGACCATGCCACTATTCCACAAATGATTTGCAACAACTGCACAAAAGAAAATGTGTTCTTTTGTAATGCAGAGAATAAGGAACTTTCAGAAATCAGTAAAATGTACGTTTGGTCAGCATGGGTTTACAGTAATCAAGGCTAAAATTTTGATCTTGCAGTTCTAAAATAGTTCTTTCAAAAGAAGCAAATTCAAGTTGCAAATAAATGACAGATTTTTACTGGCTCAGTGTAGCTTGGTCAGACTATGCCCTATAATCTATGCTGGCACTGCAGGGAGACACATTTTGGAGGGGAAGGGATAACATAACTTCAATGCCTATTCTGCTCCAGAATCTATTACCGTAACTTGTTTCCCAGACTAGTCCATAATATTACTAAATCTTCAAATTCCTTAAGATCTATTTCTATTGTATTACTTACTGGGCAGTGGCCAGTGATTAATGCCAAGGAGAAAGTGGTGAAATTTAGTAAAGAGCAAGATTTTCAAAAGCACAAGTGAGAACCGGGTGCCAAATAACCCCTGGTGTGACACTCATTGTCAGAAGGTCAATGGTACATGTGTGTTTAAAGAAACTCTCCTGCCACTTGGGCCCTCATCTTCTCATTGGTTCACACCAGCTTCATGCTGGATCACAGATTTGCCTAGTTCAGTTACAGGCCCATAAAACCTAATGTCTAGTTACAAAATGACCTGCATTTCCAGATTTAAAAAAAAAAAAAAAAAAAAACCAAGTGCCTATAAAACCAAAGAAAATAGAAATTTCCATGGTAAGAAAAAAAAATCCCACTAAAAAATAGGAAACTAGCTACAATGAAAAATGTAATTTAATGTCTTAATTTTGTTTGCACAGCTTCTGAAGCACAAAAGAAAAACTTCTTCAGGTAAAAAACATCACAATCATAAAACCCTGTTTTCAGAATGAAAAGCATTATCCGTAACACAGGATAGGTAAGCCTGTTTATGATGTGTGACGTTTAACTGATATGGCCTTCTATTTCTAAACTGACTGCAGAAAACCCAAAACAATTCAACTAGCTCCTCACTGAAGCATGATCACAGAATCACAGAATGGTTTGGCCTGGAAGAGACCTTTTAAAGGTCATCTAGTCCAACCTCCCTGCAGCGAGCAGGGACGTCTTCAACTAGATCAGGTTGCTCAGAGCCCCGTCCAGCCTGAACTTGATGATACTCTTCATAATAGAACAGCGTCCTCAAGGAACAGCAAGGATACTGAAATAGCCCACGCATGAGCATCAGATGAGCGCCTGTGTATGGTTCATGAACAAAGACAGCATTTTAGATCTGCTGTCTTCAGGAAAATCATAAGCTCTGAGACTTAGACCACTATCTGCTACGTCTTACCCGCATGCTAATCTTACTGAGTTGAACTGTTGAGTTGTTGAACTGCGAGTTGAACTGTATCAGCAGCCCTGAAATGACTTTCCATCAGCAGGACTGATGCCCAAGCTCATGCATGACTCCTGCTCAGACGTTCTCTGCTGCGGTCAAGAACTATTTGTTCAGCGTCTCAGCCAGTGAGGCAAGGCCCTGGCTGAGCACCGTCCACGGCTTCTTCCCTGTGGCGCTGCGGGGTTGCTGCGCTTCACAAACCCCACAGCATTTTTCACCCAGTCACACGAAATAAACCCCCAGGAGCCGCCTCCCTCCCACTTCCCAGTATGCATTTCCAGAGGTCACAGACAGGAGTCCGCTGAGCACCGCACCCCATGGCCGCTTAACTGCCACGCACCCGACCTCCCGCTTACACCACACTGCCTCCGTGAGGCTGTGCCTCCCATGCCCCAGCCGCACCGCTCCCCCAGCCCTACCCCGGTGCCCCCAAGGCCGCCCCCGCCTCACCGTGGCGGAAGGGCTCGATGAGCACGTCCGCCCCGCAGCACAGCCGCCTCAGCACCGCCGCGCCCGGGGCTCGCTTGAGGTCGAGCGCCAAGGAGCGCTTGCCGCGGCCCTGCACGTCGGTGGCCACGGCGGAGCGGGGCGTCCGGTCCACCCGCACCACCTGGGCCCCGAAGTCGGCGAGGATCATGCCGCAGAGCGGGGCCGGCGCCAGGCCGGCCAGCTCCACCACCCGCACCCCTCGCAGCGCCATGGCAGCCGCCGCCTGCCGAGCGCCGAGACATCGATCCCAGCCACGGCCTTAACGGCCGACCGCGCCGAGGCGGTTCCGCTGACGGGCTCGGCGGTCCCCGCTCCCAGAAGTGTCCCGGGAGGAGCCGGCTGAGCCACGCACGCCGGTCCCCTTTTACGCGGCTTTACTCTCCGGCGCCTGAGGAGGCTGCTGCGGCCCCTCCCCTGTGGCAGCGGCCTGTGTTTCCTCCCGGTCCCCCGCGGCTGCGTCTCCTGAGCGCCGGACTTGCCCGTGTTACACCGAGGGTCGCTCCGGCTCCCTTCCGCAGCCGGGTTTTAGGCAGGAGATGCGCATTCCCTTGCTGCTGGGGGTCGGGCGGACAGCAAAGAATGTGAAAATCAACACCCACTTTTCGGAAAACCTCCCTGGCGTCAGCCGCCATGTTTTACAGGGCGGCGACGGGGAACGCCAGCCGTCCGACCCGTCCTGGGGCTGCCGTGGCTGGTCCAAACCCAACACGCAGCTCAGCTTCCCCGGTCACACTTCGGAATATTAGCGGAAGAGCTGATTAAAACTGTTTTTTTCACCAGATGTGCCTTTAGACTGGGCTCTCTGGTCCTGTTGCTCCTGCTACAGCAGCTGTAGCCTCTCCTGGGGGGGCAGAGCCCGCAGCTGGGTAGTGACATCTTAAGCAGTCCTGGCTAAATCTGGTCAGGACAGGGTTGGCACGGTGGCTTTTGGAAAGTACACCACCGGGATTTTACAAAAATACAAATGTTAATCAAGATCTTGATGCTCTCACCTCACCAGTGTGGAGCCGTTAGCTCAGCGGTGCCACAAATGGCCTGTCACCATGGAGGCCATCAGCCCGGCAGCCTTCTGATGGCCAGGAGTGTGGTGGAGCTTCAGCCAGAAATGTCTCGTGTCTTCCTGACACTTGCCGTTTCCCCTGCGCAGAGCACATGGGCTTGTGTTTGGTTAAATCAGACCAGCTTTAATAAAGCCCACATTCACGAACAGTTGCTCTTTTAATGCAGCCTGCCAGAAAAGCAGCCACGTTTGACTGGAAGGCATGGCCGTTTTGTTTTTGTTTAGGCTGCTCACAGGAATGGACATTCATCCAGGAGAGGTGGTGAAACAGGCATTGGATTAACACAGCTTTTCAAGCTTATGTCCTGCTCCCAGTATTTCAGGTTACCAGATAGGAGGCAGAGCGAAGACGCCCTTAAAATCAATTCCATGCTCATTTTATTTATTTCTTTAAATTAGTTGGACTACAAAAATGTGTAAAGGCTGCAAATATGAATGCAGAATTTGTTCTAACTCTGCAATAACAAAGATAAGAGATCTATTGCCAGAATACCCTTTATTTTCCAGGTAGACACTGGTCCTGTAATGCAGGCACTGATTGTATCCGCTGCTATGCTGCCACCCATAAGAAATGGCAGAGAGAAAAATATGTGTATTTTCATTCAAATGAAGCTGGCTTGTTTTGTTTATTATCCATCTCCCTTAGAGACACTATTCCATATAAAGGTTTGTTTCCACAGACATCATCACGTTACTGGGACACTGCATTTCTTTAAGTGATTTTCAGTTTTGTTTGTCCCCTCTCACCTTCGGGTCTTGGAGTTCGTGTTGAATAGGAACAGGCAATTTCTGTTGCGTTGTCTTCTTTCATTTCACCTGCTGCTCTTTAGTTTATCACATCCAAATAACACCATAGTCACACACTGGATAATGGCTGGATTTTGCTGTGGTTTAACTGAGCAGCCCTTTGCACCTGCTTTTTTGTTGTCATCCACCATTACAATGGGTACTCTGTGGCAGAAACATTTGAGTCAGGACCTTATTAAATCATTTCAGTTCAGGAGGGCAGCATTTTATGAGCATTAAATCCACTTTGAAAAACTGGATTTTAACAAGCTAAGAAATAAACAGGCATGAGAGAGAAACAGATATTCTAAGTAACCAAGATATGAGGCTAATGATCTGAATCCAGCAAGCTCTCCTGAAGCAGCAAGTTGGCCAGCAGAAAATATATATTAAAAACACGGAGACATCGCCTAGCATGGGCTTGCAGTAAAAACAGTGCAGTGCTTATCTATGTGATACCATTTAATATGCATCATTAATACGCAGCAGCAAGTAAGTGGCTGTATGAATTCAGCACTGCAGAGGCAATGGGTGTAGGAAAGGAGATTTGTTCTGAGATTAAAACCCCAGTGTGGGTGGCAGGACACTCGGTTGTGTTTCACACCTTGTCAGACTGCTATTGTGAGCTTTATTGAATTATGTCAGTGAGTCGCTATATGTGTCATCCTGTGAAATATATATAATTCCTATACTGAAATTAGTGTATGGCACAGTCAGTGTTAAAAAAATGAAATTATATATACTGTGTGTTATATCAGCATTTCTTGCAGAGGTACAGGCACTTCTGTGATACAGGCTGACTACACTGCATGCCAGACTTTAACAGTTTGTATCAGATTTGTTGTTTGCCATTACTTTTGCTTTTCAGTCCTTTGGAAAAATACCAAGGCAGGAATGTGAAGTTACAACTGTACACAAAACCTTGATTCTCCCTGTTCGCATGTATATTGTTTACAATTTAGTCCATCTTGATACATGGTTAAAGGGATACTGGTAGCAGTACAGTTTGTATTGGTTTTGTTAAATGAAAAAGCAAGAATTGCTTACATCTGTTATAATATTGCAAATCTTGATAATTATAATTGCCTAAAAATGCAAGTAGTAGGTCACTGCTTAGGGTGAAGATAATTATAATTGCCTAAAAATGCAAGTAGTAGGTCACTGCTTAGGGTGAAGCTTCTCTAGTCAGCTCAAACATATCTGCATCAACCTTCAATTAAGAACTTTAAAGATTCACATGAAATTTATGGTGGTATTTTTGTGTCCCAAGTTTATCAAAGCTTTCAAGCATGGGTACTTTATCCCAAAGCCTGCATTTGTGCCTTGCCTGTATAGAGGCTGTGCTCCATTCATAACACTTACTGATATCCACAAAGACAGTGTAGGTGATACTCCACAGTTCTGACCTCCTATTGTGTGGTGTTGTGACACACTGTCCCTCGTACAATGGCGCTTGTCAAACGCAGCAGCTTAATCTCTGCAATTTCAATAGGTTCTTCAGCTTGGAGCATCTCTTTGCCTTGCTGTGTTTCTCTGCTTCTGTGTGAGCGTGGATTTGCACATTATTGCTCACTCTCTTAAATGTACATCCCACCACACACCCGCAAAAAGCCCCAAAGTGAATCTGTCTTGAGATCGATACATCCCTCTAAAGTAGCTGTGAATTCATGCTGCTTGAGAATCTGGCTCTGTCTGTCTGAGATTATGAATTATAGATTTAGAAATGAAAGCTCAGTCTCATCCACAGAAAATAATTGTATAAGCTGCCTTGTGCTACTTCATTAAAATTGACATATCCTAGAAAAACTACTGTTAGTGAGTTGTTTAGTCCAGTCAGTCATTGGGGTGATGATCTTGCTGCAGTGAACAAGCTTTGCCATTAACTTTCACAGTGTCAGAAATTTGCCCCCTGATACTCTGTTAAAGAACAAATTAGAGATGCCTGTGACAGTGATTCCTGTACTTTGGACCTTTACCCTTTTACCTGAACCAAAATACTCATCTTTTATTTGCTTTAAGTCACAGCTTGTGGTATTACTGTGCTTTCATGATTTAGATGAAGAGACTGGCAAGTAGCTTTATATAGCTAATCTTTATATTGGCTAATCAGTAGAAAATAAATATTTTCCTGCAAGTTTATTATTAACCACTATTGCAGGGACTGGAAACTGTAGACCAGGGTTATTCCCAGGTTTTGTTTGCCTGGATACTGAGCTTCAGCTCTGTGCTGCGGACCACACATGCTACCGCTTGGCCATCCTGCCCTACCTTACTTCCAGCGAGCCTTTCCTGCTGGATAATGTTGTCCACTGCATTTATTAAAGACAAGTTCTCCTTCATTGCTAGTGCAATGGATTGACAAGCCTTTGTTTTTATGAACTGTTTCCATCACCTTGCCCATGAGCCATTTATTTGCACCTTAGCTATGGCATACCTAATTCATGTTCTTTAATTTGTGTGCCTTTGATAATTGGAGAAAGCAAATATGGACCATTCTGAGAAGCAGGTAGTCTTGGAGGGAAGAAAACATGGATCTGAAATGATGCAGTATCTGAAAGATTTTATTCAAAACAATCATACTTCTCTTTTCTAGTTTAAAAGATGAACAGGAGATAAATTCCATCCAGCACTTTCAGCTGCAGACCAGGACTTTTCACATAACAGAATGGCACAAACTCTGAATTCCCATCTCCTGGCCTGAAGTTCCAGTCCTTACGGACTTCCTTGACTCTCATCAACCTTAGTGTGCTGTGAGAGCCTGGAGTGTTTTTCTTTTAAAGAATTGCTAAGAATGAAAAATGAAGCTCGTAGAAACTTAGAAAATGCTAAAATGAAGGTTGCTGCTGTGGATTTAATTCCTCTGTTCGTTCTTACATATTACTTGTTTCTTTCATGCATATTAGTATGCTCTATTTTCTATAGTAATGGTGCTTCATTAACTACACATTTGGACGAAGTTACTGAATGAAGCTGTTCTATATTCACCTCTTGCTATCACATTCCAGTATATGGTCCATGCTTTATTCAGCAAGCATCATATAATTGCCACTGGATGAGCCAAGAAGTAGCATGTGACTATATGATGGGAAGAACATACTGTGAGACACATTCACAGGAAACAGGAGCTAAGATGTCAAAGATGATTTTAACATGGGTATTTCCATTCTTGGTGTTGTAACAATGTGATTCTTTTAGAACATTGCTTTTTGTGGAATTTTTCACATCTGCTGGATTGTTTTCAGAAAAGCAGAAGGATAAAACTTCATTTGTGCAATTTTTCACCAATTAACACAAAAAGTCTATTTATTTAATAAAACCCTGCACCACATGGGTTTTATTATTTTGTGAATGTGTTCACGGAGGATGCCTTGCCCTATTTCAAATGCAGATGCACAATATTGAGCCTCTCCTACTGTCATCTTTACAGTCTTCATGCCAAAATCTATGCACTGATTTCATAGAATGATAGAATCATAGAATGCTTTGATTGGAAGGGACCTTTAAAGGTCATCTAGTCCAACCCCCCTGCAAGAGCAGGGACATCTTCAACTCGATCAGGTTGCTCAGAGCCCCATCCAACCTGACCTGGAATGTTTCCACGGATGGGATACCTACCACCTCTCTGGGCAACCTGTCCCAGTGTTTCACCACCCTCATGGTAAAAAATTTCTTTCTTAAATCCATTCTAAATCTGCCCTCCCTTAGTTTAAAACAATTACTCCTTGTCCTGTCACAACAGGCCTTGCTAAAAAGTCTGTCCCTGTCTTTCCTATAGGCCTCCTTTAAGTACTGGAAGGCCGCAATAAGGTCTCCCTGGAGCCTTCTCTTCTCCAGGCTGAACAACCCCAACTCTCTCAGCCTGTCCTCATAGGAGAGGTGTTCCAGCCCTCTGATCATTTTTGTGGCCCTCCTCTGGACCCACTCCAACAGGTCCATGTCCTTCCTGTGCTGAGGGCTCCAGAGCTGGACGCAGTACTCCAGGTGGGGTCTCACCAGAGCAGAATAGAGGGGCAGAATCACCTCCCTCGACCTGCTGGCCACGCTTCTTCTGATGCAGCCCAGGATATGAGCCCCTTCTGGGTTGTGAGGGCACATTGTCAGCCCATGGCCAGCTTTTCATCCACCAGTAGCCCTAAGTCCTTTTCCGCAGGGCTGCTCTCAATCCATCCATCCCCCAGCCTGTATTGAAACCAGGGATTGCCCCGACCCAGGTGCAGGACCGTGCACTTGGCCTTATTGAACCTCATGAGGTTCACACAGGCCCACTTCTCCAGCTTGTCCAGGTCCCTCTGGATGACATCCCGTGCTTCTGGCCTGTCAGCCTCACCACTCAGCTTGGTGTTGCCTGCCAACTTGCTGAGGGTGCACTCGATCTCGCTGTCAATGTCATTGATGAAAATATTGAACAGAACTCGTCTCAACACAGACCCCTGAGGGACACCACTCATCACTGATCTCCATCTGGACATTGAGCTGTTGACCACCACCCTCTGGGTGCGACCATCCAACCAATTCTTTATCCACTGAACAGTCCACCCATCAAATCCATCTCTCTCCAATTTAGAGAGAAGGATGTTGTGGGGGACTGTGTCAAAGGCCGTACAAGAAGTCCAGATAGATGACATCCATTGCTTTTCCCTTGTCCACTGATGTGGTAACTCCCTTGTAGAAAGCCACTAGGTTGGTCAGGCAGGACTTGCCCTTGGTGAAGCCATGCTGGCCTTCTCAAATCACCTCCCTGTCCTCCATGTGCCTTAGCATAGCTTCTAGGAGGATCTGTTCCATGATCTTCCCAGGCACAGAGAGGAGGCTGACAGGTCAGTAGTTCCCAGGGTCCTCCTTTCTACCCTTTTTAAAGATGAGCACAATGTTTCCCTTCTTCCAGTCATCAGGGACTTCACCTGACTGCCATGACTTTTCAAATAGCATGGAGAGTGGCTTGGCAGCTACATCAGCCAATTCCCTCAGGACTCTGAGATGCATCTCATCAGGTCCCATAGACTTATATACATTCAGGTTCCACAGGTGGTCACGAACCTGATCTTCCCTTACAGTGGGAGAGGCTTTACTCCTCTGGTCCCCAACATGTTGTCCATTGACTGGGGAGGGGTGAGGAGAGCGGTTGCCAGAGAAGACTGAAGCAAAAAAGTTGTTGAGTACCTCAGCCTTCTCCTTGTCTGTTGATACTAGGTCACCATTCTTGTTCATCAGTGGAGGTACGCTTTCTTTAACTTTCCTTTTCTGGTTGATATACCTGTAGAAGCCCTTCTTGTTATTCTTTGTATCCCTTGCCAAGTTCAGCTCCAGCTGCGCCCTGGCCTTCCTGGCCCCATCCCTACATAAGCGGGCAATGTCCCTATATTCTTCCCAGGTTACCCATCCATGCTTCCACTGCCTGTGCAGTTCCCTTTTGCTCTTTAGTTTGACCAGCATGTCTTGACTCAGCCATGCCAATTTCTTCCCTTCCTTGCCTGATTTCATCAGTCTAGTGGTAGAAAAGAGTGACCTAGCCAGTCACTCCTGTTGGGAGGAATTTGCAATGTGAAGAAGCCAGCATAGTCTCTTCCCACACCTATTATCAGTCCTTGTTCAGCCTGCAAGGTACTCAGGATGATGTACACACTAGTGAATTAAACAGCAACAGGAATTTCGATGTCTGGGAATTGCTGGATTGTAGTGTTGTGTTACCAAGATTGATGGGTTATACAGCTACGTTAGCAGAATGGTCCTGAGCTATCTCCCCAACTTTTCTCGAGTACTACTTGAAAGTTAGCACAAGCCAAGGATCAGCCCCAACAGACAGTTTTGCATGCAGACACCCTGCTTTGGAGGCTGAGAGAGTTTAATTAGCATTAACATAGTCAGATGATAACTCTGGTCTGGAGAATGGACTCTGGCACTGGTTTGTTTTTTAGTATCGATTTAACCAGAGAGCAGGGGGATGAGGCATGGGAAGTATGGCTGTTCTCTGCTGCTACTGCTGTGCTGCATAATTCCCACCAGGAAACTATTTGATAATGAAAATTAACGTGGCACTGCAGATGCTCTAACTCCTGCTAGGACTGTGTGGTTTGGCCCAAAGACTGAAGGAGCTGTTGCCCTTTGGTGTAGGAGGGAACCTGGTAATACTAAGAAATGCACGTTGCATTGAGTTCTTTTAGTCTAGAGTTTGTGTCTTTCTTCATTCGTATCTGAGGATGACACCCAGCCTGGAGCACTGTTTTGCATAATTCCTTTTGTTGCCTCAGATTTTTAAATCTGAACTCATCACTGTCAGTTTTTATTTCCTTTGGGTGCTGAAGCAGAACTAACTGCAAAATAGAGAAATTTTGCTACTGATTCACCAAAATGAAGAACTGCGGGCCTTTTCACACACCACTCAGTGACTCCCTGCCTGTTTTGTTCTTGGGTGATTGTTTTGGTTCTGAGCACAAAACATCATTTTAATAATATGAGCTAAGTAGGAGGAAAAAGAGTTTTAGTAAAAAACCACTTTTATTAAAAACTGCTTCAGAAAGCAGTAGGGTGTAATATAGGAAACTCAATGCAAAATTTCATGGGGAAGATGAAATATCTGAGTGAAGAGTGTGTTCCTTATTTTCCCTCTAGGAAACTGTTACTTTATTTAAAGCCCTCCCTTTGGCTCACAAGGTTTTCAGTGGGACTGAGGCTGCAAACTATTGTCGGTCTAAATTGCTTCCTCAGAATTAACTCAGTCACCCTCAGGCCATGGACTAGCCTCTGAAACTAAAATCATAGATGGATTTTTTCTCAAGGATTTCTAATTAAACTGAGCTGCTTTCCGCTTTCTTTAAACACCAGTTGTGAAACTGGGACCCAGACCTAAGATGTTTTCCTTCAGTTAGCTTTCATTCTAGTTCATGTTTTTCTTGCACAGAAGTTGTGTTTTACCTCTGCCAAGGGGGTCCAACCAGCATCTCTCAAGTGGCACACAGCCCTATTTTGCAAAATGCAGCCCTGAACACTCCTAATGCAGCTGGAGATGAGAGCTGCTACCTTCCAAGGTTGTCACGGGGAAGGACAGCAGTCCCTGGGTCTCAGAGGGAAGGGAGGACCAAGAGTGGGGGCTGGTGTTTCACACAGAGCAGAGCTCAACTTGTTTATGTCTGAGGCAGCGTTTTCTCCTGCTAGGATGCCAGCTCCTACCAGAGAGGCAGGATATCGCCTACCAAACCACACTCTGTGGCAGGCAGGGGCTTGCAGCTCTCGCCAAGTTTTGATTAAATCTGGGAGCTCATGGAGTGGGAGAGAGAGATACAGACTCAGCTTAGCAAAGACAAGAAACCATTAAGTATACTCCAAATTGCAGCTTTTGAGTTTCCAGAAGGTTTCTCACTTGTAATACAAATTACAAGGTACCACCTATTTTACAGCAGAGGACAAAAGTCTCTGACAGAAGACATTTTGTTGTGAGCATCTGCTAAGCAAGAGGCTTTCGATTATCAGCAGCATTATAAAGATGACTAATGTTCATAAACATTTCTGAGAAAAAAGCATACATTCCACATGACTTACTGAATATAAACTTGATAATTTTGAGGAACAGGAACACATGCACACAGAGTTTTACATCAGCTGCTATATTTTGAAGGGTCTTTGAAATTAATATGTAAGTTAACAATTTATTTGTAAAGTATTACAACACTCAGTCAGCAGAGATTGCATGCAATAACTTTGGAGAGAAAAGACTGCAGAGATTTCATAAAAAAACTAGGAGGTTTCAACCTTGATGTAAAAAAACCGCTTAGCTTTAACCTTGGAACTGAGACCATGCTGCTGTTTGTTTTTCAGAAGCTTTTGTGGTCATTCCTAGTTGCTTTCCACTCTTAGCAGGCCATGTTGCACAAAACTTGTGAAAACAACATAAAATGAGAATGGCAAAACCTGGCCTGCTTTTATATCATGGCCATTACGAGAGATATTGTAAAGGAGCTTAAAATGACTGTATATATCATAGTTTCTAAGTAAGTGCTTTATTCTGACCAAAATGGATTAAAATGTCCATGCAATAAAGGAAAATTAAGTTCCCAAAGGAAACCTTAGGGATTTAAATTTTGTGTGTGTCTATATATATATACACATGTAAAATAAATATATTTTGACCCTTAGTGCGGGCTTTCTCCTGTTCAGTAGCAAAAGGAATGCCTAGGAAATATGCATTAAGAATATATGTTCATAGTCTCTAAATGGTAAGGTCCTTGGTAAATATAGATATGAACAAAACAGTATAGTTTCATGACTATTAAACTTTATTGGGTAAATGTATGTGTTACAAAGTAAGCAAACATTCCTAACACAACAAGAAATACTTTTTTCAAGATTTTTCCTACTGTGAACATTAGCTCATGATGCCATATATCTCATAAAACTTGTACACTCATTCCAAAAGAATAACATTATCTGATTATCTGGTGGGTGGGTTTTAGTTTGAAGGCATGCCAGGATGTTACTAAAATGCTTATTAAAATAACATGTTCTCAGGTTTTGAAAACCTATGGGGTGGAAACCTGACCCAAGTTCATAAGGAAAAAAATAAAACTCATTGGATGACGGTTCATTAAAGCTAATATTTTCAGTGGTTGATGCGTAAAACTAAAAAATCACAAGTCATAACCATCAAGTATCAACATGCATTTTTCATCATAAGACATGGTTTACATACACTAGGAACGTGTACAAGGACATACAAATTCATAGGGCAGATTTTGATTCATTTGCTCTATTGATGTGCTACTGGTATCTGTATCCAGTATAAAAGAATTTCAAATAAATGTTTTCCTAACCTCACCTGCTTGTTAGACATTAATGGCAGGTAATGTCCAGTTAAAATGTAATGTCTATTAAAATGTAATTTATATTTCATTAGCTTGTGTGTGGAGAGCCAGAATGTGCAGAAGATACATTCAAACTTCAGTATTGTCTTAGTATATTTGGTGCTGATTCTGATGAAAAGCAAATAGCAAGACAGGATTTCAGGTCCCCAAAGTTTGAAAAGCTGGTGGCAAATATTAGTGCTGAAGAATGGCCCAGTTTACTGTGACCAGAACTTCTGAGCCAGCCAGCATTTGCTTTTACCAGTTAAATATTGAACTGGGTTAGCTGCTGCTTTGCCAGGTTGCAATGTCTTTTCCTGAAATACTGGTTCTTGGAAGGCTGGTAGGAAAACTGTATCCACAACTTCACTGTTAAGTAAATATGCAATATTAAAAGGTACATCCTTCTAAAAGAGCTCCAGACTCCACAAAGCATGTGTTTCTCTGTTTGTGCTGTTGGCATATCCCAACTTCTCCAGCGTATACGCCTGTGCTTTGACACCTTGCATTCAGTTACATGAGGTTTTAACAATTTGAAGGCTGGGAAGAAACATTACAGTTCCCCTGTCTGATCCCCTTGCACTCTGCAGAGCAAAATACCTTAGCTTCAAGCTGCTACTAAGGCAAGAATTACTACCAGTCTTTTTTTAAGAGAGAGAGAGTGAGCATAAATATGTTTTAAAAATCTATGAAAAATGACACCAGATACATCTTCAGAGGTTTGAGGTGGGAATGCAATAAAACTGAATCCTTGACATCTTTATTTTCACATTTTTTTCTTCTACTTGTAAAGTTCATTCTAGTCCAGTGAAAATGTCTTCCTTTAAATCTGCTCTCAGCTGAGCCTACTTATAATTCATTCAGGCCTGTTTCCATGATGCAAACTTAAATGAACATGTAATAAGGACTGAATAAATGAACAGAAAAACATGAATCAATTGTTCAGTTCCTGACATATACTTAACTGAAGTATATTTACAGACAAAATTGACTTTACTGCGCAAACTGCTCTCTAAATTATTTAAACTCCTTTTCCTTTATTTTTCAGTCACTTTGGAGAAGAGAGCACTAGCAACATTTAACAATTTACTAGATACAACACAGATGACAACACATCTTCTGTGAATCTGTGTGTCAACTACCCAATGTATTTAGCTCATCTCTGATACATAAATAGTAATGCATTGCATGAAAACAAGCCTTGTTGATCTTTCTATGTTGTAATGCTATTCCACAGTCCAGAGAAAAATACCAGTTCCAAAAAAGAAGTTTCCTCAGATAAACATCTATTGTGTTGTTTCTTTTTTTACTTGGTTTCAAAAAGAAGAAACCCAGCAAAGGTAGAGAAGCGTTGATGGTCCCCGTGGAGGGCTCCATTTCCCATTCGCAGCCAAACTTCATCTCCTTTGGCAAGTTTTAGCACAGCACTGTTTCCTGAAGTGTCTGCTTTCCCTTTTGATTCATAGCTAAGGATGAATATTTTAACAAGTCAGTTTTTTGTTTCTCAAAAATGATCAAGCAAACAACTAAAAAAAAAAGAACTAAGAAAGCACATTGTTATCCTGCTTTATATGAGTAAAACTTCCTTGAAAGGCTTGCCGACATTTTTTCAGCTTTATGAGGAAATTCTGGCATCTTTCTGCATTTCATTTCCTAGTCAAATTTTGCACCTTACACCTGATTGCACCTAAATGATGCACCTAATTGCATAATTTCATTCCTTTCTGAAATTCTGGAA
Organism: Ciconia boyciana; assembly: GCF_034638445.1. Classification (NCBI taxonomy): domain Eukaryota; kingdom Metazoa; phylum Chordata; class Aves; order Ciconiiformes; family Ciconiidae; genus Ciconia; species Ciconia boyciana. The sequence goes on from NC_132937.1 coordinate 24,773,861, forward strand.
GTTTAACTTATGTACTTGTTTCCAGGGCACAGGAACAGGTTTGTTGTTTAAAATAAAACTCTGCTCATTCATCACAACACTCCAGATTTCCTGTGATGCTCTTTTTCCCTTGGATTAATTGCAGCTAATTTTAAATGCCTCCAGGTCATGAGTTTCATGTGAGCTGAGCCCCTGAGCTCCTGGCACAGGCAGTGGGCAGAGACAGGCAGCTCACTCCATCGTGAGGCCTTTCGTTGGAATGTAGATAAGTTCAATATGGGCTAACCTGCTGGCTTTGCCTGAATGTTGGTTCCCTTTCTTCCACCTGTTGCCTTTTCTGACATCAATGCTTCAGGGGGGAATATTTTTTCTTTTGCAGGAAAGATCTATTGGGAATGAAAGCACTCTTTGGTGGTGCTTCAGGTACGGGCTGTTGAAGAAATCTTGACAGTTTAAATGAATGTGCTATCACCTAAGTGCCCAAAATCCAGTGTGATTAATCTAGGCTTTTGTGTCTGTTTATTCAGGCTCAGGAGAGAAGCTTGTTTTTGGCATCAAACCCCTGGCTCGTATTAAAGAAATAATAGTTTTTTCCAAACACATATTTTTTTCAGATATCCATCTGGCTACAAGCTTCTTGACCTGGTCCTTATAGAAGTTGATAAGCTAGACATGAATCATGTTCTTGATGATCCTCCAGCTGACATAAAGAGTTCAGAGACTTTTTTTCCCAAGTGTGCTAATGATAACAAAGCCAGTAAATGGTGGACTTTTGCTTCTTACTCATCCTTACTACTGCAATTTAAATGCTCTCCACCTTTAAAGTAAATTGCTCTCCCCTAATCTTTAACAAGACTGTTACTAGTCTGACAGGCAAAATGAGGATGAAGACATGTTTTAGCAGAATTACAGCATGTTACTGCTGGACTCCAACCCTGACTTGCAATGCTAATTCCTTTCCCCTGAGCTTTGAGAAACTTGTGATCAAGGCTGAATTTTAGGTCCCATATCTGTGGCAGGTATGATCCAAATTTGCAAGTTGAGGGGGGCAAAATACAATAGTTTGTTGGTTATTTTACCCTACAGAATTTCTTCAAAAAATGAACGATTTCATATTTCTTGAAATGTGAGCAAGCTATCACATCTGTGCAACCATGTCTTTTGCATTAAAATGGCCTGGCCCTTCGCTTACCTATATAAGCTGAAAACTGTATTACCATTATGCATCAGGTACACGTACACTTCCTCCACATCTTCATGTTTCATCATGTTGAAGGTGAAGAAATACACCCCTGAAAAGATTACCAAATACAACGTGTTTGCTTCATAGAGGGAGGTAGTCATGCTACAGACTTGTGTTTCTTGATTAGAAAACATAACAGCTGAGGCCAAAATTACCTTCCAGTGGTCAGTGGGTATTTTGCTTCTGCTTATAGTGTGCCAAAATATGATTCATTTTTATTCTGCATATGGCCGGGGTTCAGCCACATCCTGCTCCAGAGAAATAACTGTATTTGAACATGTCAGGACTGCTCATCCCTTCCTTCTCACTGAAAGGAAAATTTCCCGGGGGCTGAGTCCAGTGACCCCTTACCTTCTTGCTCCTGCCCTCTCCCAAAAGAGCATCCTCCAGGCCAGCCAGGGCTCAGCCTCAGAGGCTGTCGGACAGCTGGCGTGTGCCCAGGTCAGGCAGGGCATGAGTGGTTTTAGCAGCACCCACTGCTGCTCACCTGGCTGTACCGCATCCTGAACAATGCAGACATAGCCACTGCTTTCTCTTCTTGCACAACACACCCTTACCATCACCCTTTTTCTTTTTAGCTCTTTCTCTGTCTGAAAAGTGCCAACAATATTGTCAGTGCAACCATGTTATGCGTCACGAGCTGTACAAGACTCCTGCAGGTGGGAAGACAAGCTCCTGGTTCCTTCAGTGGGAGCTTGGAATTTGCATTGAAGTCATTAAATCATTTTGGGTCAAAGTTTATTGACATCCACATATATATTAACCTCAAAAGGAAGCAGCTGTGAGGACACACGCACCTAACTGTCAGCAAGATGTGGTACAGCAAGCTTGGAGGGCCTGACTTTTGTTTAATTTAATATCATTTCCCACAGCAGTGAGTAAATGAATGGCAGGGTGAGAAAGGCCAAGTGAAGGAAGGTGTTTTCAGGCTTTGATTAGACATGTTTTTGGTTATGGCCCTGCCTCCCCCATCTCCTATTGTTCTTCCTGCGCCACATCTGCGTAAGATGGGGGATTGATGCAGCCGAAAAGTAACTCAGGAAAAACTGTAATGCCTCATTTCCAGCCACACATCTGTTGCAGGCCAGCTCACAGCTGAACTGGCGTGAGGGAAGAAGGGCATGAAGAGAGTGACTGGAGGCAGGACGTGGAGGAGGCAACTGTGAAGCTGCTGCTGCTGCAACATCAAGGCCATGGTTATCTCATCACAGTGGCTGAAAGGCTAAAGGTCTCAAAGCAGATGGTCCTGCTTCCTCCCCAGCTCTGGCCATGCCTCTTCCTCCTACCTTTGTGCCAGCACTAGTCTCACTGGCTGGCAAGCCCTCTCTTGGCATGCTCAGTTTCCAATTTCATTTTCCCTGAAAGTAGGCAGCAACAGCTATGCAGAGCGAGTCTCATCAGTGCCTTGTGCAAAGGCAGTTAACTAGTTTCTCATTATTATTGACCACGCTTCTCCCTATGGCTCCCAGAATTGCATTATTTTGTTTTGCAAACACTCACCATTCACTGGAGCACCAAATCTCCCAGTCATGACATCAAAAAAATTCCCAACGTTGGTTTCAACACTACTGAAGATGATCCCACTGTTCTGGTTGCTGAAGTGAGTAGCCATGGAAGCCATGAATGCAACCTGCAAAAACGCAGTTCTTATTCAGGCAGTCATTCACGAAATGCACGTGTGTAGAGGAATCAGCTACAGAATTTTTTCCTGTATTTGCGGTCTGTTTATTTTCCAGACAGAGATGTTCTTCTAGGGCCTGCTCCAAGGCCATTAAACTCCAGTAACAAAACTCCCATTGAATGAAACTGGAAGAGAACTAGGCTTCTTACATTCAATTGGACTATTCATGACTGTAAAAGTAAGTGTATGGGCAAGTGTTTGCAGGTCAGGACCTTCGTTTGGGATTTTATTTACTTTAAGTCTCTCTAGGATGATGCAACAGAAAACTGGTATTGAGATGGATGGTGTTTCTGACAAAAGTGATTTAATTAGTTTTTCTATATTCCCCAGTGCATTTAGACTGGATATTGCTTTTAACTGAATGTGTGAAATAAATAATGCTTGGTAAAATCCATACACATTAGTGTTTCTTGCTAACTACCTTCAGAGATACATTAAGCACTTTTATTGGAGGTCCTCTAGAAGTGCAGTTGCTGGGACTCAACATTCAGTGCTTTTTCTCCCTTACCAGTTGCCCTGTACCCTCAGTCACAACAACAGAGGGTGGTGGAGACTGAAAGAGGAAATTAAGAAAGTGAAAACTGTGCTTCAACTTCATGTTACACTTCTTGCAGTGGGGTGTATTGGCTGTGGAAAATGTTTCATAGGAAGCGGTGGAAAACCTCCCACATTGGACAATTCAAATTACCCTCAGCAAGATAGCAGGGAACGACCCTGCCAACTTGCATGGGTGGGGAAGGGGGTTACCTCTTCTGTGGGTCTGGGATCCCCCCATCTGGCTGTCAGTAAACAGGGTACAGGCAGAATTGCTGCACCTGGGTGCCAGAAGGTCACATAGTGACTTGCTGTTTTATCTCTATCTCTTAACTTCTTAGATGAGAAGTGTTTCATTACAGTTGTTACTGCCCAAAATGGCATTTTTGTCATTTTGACATTTTGACATAAGTGCCATTTACTGTCAAAAATGACTTTTTTCGTGAGATTGCAGCTATACTAGTATTAAAAAAAACCCACCCCAAAGTTCTTTTGATTTCAGATCCAAATGAGAACAAAACCAAAACAGGCAAAATCAAATGCAAGTCTGGATCCAACAATGGAAATCATTAGCTGTCTGCTCAGAAATTTGAGTTGCTCCAGATGTGAGCTGAAAGCTTGGGCTGATTTTCCTTATCCCTGCATGGATGCATTTTCTATGACGGCAAATTGTTAACTTCTTGCTTCTCAGCCAGGATCACATCAAAGTTCATCATGTGTTAAAGGAAAGCAGCTGCAATGGCAGCGTGATGGAATTTATTACTTTTTGTCTAGATTCCATTTCACAGTCTCTTTGACCCCAAGCTACTTTTCTTGTAGCTTGGGGTCAGCTTGGCTGACTCAGCTTAGGTCTCTGATCAGCTTGGCTGATCAGAAGAGTTGAAAAAGATGTCCTTTCTCCCCAGGTCTCATTTTGAAGTAGCAGATCAACATGGACATGCCAAGTCTTTCAAAATAATCCTGTACTTAAATCAGTATTGTATTCAAAAGTGTTTTCTCCTCTACCGACACCCGCTCTAAAATTCGTAAGCATGATGTTAACAAGAAATTATACACGATACTGTGTAATGAATTTTTAAACACATCTGTTAAAAACAGTGATGGAATTCTACTTGGAAATAGGTATAGCAATATGAGCTTTTGTTATTCATCGTCTTTCATTATTCAGTTTTAATTAAATTACTACCACTATCTTTAGGTAAGAAAAAAATGCTGATAGCTCATTTTAAAATTGCAAAAGGATTTATGTTGAATGTAATTACAACAAATATGTTTTTACAATATTCAGCTATAATGTTAATTCCAGTTAATTCTTTAAAAATACTAAAATAATTCTGCTTTATTACAAAAGTCCAGTCATTTTGGAAACTATTTTCATTGTGAATTTTATTCTGTGCAATTATCCTATCTTCATGCAGCCTACAGTGGAGAATTCAAACACGCACAATGCCAAGAAATCCAAAGCCATTTTCCCACACTGCACACGTTGGTTGTACTGTTGATTTTGCTGTTAATTTGCATGTGTTTCATGAGGATATAAAACATATATGAATGACTGTTATTAGGAAACAGTATCCTTCAGTTAAAAGGTGTAGATCTGTAAATAGATCAGAACTTCAGTTTTCCCCATAGTCAGAGTATTTGGAAATGGGATTTCCATTAAAGTGTGTATGTGTGAGTGAGGATGTAAACTCCCTTATAGTTTCTGGAGTTCGATATACTCTGTGGTGTCTGAAGTCCCATTTGCCCAAAAGCAGCGGTGACTGTCAGATTAAGCTGAGTTGTTCTTCTAGGTCCTCAGTAATTGTAATGGGAGCAGAGATGCTTCCCTCACATGTAGGCTCTCTGGAGCTGAATCTGACTGCAATCACTTGCCCACGCAAATGCACCTAGTGCCATCTGAAGTACTTTAGGATTCCCACACACAGGGCTGGCTGATCTGACCTACAGAAGCCCCTTCCACAGTGGCAGCTGCAGACCAGAAGGGATACATCTCAAAGGCTTGCCATGCATCTAAATCTTGCCTGTAGCACCTTAGCTGCGCCACATCATAGAGATAGTCACGTCTTCCTGCTGCTGCAGGTGAACTGCTCGTATATTGCTACACTGCAGTTTACAGTGTGGACAACTCTTTTAAATCCCCTTTGCAACAGCAACCAAGGGCCTTAGTTATCAAAGTCCCATTTACTTTCAGTTGCCTTAGGGACAGAACTACACCATGCCTCTGCTGTACTGCAGGTATATATAGATAGATAGATAGATAGATAGATAGATAGATATACCTAAGCTCTCTGCCATCTGCCAGATTCCTGGGACATGAAGAAACTCTAATGCAAAAGCTATGGGACTATGCCAACAGAGTGCTGAGCCCAAACAAATATATCCCATCCCTCAGCAAAGCTTATGAGCTCAGGCTTGAACCCATGTTTTAATGCTCATCTGGCTTTTGGATAGTTCATTCATAGCAGAACCTACCTGCTTCTCTACCTATTTAAGGTATCTAGACATATAAAACCACAGATAGCTACTGACAGGTATTTTTCAAAACCAGAGGACTTCTGTCTGCACTCAGAGGTTTTGTCCCCATACTTTGAGGAGTTGGATACATATGCTTCTGAGAATCTCACAAAGCCTGACTGACCTGAGAAGCATGCGCCTGAGTGACTCCTTTACTCTTTTCAGGTGCCATAGGAAGCACATTATGTATGCAATACAGCTTGATAGGAAAATTACAGTCCCCACTATTCTCCTTTAATGACCCAGATACTGGCTTTCTGCCATAAAAGTGAACTATATCTGTTCCTTCCTGCCCATTTCTCAGCTAGATTCTTACTCTAAAGAAAGACTAAGCCCTGATGTCTTTCTTTTCCAGGAAGATCTGGCAGAACACATTTGGCAGTCATGACAAGGGCTATATATGTCTCTCACTGTACTAATTTACAGAGGGATTTGCTTCTTAAGTATCTTACAGTAGTTAGGTGCTGCTTTTCAGAGAAGAAAACCATAACCTGAAACTGTTGCAGCCAACACAAGCCAGAGATTTTGTACCTGTAGCTCTGGGGGAATCCCAGGGTAACCCTTCTCGCCTTTGGGTCCATGGTGGCCACGTTCTCCCCTCGGTCCCATATCTCCTTTGTCTCCTTTCTCACCTTTGGCTCCTTCCTGGCCAGTTGCTCCATTATTTCCATTGTTTCCATGATTTCCTTGAAGGAAACAGACCTTTCTGTTTAACTTAAGTAATTTCATATAATATATTTTAACACATAACTGCGACAGGGTCCTTTTCCACCAGTTTGCATAACATAGACTTTTCAGCACCATAAAACCCAGGTTGAGCTGCCATGGGTAAGAAACAGCTGTGTGGTTAAGCTGAAGGTGAAGGTTTTGATGAGCAAATTTCCAGAAGGATATAGATTGATGTTTCAGAGTTAACTCTCATGCTATCTTGGTGTTGCTGTATAAACTGCCAATGTCTCAAGTCATTGTGTTGTTGGGGAGATGTGCAAGGACAAGACCTCAGTGGATGAGAGGCGCAATGAAAGCGAAAGGCACTGCCTATTGATGCATACCGGGTAGCCTGCATAAGCACTCTTGCTTTTCCTTTTGTGTAAAAACTTATTTCCTGATAATTTAAGTTTATTAGTATAGGATAAGATAATTCTGAGTAACATTTTGCTGTCTTTAAAACATGTCTACACAAATGAAGAATGGCTGTAGCCTTTAACAAGCTAAAAGACCCATCTGTGCCGAAAAGAGGAGAGTGTGCATTCTCAGGGTGCTGGTTAGCTTGAAGGGATTGATTGATTGCATGCTCCTAGATTTAAAGAAAGACAAAATTTTTACAATGAAGCTTTTCTGAGATGGCTTCTTGTAAAAAGGGTCATTATAAAAACATATTCCTGCATCTGCAGGAATAAGTAAGTATGACTTACTTCCTGATGTTTACTGAGGAAATTACTGAGCAAATGTCTATGCAACTGACAAACTTTTAAAGTTGGCTAGAATCACTGAGCAATTATTATGCCTACCTGAAGCAAAAGCTTGACCTTTCAAGTAATTACTCAGGGGATTAATTAGTGTTGTCATTGTTCTAATTCTACCTGAATTGAAATTAGATTCTTTACCACTCTGCTTGTTCTCTGGTTAGTCACTCTGGTTATAAATTTACAAGAAGAATGGTGTTGTTTGATAGATCAAATCTAATGATTAAGTGATTCTTCAGAGTTTTTGTATTGAGAAAAAAAAATCCTTAAAACAAGGAAGCTAAATGGTGGAAGAAATTAAGCAAATTTTTGTTTGGGTAGAGGAATCAGTAACTCTTAAAAATAACAAGAATGATCCTTCATGTAAAGCTGGAACTACTTCTCTACCGCTTCAGAACAGAAGTCTGCAAGCGACAGTTGATTCAATCAAGGGAAAAGGAGCTGTTGTCGTTCCCCTTACAGGCACAATGATATGAAATGCAGCAGATGATGGAGACAGAGGAATTCCAGGGTGCAGAAGGTTGCTGTCGGCCATACATTTGTGGCATCCTGTGGTGACAAGAAGTGTGACTGAGATACATCCTCGCATGAGGAAAGGGCAAAGCTGGGACTGGGCTGTGTCCCAGTATATCCACTGCAGCCTTGAAAGTGTGGGTCTAATACAAAATTGTGTCCTGCTTCTAAGAAGCCAACAATTTATTAATATGTAATGCAATATTTCTGCACAAGAGGCCTCACCATTAGATTTCTCTTACTTCTGTAATGGTCAATAGTATGTTTATAAAGGGTCGGTGCATGAATAGCTTACAGCAGGCTAATACCAAATATGCCTATTACCTTGTTTTGCCTAATACCCAAATGTCAAAGTAACAATTTATTTCAATATTTTGCCAGCTGAAGCTAGTTATTGAAACACTTCATTAACTCGGATTTAACTTCATAACCGTCAGATTTAAGTGTTACTGTAAACTGTTTCTACCGAAAATCACTACATTAATTTTTTTTGTGTATGGTCATGTCTGTTACTGTCAGTACATTTGTGAGAGAAGGATTATGAAATTGCATTTTTGTTGTGATAACAGAAGATGTAAGCTTTTGAAGAGGAGACAAATCTGTCAGTCAGTGACATGTTCATTTACATTATATGTCTGCTTTAGGAAAGGTGACTTTCAAATCCCTGAAGGTAGCTGCTGTAACAAACTTACACCAACATGCAACTATCTTTTTCCCTTCTCTAGGCTCTTCTTTTTCCATAGCAATTATCAGATTGAAGTATACCCTTTTCTTGTGTATCCTGTTCTTCTGTGTGCATTTTTAATGTAAAAAAAAAAGGGACTTTTTATTATGGAAGACAAGAAGAAAGAAGGAAAAGAAGAAATTTCTATGATTGAATAAAAGCATGTGTGTCTCTGTAAAATATCGGCTAGCAGTACGCTAGATGAAAAAAGTTCCTGAATACAGTACACAATAGCATAGCTGGATATTCAAAGGTGATCGCAATAATCAACTCCAGAGAACAAGTTCTTCCAACTTTAATGGAAGCTTCATGCTGCTTTGAGAAGAGAGACCAATTTGCCCCAGAAAAGTAATGAGATTACTTTCAGTATGAATTTGTGAAAGCTGAATTTTAATAACAAAGGGATTTTCACTGGAAAAGACTTTAGACTCTAACTGAAAATCTCTGTCCCCCAGAAATGACAGAAAAACTTGTTTCTGAATATGTCCCCAAATACTGATGTTTGGACCATTTGCTGATATTTCATAGAATACCCTGTAATTTATAGCCTGTAATTAGACTGATCAAAAAAATCAATTAAACTTCATCTTTACCTGGCATCCCAGGGGGCCCGGGAGGTCCTGGGGGCCCTTGGTACAGTCGAACTCCAAAGTCACCACGGCAGCAGGAACTACAGTCTGGATTCTGCGGTCCAGTTTGAGGGGGCTAAGTGCACAAAAATAAGCTTTAAATAGCTCATTCATGGAGAGCATCAATCATATGCCTGTCATTTACAGGGTCTTCATTATATATTCTTTGTTTATATACTTGCTAAGTTTTCACAACACTTATCTGGGCTGAAATCTCCCATACTTGGGTTGTCCCTGAAGATGTTATTTTTGGAAGATTTAAGGGAATAGCTCTTCAAGTGTTCTAAGAGCTATATGAATATTAAAAAAACCCGACTTGTACTGTCAAATAATTAGGGTTTTGAAAATAAAATAATACCAAGTAATGAAAGTTAGATGAATATTTCTGTTAGGTTCCTATCCTGCTTTTCACTGATCCCACATTTCAGCTGACCTTTCTTGACAAACAAGCCTATGTAATGAGTGGTAGGACACAAGGGACTTCATTTGACCTTCAGAAATGAACTGTCCTCCACTAAACATAAAGAAAACTGTGTTGGACTGCCTGAAGGAGATGTTCAAAAATGTCTGTGCAGCATATTCCTGTTCATGGCCCCAGACTTGCATATTTACAGGCTACTAAAGTGGCAAGAACCTAAAAAAGTGCCAAGATACATGACAAAAATTTGAACTGACCACAACACCTGGTGTTGCGGACATTTGATTATTTGTAGTTGCAGGTGTGTAACTATGAAAACCTGTTTATATGCGGAAACCGATATAGCAGCGTAAATAAACTAATGAGTTTATTATACACAGCTCAGCTACTGTAATAATAGCTTGATAATAGTTTTTCTTCAGTGCTTTTATTTCCCAAATTATTGTATTTTTACTAATTAAGTTTCATTCAATCCTGGATGGATTTGGTAACTAGGCTCTTGCGATGATTTAGCGATCACAAATCTTCCGATGGGTCAGCCGAGGTAGAGGTCCAGGGTTTGATTTTATTTCTCTACCTCCTTCTCATTTCTCCTTCTTTGTTTCTTTTTCCCTGCAATTCTTTGCTATTATCCTGAGGTGCACATCTGCAGTTCTTAAATTCTGGAGGGGGATAGTCACACCAGTCTGACTGCTACTTTTCCCTAATCATTCTACTGTTTGTCTTCCTTCCCTTTCTTTTCACTCGTCTTGATCATCCTTGAATTACTTGCCTAATGCAGACTTATTGGTTTAACGGCAGAAAACGAGCCTCTGGTGGGATAGGAGCTGCCAAATGAACGTATAGGTGTGCTGTATTCCTGCCCTCAAGGTCACCAGCTGGCTTGATCTGAAACAGTAGAGCTTTCTGCCCATGTTTTGAACAATACCAAACACACCCCCCGAATTCATTAATTTCAAGAGGCTTGGGAGTTTATGTTTATGGATACAGAAAACCCCTTTCATGCCACCAAAATACTGCAACTCCTCCAACGGGACAGACACATGCCCTCTCCAGCTGGAACTGCCAACAGTGGAGCTACCATGGGAATAAAGGCTGACCTGACAGCTCAACAAATACGCGTCATATTCAAAGAATTATGGATATGTTAAGACTTTCCGGTGGGCAGAAGGGCTTCATATTTATGGGGGTTTGGTCAATACTATGCTTTTTACCTTAATTCTTGATAAGGTCTATATTTTATGAGAAAAATGAGTTCTGCCTGTGGGACTGTCTGTTCCTGGAGAACCTGTTTGTCTCTTTCTTGCTGTTTTATCTCTCCCAGTTGTAAGGAAGAACATAACTGACAATCACCAGACACACTGTTTAAAGCTTTCCTAATATGAGAGAAGAAGTAGCCCTGCTTTCATCTCATTTTCAGCCCTTGAAGGGGAGCCAAGTACAAGAGGACTGGAATTGCACAAGCATTTTGCACCACCTGAAATGCTAATGTTGAGTGTTGCACTGGGATTAAAATCTCCAGCTCTTTTGTGATGGTGCTTCATATTCATATTAAATGAGAAGGTAAATGACATACATAACTGCCAAGAGCAAATAACTCATATCAGCCTAGAAATATCCAAAGACTTGGAGCTGTGGATTATAGGTAAGCGAAGCATGAAACCAGCAAACTGGACTGCACGTGAGACTCTCTCTGTGCAGTTGAGATTTGTTTTTTACCCAATGCACTGAAATCCTGAATGACATTATTAGCTAACCAGCTATCTTATCATAAAATAGATACTAGTGCTGGTCATAACCAAATGCTATTTGGCATTTACCTCTCGAAAAGCTCAGCAGGTTATTACGTGTGAAATGAGGCAAGTCCTGCCTGCCTGGTTGTATTAGAACAGTTCCACTGACTTCAAAATAACTACTTATGCAAGTCATAAAGTAGTGTTGACTTATTATTTTTACTGATCCTTTGACTAGGAGGAAAAAAATGTTCACAGTCAGCTGCCAAGAACAGTGAATATTCAGGATACTCTTTTAATGTCTAAAAACAAAGAACTTCATGAAGAGTACATTTAAAGGGAAAACCTGTTCCTAAAGTAAAATTACACTCAAATGGGACAGAGAGATTAATTACAACCTACTTGCCAAAGGTGTCCTATGCAGCCGTTTACACATAAATTTTATTGCACAATGAATCTTTGGCATTGCTCTCAGAACATGAATATGATTTAGGAGTTTGTGAAATGCATCTGCCACATTGATATCCTAATACAGATAGAAAACTAGAATTATTTCTGAGGCTTTTGCTGAATTTCCTATGATTTAGTATGTAGGAGGCAGTTCTAGGCACCAGATGGTCTATAAAATTCTCTTAACTTAAAGCTGCGAACGAATCATATTGGAGACCCAGCCCTTTTTCACTTCCTGATTAATTTTATGGTTTTCTGTTATATTGTCTAAGACAATACAGAAGACAAGTAATGTACATCCACTATTCTTGGCTCCTGTTCTGAACGCAGAATAGCATGTCTCTGTGGGCACTGAGGCCATCCATGCCCCTTCTCTAGCAAAGAATTAAACAAACCAAAATTGCCAAAGTTGAGGGTAAAACACCAGTAGGTTGAGGGCTACCCAAAGGTTTTCCAAGAGCAACTTGAAAAGGAAGAATGCGTCTGGCATGGCTGTCCCCAGTCACTAAGGGTTCTTATGCTTGAAAAATGCACGTTTTGTTTTGCGCAAGTTACCAGCAGCATGGAAACTGGCCTTGTACCCAATCCAGCAAAGACCAATGCTATTGTCTCTATTCCACAACAGGGAATGGGACCATTAAAACACTTTAGCAAGAGAGTGAAATTCTCCAGCCAGAGCTAAGATAATCAAGTAGGGACTGAGGGGTGAAACAGCTTTCAGATAGCTCAAGGGGAAGAGAGAGGTTTGACATGAATTAAAACATGTCTGTGCCACCTTTGTTCCTCCTCTGTCTGGAAATCCCTGAAGTATAGAGATAGAAAATACCTATTGCGTCAGCCACTCTGTGATGAATTATCCCTGTCATGCATCTGCTAATGCTCCATTTCATTTCAGTAAGCCAAAAATTGCATCATTTCCCCAGGAAAGATGGCTTCTTAGAGAGGGTCTGGCAGGTAAATGACTGCCATCAGCTGTACTCGCTGGGCTCAGTTTTAATGTCACAGCCTCTTCCCCCAGCAGGCAACTCCAAACATGTTGCATTAAACTCTCTGAGGAGAGACATATGCACCCCAAACACAGTGACACTTTCTGTGAGGGAGAGTTTGACCCCTAAAAAAGTTGCAATTTTGTATTAAATCCTGCATTATCTGAAATTATGTTGAGTTAGAGGGGAATCTTCTTTAAGTACCAATAATATATGGTCTGTGGTATGCAGCTGCACAATTCTCTCTGCAGTAAAGAGGTATGCACACACCAGCTGGCTCATTGGACTATATATCTGATGGTTTACACTGTTTATATACTGCAAGTGCAATTTAACATACCTACAGTTAAATATCTGTTTTGCTGAGTTTTGATCTATTGCACTGGTGGAACATATAACTCCTGCCCAAGAAATATGAAATGCAAAACACCATGAAATTTAAATACAGGGAATGTAGTGGTGGATTAAACCTATCCCTATACTTGGGTGTGTTTCAGTTCTTCAAGCCTAGGACATGATTAAAATCAAATCTCCTATCTGCTTATCGTGAAGTAGGTTATTATTCAACACTTGTCTGCATGTCCATGATTTTTGGAATTCAAAATATCATAGCTTGATCTGAAAGAATTTTAAAAAACAAATGAAGGTGAACTATACAGGACTCAAACATTTGTATCAGCAATAGGAACAAAACACTCACGTTCTTGTTGTTTCTAAAAAACATCAAAAAAATTTCATTTGAGTGGAATTTTGTTTTGCCTAGTGCTAGAAAAAGCTTCATCTTCTGCCCTTCAGATTTTTACTTTTAAATTTGGAATGCAATATTTTATGTATAATCAAATTATGCCATTTTTCCTTTGCTGTGAGCTAATGACTATAATATCTAAAATGCCATGTAGAAGGCATAGAAAGATTCCCAGGTTAAAACGCAGATACTACAGATGATTTAGAGTTACATTCCAAGCCTTTTTTCCTCTGAAACTGTCAAGTTGATATATATTGTTAAATCTACCCATTACATTAGTATCTGTTTTTTTCAAGCTATTGCTTAGAATAAAATTTTTGAACACTCAGAATTTCATTATGTTTGTCTCAAGCTCAAAAGAATATACTTTATATACATAATTTTCAAGTAAAGTTATTCTCTGATATTTGAATCTTTCCAAATTCCTCTATAAATTCTGTAATTTTCCTTCACATCCAAATGAGTTAACAGAATCTAAAACTTTAATATATTAAATAAGTAATACCTTGAAATCATTAAGAGACTGTATATCAGAATATAAGATTGCACAGGATCAGAGTTTCAGCAAAACAAACAGCTGCTGTCTAGTTGAAACCAGTGTCCCCAACCACTGCTGATTCTACCAGCTCATTAAAAGATCCTATAAAGCAACCCAGCAGGATACAGACCAATACACAGCTTTAATAAAAATAATTTCATAAATATATCACTAATAATCTTAGCAAAAAAAAAAAAGATCTCATTAGCTTTAAAGATATCTTTAGAAGATTAATTCAGAGTACCTGGACTCTATCTGAGGTAGTCAGTTCTACATCATCTACCTCTGGTCTCAGGACTTTTTGGTCTGTAGAAGTGCTATTATCAACAGTCCACTCTATAAGTTGACTCCGCTGTTTCAATATTTCCCTGCTTCTGGAACCTTTATGGCCAGTCTGGTGATGACTTTGCAATACTTTGGCCACTGGTTTATAAGATCTTCTGCTCACCTCCATGTATTCATCTTGACACAGGCAAAATGGAAGAAAAAATAAAGCCAGTAGATGCCAACTGATGAAATCCTTCTCTGCCATGTTATTCAAAATAATTTTTCAGGAGTCCAGCAAATGCCTTGCAGAAGGAGAACCTCTTTGCTGCACCAGGAGTTATGTGGTCCTTTCAGCTTTTCCACTAGTAAGCCTGGCACTGAGACTAGTACCAGGTTTTATACGGTTGCGTGCAATAAATAAAACTAAAAATGCCAAAGTGACAGGATCCTTCATCCAAAATCAGTCATGCTCCTTTAAACAAACCAGGCATTATTCACCACTTCACCACCACAAGGAAAATTGATTTGTATGCTGGAAGTGACCACAGCATTTAACGGACTCCCGTGGTTCCTATTTGGGGGCATTAAAAAATGTATCACCTTTTCTTTGGCATGTTTTTGTTTAAGTGTGAAAAAATGTGATGGAAATGGAGAACATGTGGCTAATGGTTTACGCTCCTTGATTAGACATGGAAAGGCTGTGAATTCACACTCTTAAATGTCTTTTGGACACAGTCACCTTCCTTATTTGCCAGGAAATTCACACACACAACTGCGTCAGCCCAGTCCCAAAAATCCTTCCAAGAGCAATTAGGAAACAAAAGCACAAGAGGAGCTTTTGCATATGATCCTGACCCAATGGCTGTTTCTGACTATGCTTTTCATTCACTGAAAGAAAAATATTGAATTTCTGTCGGTTGGCCAACAGTGGAAGGAGACTGGGTTAGTAGCTCTGAAAAACTGGGTTGAATTCAGATTCACAGAGCCCCATTTCTCAGCATTAGTTCAACCTACTCAGCCAGGCAATATTTTTTCCCTTGAGTTCCCAGTGTTTTGCTAAATGCAACTGCCAAACCAAGTTTTATATCTTCGCTGCCAAGTAAATATAAATTTACCAGGGGCTTATTTCAGACTAAAAGAATCAAATTATATATGTATAATAATATCCTTATTATATTTTTTGAACCACCCACTAGTATCCTCTAGAAAGCCACAACTGCAGAATGCAGTTCTGCAAATGCATCCACATACACACACCCAGCCTTCTCAAAAGAAAGTAGCTCCTTGGTCTGTGAGAAACACTTCACCAGTACATGGCTACAACAACATCACTGAAGGCATCAGCCCCAGGGAAGGATCCCTGGCCCTGCAATGCGATGAACTACCTCATACTCAAGTTGTTCAAGGCTGACCACCCTGCTTAGCGTTTGGTTGGGGCTCCTCTGTGACCTCTCAGGTGTTCTGTGGCCCTAAATTATCCTACTTGGTTTCAATTTTCTTCTCCTTCTTGTTCAGTTGCCTGACAAAAATGTGAGGGTTGTGGTGCAGGGTGCTACAGTGGTTGTTTTTAGAGCATGAGGCTAAGGTTGGGATGGTGATGAAGGTTTCGTCCATCCAGAAGGTAGTCACTGAAGCTAATCATCCACAAATATCACCCAGGCTTAATTTTGAGGGGGAAAATAGTGCACTCCAAAAGAGATGCGGGGAACAAACCAGTATGTGACCAACCAGAAGCCCAAGACCTACCAGTGAAATGAGGTACTAAGTTATTTAATTATATAAAAAGCCTTAAGCATACCAGCGTGCTACGGCAGCAAAGCATAACACCATAGGCACTGCTAAACAGGGGAAGTAAGTTACATCTGCTAAAATACCCCACCTTCATTGCCTGCAGCTGCAAGGGGCAGCCATTATGTGTCTTCACTGCCTGGCGTATTACTGAGGTGGGGATGAGGTATGGAGCATCTGAAGAAAAAAAGCATAACCTTAATCTTGTGAAATCATAGGAAACTCTCTTTTTGACCCCAAGTAAGGAGAATAAGGCTCAAGCAGCAAGGATTTTGAAAGTGGCAGTGGCTCTCCTGTCTAAATGGAAGGTGAGCCCAGAAGGGAGATCTGTGATGTGAAGGCTTTTCATTCGACCCTTGTAGATGCTGGAAGGGATGCACAAATGATGGTTGCTGAGCGATGGTGAGAAAGCACTCTCTATTTTATATTCAGCTCCTTTCTGTGGGAGACAGCAAGGCAAGTCATGTCACGGGAGAAGGTGGAGATGCAGTGGAGAGGGGTGAGCGATGCTCAGTTGGGGTATGTCTGCTGGTGGCACAAGCGCTGAGCAGATTGTCAGCCTGTACCCAGCCACTTTCCTTGGTTATTTCCTATTTAGCAGCCCACAGAGAGGAGCATGGGGCTGCACCAGTCCCCCAGAAAGGTAATGCCAGCCCCCACAAACACGCAGGGTCCGGGCTGAGCCAGCACAGGGACAGTGCTTGAGGCTACTGGGAGCAAAGGCAGCCAAGGCCGGGTCTTTCCTTTTTCTCCTTCTCCACTAGCCAAGTGTGGTGTAGGAGCAGAGACCTCAGCTGCTGTGGGCTCAGTGTTTCCCGCCAAGGATAAACATGCCTGCAGCACCCCAGCTGTCTCAGCAACAGCCCCAGGAACAGGGGCAGTTCCTGGTTATCTCAGCCCACAGGCTTGCCAGACGGAGCTGTGTCTCCTTGCTTCGTGCTTTTGTTGTATTTATCTCCCTTATTTTGAAGCTCTAATGGCAGGAATCTTATTTCAATTTCAGTGAAATCTTGGATTCTCAAACCAGATGTTCAGGATCATTGAGTAACACTTCATAGATTAGCTCTTGAGCCTTGCTTCAGTGTGTAAATATTAATTAACTAAATAGCCTTGCAGAAGAGGCTCGTTAGCCTATGCTTTATGACTACTGAAAATCCTGATATTAAAAAAATGCAAATATTCAAATTATTTCACTGGGCAAGGAGAGATGGGAAGGAATTTAC
This sequence comes from Ciconia boyciana, assembly GCF_034638445.1. Taxonomy (NCBI): domain Eukaryota; kingdom Metazoa; phylum Chordata; class Aves; order Ciconiiformes; family Ciconiidae; genus Ciconia; species Ciconia boyciana. The sequence goes on from NC_132937.1 coordinate 24,791,295, forward strand.
TGGAGAGTGGAGCAAGACTTCTGAAAACACAGTTCCAGATTCTGGAAGCTGCTGCCACCAAAATGGGGTTTCTTTTTCAAGGAGAGAGGATTTTCTTGGTAGGAAGGGAGTTTGAAAACCCTGGACTCTGTAAAACTGGGAATGACTCAGAGACAAACATTAATTTATCTTGGCACTTAATAATTTGATTCAGCAAGTGCTGGGACAGCACTGATGTTTTCAGCTGCCGTTAGGACTTTCATGGCTTTCCAAACTCCGTTCCAGGAGCTTCCTGTGGCAAATGTTTCCAATGTGAGTAATGAACATCCACAGCACCCATGTCCCAAAGGGAGGAGGAATAAAACCAGAGATTTGGGCTTCAAAGCCCCCATCTATCATTTCATGCAAAAGCTGAAACAAGCATGTTTCTTGGCAGCTATTAGAAAGCAGAAAGATTTCCTTCCTCGCTTTCTAATAGAGTCCACCTGGTTCCATCACTGCTCTGGTGGTTTGATGCTACACACATTTTTTTGGTCCAAATTAATAATGGACTTTAGACTTTGCTCTTTTGTTTCCAATCTTTTGAACAGAATCCCATCTGCAGAAATCTTTGCTGCCCATCATTCTCCTCTGTGCCTTCAGCAAGGAATAGCTGGCCCACAAAATCATTGTCTACAGGCAGAACTTTTGGACTCAGAAGTAAAAAGCAATGGAGGAACTGATTCTGATTCTCCATTCTTGATCTCCAAATGGTCAAATACACTTATCCAAACGTGTGAACAGAATCTAAAATAATAGGGCAACAAAATAGCAGTGCTTTGAATTAACTTTGCACTGGAATAAAACACTGAAAATGCTTCATGCTGAGATGAACAGATCCTACTGATTTGGAGACAAGAAAAGGACTGACCTAAAAGGTTTGGTTTTGCTTTTAGTTGCAGGGCCGGTGTGCGTTGCAGGAATGCTGACAGAGAGAATAAAATCTGACCCCCTCCCTACCTCTTCGCTGTGTGTTTGCACACCCAGCATCACCCTTCCAGCTTTTGCTAGCTGAGCTCAAGCACAGCCATAATTACCTTTACCCTGTTGGTCTCTGGGAGCAGGATATGCCTCTATCTGGTAATCAACAGTTTAAGATGAAGTGAAGCACATGGATCTGTTTATGTCAGATAATGAGATATCAGCTAAAATGCAATAACTGCTGGGTGAAAGCTGCTTCCCACCTTCTCTGCAAGCAAAAACTCTGCTCTGTGAGGAAGGGAACTCTTATTACTATGTTATTCATGTGGACATTGGGAAAGTGGGTTATTAGTGAGGTTATTATGTAAAATTGCAGACCATGATTTCAAGAGGCAACGAAACAATTAAAATTTTTAAAAAAAAAAAAAGCCTGCTGTGGCCCAAGCAGGACTGTATCTGTAATTAAACATTTACAGTTCCTTCACTTAGAAATAATCCTGTTTGCAGTGATAACTCCTCCATACCAGACACAGAGATAATCTACACCTGCTATTTCACAAGCGATCTCCACTGAGCCATACTCAGCATGGCTGCAGGGAGAAAACAGCTTTGAAGCCTTTTCCCACCTCTATGTTCACCACTGCAAACCCACAGGAACAAGTGAGGTATTTTCATTGAAGGCTTCTGTGATTTGCTCCTTGTTTCAGCAGGAGTTTTGGTCAGTAATGTGGATTCAGGCAAAACCCACCACCCTCCTGCCCAAGGGAGCCTCTACAGAGATGAGCTACCAAGGGGAAGGCAGATTCCCGGGGCCTTCCAAGTGTTGTGCACCAAAGAGGGTTTACACTTACAGTCTGTGCAACATCTTCTCCATGGTTGAACATTTTCTTCTGCAACTCACTGCCACTGAGCTTTGTGGATGACGATGGTGCAGTGAGTGCTTTGGGCGGTTTGTTTCGTGACACCCTATGCTGTGTGTAGTTTGCAGTTACATCAGTTCCTGGAGGACCGTAGCAGCGAGGTGTGTTTTGTAGGTGTTTTCCTCACTGGTTATAGGAAGCTGTCGGAGGAGGAGAGTGGGGCAGATCCAGCTCCTATTACATGGCTTCTGCCCTCACCCAAAGCAGATGAGTCTCTAGAGTCTGGATCTGCTCTAACTTTGACTTTCCGTCAATCAGGAAATCGTCTTGCCTTGCTTGACACTAGCATTTTCTTTCCAATGTAATGTGAGAGCTGGGGCTGAGGTCCTGCCTCTCTGCCACCCTCCACCACCCCTTGGGCCCCCACGGTTTGCCCAGGGAGGTGCCCTGCAGTGATGTGATCCAGCACCCCTGGACTGCCACTGCTACCTCATCCCTCCACTTTTTACAGCCTGAAAAACATCTTTCTCACCCTCCATATGTGTAAACTAAGGGATCCCTTAAGCAAAAGGATCAGCAGCTGGCAGACATTTGGGCCTGAGCTCCCAGCTACCAGCAGAGCCGCAGTCCGGGTGATCCTCCAAAACACAGCACAGCCTCTGCCAGCTCGTCTGCACAAACCCTTGCTCCAAAATACGCCGTGGAGACACAAACCCCTCACTCCATCAATGCCATTTTCAAGGGTCCGTGACAAACTGCCTGGATCAGACTGTCAACAGTCCCAGATGGGATCTCCAGGTGCTTTATCCAAGTCTCTTTCAAACTTGCAGAAATAGATTTCACGGTTGTGATAGGGCTCCAGTGGTGGAACAAATAATGCAGCGTGATAAGCTTTTTCCAGTCTGCAATGCATCAATTATCCGTCTCTAATTGAAGAGCCAGAGCACAGTGACTTCCAAGAAAGCAGGGTGGGGAGAGAACAGACACGGTGCCAAAAAAATAGCCGTGGTCAACATTTTTGTCAGGGATGGATATCCTGGTTTGGATTAAACAAGATCTAACCTGAATCTTTGGCTTCATCTTAATTCACCTTTCTTTCCTCAAGTTTCAAAATGTTTAAATTTACTACTTGAAATATGCTCTTCTCTGCAATTCCTCTGTTCTGGCCAGGACCAAAAGTGTAACGGCTAAAATACCACAGAAACAACTGCTCATTATTTTAACCACCCAACAAGCAATAAAGAGCGTCTTGTGAGAAATCCTGTTCTGACTGCATCCCCAGCTCCAGCTTTGCACATGCAGGAGATGTGGGTAGTTCAGATAAGGTGTGCTGGTTCTGGGTGGGAAGCTGAGACACGGTTTCAGGCCCACCGATACCCAAGACTGTTCTTCTGCCCTGCACAATGAAAGGCATGAAGACAAAATGCTCTCAGTGTGCTCTCGTATCCAGGAGAGGTCAAGAATAAACTGTAAAACATTTGTCTGGGGACTGTAAGCAGAATTCCAGAATTTACGTGACCTGATGTCACATAAATCATTTTTAATGGCCCAGATTTAACAGAGTTTCTCAGATTCCTAAGATGTATCAAAGACGTTATGTCTTTGGGAAAGCGTACCATCAAGTGAAAAACAGGGCTTATATAAATGGTCAAACTCTCCCAGGAGTTCTCCCTACCCTACTTGGGCACTGGATGAAAATGAACTGTGGCTCATCTATAATCTATTAACCTGGTAAGATTTGGTTACTGGGATAGTTCTTGACTGTTCATATCAGATTGTTAAAGTCTGTGTTTTATGCGTGTATTGAGACGCCATCAATCAAGAGCGGGGCTGTTAGGAAAATGGCAGCACTATAGTTTTGGATTACAACCTTCTGGTGAGCTCTGCAGAGATCATTAGGAGAAAGGTCCAAGCACTTGCTTGTGAATGCACTGCGTCCAGGCTCCAGCCAAAATGAGAAAATCTGTATCACCACGCTTGGGATCCAAAGGTCACAAAACAGGTAAAATAAAGCACGCTGTGGTAAGAGGAAGGGTGTCCATCACCATGTGATTTTGCTAAATTACCTGCATCTCCTACCAACAATACATACCCTGAATAGGCCAGCTTGCAAGGAGCTAAGAAGTCAGCCCTAGAAAGAGGGGAAAAAGGTTGGGCTTATCAGAACAACCCAGTCCAACCTACCATATAAAGCCAGCAGCTGTGGTGTGCTGCAGGCCCAGCTTTTTGCTTCATTTCTTCCCCTTGCAAAAGGTTTCTGATAAACACCCCATCCACAGGCATCTGTTTACCCCAGAAGAGGCAGAAAATTGATAGACTGGACTGAACTGAGAGGGACATCTGGCACATTCACTTTCATTCATTGCTTGCCTGTTTGAGCTAAAAATATTTTTTAAAATATATGCTGTAATAATAACTGGGAAAGAGCCACATGGACTGGAGACGAGTAACCTCTCTTAGAGAGCTGGCAGCCCTTTCTGAGTAAAAGCCCAGCCAACTAGCGCCATTTATAACAGAAAAGAATGAGCTTCCTGCAAGGAAAAGCTGTGTTTGTCTTCCTAATTTGGTTTCTAAATATTCACTTTCACAGGGAGAAGGAAAAAAAGATAGTTTGAAAAGGAAATTATATCACCATGGTGGGTTTTTTATGGCATTTGCAAAAGATTATGGCTTTATACACTTGAGGAATTCCTTATTCATCCATAGGAAAGGATGGATGTTCCTACAATGCTCCACACGCTTACAGAACATTCCTAGACCTGTTACCAACCACATCCAGGCCTTCGGTCTCAAGACTGTCAGCAGTGACTCCCTCTGGTTGAAGGGATGGCTCTTGCAAGACTTCCAGGAGTTTGTCCAGTTTCTGGCCACCACGTTTGTTACCAAATGTTCATCCCCTTATGACAGCCCTTGGGCTGATTCGGAGTGAGTGAAGTGGAAATAAAAGCAAGCTAGACCTAAACGTTTTGGCTGGACACCTCGGTTCTCTAGCAGTGCCATAGGCATACCTACTTACCCTGCTGTTTCAAGTGTCCATGTTACTTGAAGTTTTCACAGTAGCAAAGACACAAGAGCAGTCTGCCAGCTCCTGAGCTCCTTGCTGCAATTAAGGACCTGAGCAACCTATTTATGGCTGTATACCAAGGGAATGATGTTGTAACCTGCCCAATCTATCAGTACAGTCTCTTCAGGAGACGGGGCAGTAGGAATAGGTGCTGTACAGAGCCGAGCGTGCCTCTGAGACCTATAATATCATTTCAGCGTTAACCAGGTGATGTGAAGGGCTTCCTTCAACCCTGAAGAACCCTTCTCAACCCTTCTACTGCTAGCGTGAGCAGGCCAGGCACAGTGAGGCAGTGTTTCCAGCCGATGGTGTGCTGCCCTGGAGGGAAGATGCATCATGTGAGTCAATTTCCATGAGCACAACCATGCACACTGACAAGATGAATAAAATGTTCTGTCATGGCATAAATCAAATACAGACTGCAGTTCAGCAGGCAGTGTAAAAAGTAAGTGGGAAAGCAATGCTACCTAAGGTTTTTGCCCTTTAGGCCTGCAAGCACTGAAGGATTTCCCCAAATTCTTTCTGCTAGCAGCACTGGAGTAGTGTCTTGCCACTTTCTTGGTAAGGCTGATGCTCTGGGATAACCAAAAATGGGTTAGAATAGCCTTTTTGGCAGTGGCCCAGCCACAGACGGTGGTGTTTCCATCCAAGACAGCCGTAGGGTTGTAGGATCATGGATAATTCCTTCGCACAGCAGTTCTGGCTCTCCCTGAACTTTCATAGATGGGGAAAGCTGTGAACTCCCTTGAACTGGACAATTTCTTACACTCTGCTTCCACCCCTCTTTCCCTGTCTGGCTCATTGCTTTTAAAAAGGGTTAGTTGTTTCTCAGGTCTGCAGTGACATGATCTACACAGTGCCGGTTACTCCACTAATTGCTCTGTACCCTGCCACTGAGGACAGCAGGATCCCTGGCTTTGCTCTGCCCGTGTACAGATCCTGCAGGAGTTTTGTCAATAAATAGGATAGCCAAAAAGCTTCTTTTTCTGTAGCATAAAAATAAAAGTCACACGAGTGGCTGAGGACCTTGTATAAGCCATTCATCCTCTACAATACGGTGTAAGCCACACACACGCAACGTACTCAGAGGCAGGGCAGTGAGAGGCTGTCAGAAAAAAACAGCCCCATTGTCTGTTTCAGGTGACACTGACCCTACCAAAGATGCAGGCTTAGGTACACATCCTGAAGTTTTAATGTGGGAGACTGACTCCAAATAACAAGTAAAAAATATTAGACTCATTTTAAAAGTGGATGGACACTGAGCTGGTATCTCTGCTATCATCTTGTGCCGGAATGTTCAGTTTCAAAACCACCTTCCCTATCAGCTTGTAATTGCTGTGTTATGGCCACCCACAGCACTGCTATATCTATTTAATTAGTTAGAAACATGTTATGGAAAGATATGTTGCTTTTCATTTTTAATATGCTTTCTGGAAGGAAAACATTTCTTTCTACAAGCCTTACCGAGGAAAAACTGAGAGAGATAAGGCTTGTTTCCTAAATCAATTACTCCTAAGGTGTATAAATTAATTTGGTTTCTTGTTGTCTTATTACTCTTTCTATTTAGGAGAAAAAAATGGCTTTAATATTGCTTTTTTTAGAGAAGTCAGTCATCTTGGCACCTTTGGCAATGTAAAGCTAACCAGTACAGAAGTCTGGATGGGTTCATAGGAGGTGTAATTTTTTCATATAGACCTCAGATTCATTTAGCCAACACAGGCTTTGGAGAGAAATAGAGACCTTATTTCTCTAACGCATCTTTAGAAAAGCCTCAGAAATCTCAGGACACAGAAGCTGCTAAAGCAGACATTAAATTTACTGATCTGATTTTAATGTTGCTCATTAGTTCATAAGAAAAACAGATGGGACATTGCATTATGGCCAAGAGATCTCCTGCAATGGGACACTTTTGGCTCAACAAATTTCACCCTGCACCTGTAATTTCTATTAACTTCATCAGTAATGTCAAATTCAGTTTCTGGTGGGAAAGAAACCTGAGTATTATTATGAAAGGCTCAGCCACAGGATTGTTAGCAAATCTCTGAGCAGAGACACTCCCCATGCACAAGGCAGCAAGCTCAGCCTACGCCTCCACCTTCAGGCTGAGTTATAAGGATGGTATGTAGGAAAAGCCATGCTATCACTGCCATCAGCACGTTTATTTTGCTGCACCCTGTGGCCAGCCGTAGGCACGAGTGAAGCAGGCAGCTGCCAGGGTGCAGCCTGCAAGACAGCAGCAGCATCGCAGACGCGTGCAAAAGAAACTCTGCACTGCACAGCAGCCTTTGGCAATAGATCTGCTGTCGCAGCAGCAAAGCCGGCAGAGCCTGCCTGCCCAAGGGGAAGCTGGTGGACCACAAACCCACCGGGGCAGCAGGGAACCGGGATGGGGCTGGCCAAGGTCAGCCCCCTTCCTTCCCCACTGGTTGAGGAGGGTCTGGGGGAGTGGAGCTGGGGCAAATCTTCATTTTACCCCCTCTCCCCAGGGCAGCAGCTTTCAGCTCCTCTTGGAGACTTAGTTTCACCTGTCTGCCGGCAAAATTGATGCAGACTAGCCACAGATGCTCCTTTTAAGTTGGTTGGTTTTTTTTTTTCAGTGAAAAACTGTGCTTCTCAGGGTGCCTCTGAAAAACTTAAATTAAATCCTTTCAAGTAACTTCTGAAAGTCTTTGGAGTGATATCATTACCATGTGCTCCAGCTGATGGGATTTTCTGCTGTTGGTCCTTACCCCATTTCCCCCTGCCTCCTGAAACATACCACGTTGCACAGATTACCTGTGTCCTAGGCAACAGGCAAGCACGTGTTTTCCTGAAAACCAGGAAAAAATCAATCCCCACCAGCAGAAGTATGCCAGGAGGTTACGCAGGCAGAGCAAAGATGAGCAGCAGAGACAGAGGCTAAAGGTGTCACAGAATCACAGAATCGTATAGGTTGGAAAAGACCTTTCAGATCATCAAGTCCAGCTGTTAACCGAGCACTGCCAAATCCACCACTACACCATGTCCATAAGCACCTCATCCAAACGTCTTTTAAATACCTCCAGGGATGGCGACTCAACCACTTCCCTGGGCAGCCTGTTCCAATGCTTGATAACCCTTTCAGTGAAGTAAAATTTCCTAATATCCAGTCTAAATCTCCCCTGGCACCAACTTGAGGCCATTTCCTCTCGTCCTATCTCGTGTTACCTGGGAGAAGAGACCGACCCCCACCTCTCTACACCCTCCTTTCAGGCAGTTGTAGAGAGCGATAAGGTCTCCCCTCAGCCTCCTTTTCTCCAGGCTGAACAACCCCAGCTCCCTCAGCCGCTCCTCATCAGACTTGTGCTCCAGACCCTTCACCAGCTTCGTTGCCCTTCTCTGGACACGCTCCAGCCCCTCAATGTCTCTCTTGTAGTGAGGGGCCCAAAACTGAACACAGTATTCGAGGTGCGGCCTCACCAGTGCCGAGTACAGGGGACGATCACTGCCCTAGTCCTGCTGGCCACACTGTTTCTGATACAAGCCAGGATGCCATTGGCCTTCTTGGCCACCCAACCCGGCAGGAGAGAAGCACTTGTGCAGCTCAGAAACACAGATTTACCATCCCACACCAGTGTATTTGGCTGGACCTGGGAAGGTCCGAAGTGACCTGCTAAAGTTTTAAGTCTAGCTGACCACAGACACTTTGCTAGGCTCACAGCTTCTGTTGAACAGGGTTTGCACAGCTGTCCCAGCCCCCTCCAGCACAGCAGCCATAGTAGAAATGGACTTCATCTGCCTCCTTCCGACTAGCAAGCCTGAACTGAGTCCTCAGTGTATGCAGTATCAGCTAGAGACTACCCATCGCATGTCCTAATGTTATTTATAACATGCTTTTCTGCCTGGCTTGGTCTGGGGTCTTGCTGTAGATTCATTTCTGCATCCAAACTGAGGTTCACACCCAGCAGGGACCTTCAGTGTGACGTGGGGTCCTGCTATCATGGGCACCACAAAGGAGAAGCGTTTGCTTTTGGGGAGGGGAAACCCCAAAAGGACCAGAATTTCTAGTTATCAGACCTTACTTTACTATCAAAGCAAGTAGGTTGCTACGCTTGCAGTGAGCAGAGCAGCAGGAGCTGCCACAGGATCCGTACTCCCCAGCACTGCCCAGTGTGGACCCCCTGCAGTGGAGTGACGCACTGGGGACAGCGGCGGAAGGGAAGGGCAGGCAAAAAAGGGGAAAGGAATATTTCAGCTGAGGCCAGACTCAGCTATCTAAAATACTCATCTTTGGTGTAAACTCCCTCAATAGAGAGAGGAGGCAGCCCAGCTTGTCACCATGCCCGGAACGCATAGCATGCGTGCAGCTTGCTGACGAAGGAGATGGATCCTGCCCGGTGCCACACATCCCTTTTAATTGAGGAAAAACTGGAACTGAACCTGGCGTCAGACATGGCAATGGGATCTGCGGGAGGATGTCGCCAGGGAGCAGTCAGCCGCTTGGCCAGCTGGAGCGTGCTGCTGGCGAGCACTGCAGACAGCTGCGGGGCAGCTGCTCTCCCTGTGCTGGCTCCACGTCGCATCGCAGGGGTGGGTATGGAGGAGTTATCCGCCTTCCAGTATCTTCCCGAGTGTCCTTCCTTGCTAAATTGAAAGAAGCTGACTGGAGCAAAAGCTACAACACTGTACGCCTATTCATGGCAGTGGGATTAATAATAATACTGGGGGAGGGATCAAATGTATTGAAGGTAGGGATAAACCCAATTTTGATAGCATGGGAACAGAATGTTGCTTCTGTGTGAACCACCTGATACTCCGGAGTGCATTCCAAACGTCAGACTGCATGTGTTCAAAGGAACGGGATCAGGGGTACAACACATTTACCTACTGAATAACCCTCATTCCAACCCTGAAGGGCAGAAAACTAGCATTCAGATTCAGAAACCTTCCATGAAGCCTCTAATTCATATTTCATCCATTGGATCTCCTTACTCAGTATCCTGTAAATGTAGCAAGACCAGTTCTTGCCATTCATCCGTCTGCACATCCATCCACCCATGGCTTTAATACCTTACTTCAGAGATCCATGTTGAAAGCTGTAGGTAAAGTGTCTTGCTCATGGTTCATGCTGTGGCTCTCATGGATTTGAATTTTGTCTCTTCTTCATATATTAAAGTGAAGAACAGAATCTACATCCAGGAAGGATGTAGGTTTTATATGACTGTCTCCATTGCTCTGTGATACAGGTCACGGCCATTCCTATGGACGCCAGACAGCCTTTGAACACTTACAGACCATTGCTGGTTTACACATTGGTCTGAGCCCTGGTGTGAAATAGGGCTGGAAAAATCACTGCAAAACTTACTTGTCTTTTTCTGCTGTCACAAGCCAAATGCTCATGGTTTAATGCAAGTTCACAGACCTGAATACTGAGTTTGTGTCAAAATTTTATTAACTCTGAGTTTGTGTCAAAATTTTATTAACTCATTTATAGCTTTGTGATGAAAAGCATGCAAAGATCAAGCAGACTAAAGTACTTCATCTCCCTCACACACACGCAGACAGCAGAGCCCTCTCCTGTGACCAGAGCAACATAAATGGCTTTCGAGATAAGAGAGAGCCCCACGAGTGCACAGGACCTTGGTGGAGTGATACCTGCAGCATAGTGAAGTGGGTGATGGTTGTGGCAGAGCTCCCTGCCACGAAGCTCCCTCCACTGCATGCTTGGCTTTCAGCACCTTCAGCTCCTGCAGCCAAAGAAGGCTTCCTCCTGGAAAAGAAAAACTTTATTTCTGCTCTGACACCTCCACTCCTTCCTCAGGAAATAACATCACACACCAGAATATCTCCAACCACTTCACCTGCTTGGGTGGGCAGGGAAGAATTCATTTTAATTGCCATCAATACAATTAGCACTAATAAGTGTTTTAACGTTAGGCTTACTTATGGCAAAGTTAGTTTTTGTCAGGTTTTTTAAAGATCCATTTTTGAAAAACATAGCTGGTGAAAATAATGACTGAAGCCTTTGAAGTGCTAAGCAAATCCCTGCCACTCAGTGGAAGCACCAAGCTTCCAATTCTGGTCCCAGTTTATGAAAGTCCTTAAACGTATGTTTTCACCTACCTTAACTCGGCAAAGCGTTTATGTTCCTTTCCTGGTCTGGGGCTACATCAGGAGCCCTAACTCTGTGCGCAGCAGGTGGGATGCTGGAGGGGCTGAAGGAGCTGCTGCTGGCCCCACAGGCCAGGGAGAATTGGGGATTCGACACCGAGCCACATCTCAGAGCTGCTTGTGAAGGTTATTCAGAAACTGCCTTTGGCCCAAAAGAGGAGGATGTGTCCGAGCAACTGTGTTGGTTGGATATGCTTCTGAGAGGGAAAGAGCAAGTTTAGAAAACACAGAGATAACTAGTCTAGACGACCAAAACCACAGATTAATAGCTTGAAATTCCCCTTTACATGGGAGATTTCCTGCATGTCAGGATTACTGGGGCTTTGCTTGCCAGCCCTGCTGTGTTTTGACTGTGCAGAAAAAATGGGGTGAAGAAAATTCATTCATTGGGAAATGCAAAGTAGGAACTTGCTGAGCACTTTTTATCTAAATTACCCAGACACAGTATTCCCACTTACGCCAATCCATTTCAAAGTAATATCTACAAGTACTCTGGATACACACTCAAGCAACTAACTTATTTTGCTCTTGTGAAATTTGCTATGCTTTTTAACCTCCCATATGTGTTATATGGTAGTTACATAGTGAGTAGTACCATCAATCCTAGCAATCACTAGGGAATTTTGCACCGTGAATCTGTTGCTCTGTACTGCAGCACCCTTACTGATGCTTGTGTGAGAAACCATCTGCTCTTAAACTTGTGAGAAATATTGGTAAAGAATGCAAGCCTGGAAACGTTTTGTTGTTTGTGGTTTTTTTAATTTCAAGTTGGTGTGTATCTAAGTGCTTGACTTAGAAGGTATTAGAGCTCATCACCAAACAGTGACTTTGAAGAGACAGAGTAATGCCACTGAATAGGCTTATTTCTCTAGGTCTCCCTTGAACAGAAACAGCACCATCTGTTGCTCTCCATGCTGTCAATCACAGCAGCTTTTTTTCTGCCCAGATGATGACTAGGAGAAATGAACCATATGCAACAGAAATTAAATTAGGAGGAAAATGTTTATTTTTCAAGGTGGGCTTAGACTGGAATAACTTAACCTGATCCATTGGACCTGTAGGGCTGAATCACAGCTGCTTTTTCATTTTACAGAAACAATGCCCAATCGATGAGGCTTTTTTAAAAACCTGGTAAAAGCAGTGCTGATTTTGCATTTCTCCATCAGTCTTGCAGTGTAAGAATGACCCTCATAAAATTATAACCACTAGGGATGGAAAATACTTTCTAGGTTTAGTCTGATCCCTAAATGTCAGCTTGAGTACATTTCTCAGGATGCATCTTATCCAAGTAGCACCACCCGTTATTACTTGATTGGTTGAGATGCTGCATTTCTCCAGACTGCTTTCCCGGCACTTGCTCCCAGAAGGGTTAGATGACGCCGTGCTGAAAGCCCCGCTACCAGCTGGAAGCTGTCTCGCAGTCAGGCTCTCACGTTGCTGCAGCTGAACCCTGATAGTAACGGTGGAAAATTTCTCTCTGTTTTCTTTGGTGTAGTGTGAGCCAATATATGAAAGAGCGTCTGGGCTAAGCAGCAGACATGGGCAAACCATGGCAGAAATCTGAACCGGGAGCTCTTGGGCTGTTATGCTTGTGCTGTTCATCATTTTGCAGTTCCTCCTCGGAGGTGGAGATCCTTGTCCACAGCTTAGGAGGCAAATGCTGCTGTTTGTCTAGGTTTTCCAGCTCTCTCTTAGGTGTGAGAGCTTCCCCTGGGGAGTCCAGACAGTGCCGATGGATGGAGCCAAGGTGAGCTGGGCAAGCTCTGCACACTCATACCCGTACTTGGGAGAGGGGACCTTTTATTTCAACTGGTCTGCTGTCAAGAGCGTCTTACAGTCTAAGTTATTCAGAGAAACATTTGGCAGTTATAATCTTCAGGTTTTATTGTTATTTGCACGGCAAGGAACGTGCTTTTTTGCAAGCAGTGGAGTAATGTTATTGCTAATATTATTGCTGTCCACGTGTCTGCAGGGCAGAGCAGCAACACTCAGGAGGGCAGAAGTGCTGCATTGGTCCTGTGCTCCCCAGGGCCCAGCCTTAGTGCTCAGTGACACGAATGACCACGGGGCCTCCAGGTCCCCGTCGCAGATTGGAGGAGAGCTACCAGGAGCTGCACCCCCGGGCTGCAGCCCTTGCCTATTGCCTTGCACAGGCCAAGCACCAATAATTTCCTTTGTCTGAATTTTGAAAATGAGGTGAGGAAAACAAATTACTGTGTTCTGAGTGATCAAAGGAGGGTGCTGAAAGAGTCAGAGGAGACTGGCAGCTGCTGTTCTCCTTTACTTCAAAGTTGTGTTCAGAAAATTAGACATCAGCGTTATGGTCGAGATACCTTAAGGGTGTCTGATGGAAAATCTGACTTCTTCCCCTCCCCTCCTCTTTCCCCACACTCAAGTGTTTGGTTTCTTTACATAAAATATCAGACTAAAACTGACATTTGTTTCACATCAAGTCCCGGTTTTCACTTCAAGTTTTAAAATGTGAAGAAAAAGAAAAAAGAATTGGTTTGCTTTTTGCTTATTTGGAATGGTTTCTCTTGTCAACCCACTGAAAAAGTGAGAAGATATTTAAAAAGAGGGGAAAAGTGGAGATTTAGAAAAGCAGAAAAAAAGTAAACTAAAGAGCACAGTGAAACTAAAAATTTCTTTCTTTGTTCTTCAGCTGTTTTTCAGAACTACACTAGGTTACTTAATTTGCACTTTTCATGCTGAGATTTTTGTCAAAAAGCAAAGCTATTTTACAAAAGGTTTCAACATCAATTACATTACAGACTTTGATGGAAAAATATTTATCAAAACTCTTTGAGGATTTCTTCCTGTGCAGACAGAACATGTGGGGGCTGTCTGAAATTGGCAATAACCATTCAAAATGTCCGTACCACTTGATGAGAAGTTGGAGAAGTTGGAGGTGGATACATTTTCCAGACACTTGCATCAAACTCGATGGTGAAAGTTGAGGAATTTATCAGCCCCTCTGACTGTGCTCTCCTTCCCTTACCAGACCTCCTGGCGCATGAATTACATTCTGCGGCAAAGCCAGATGCAGACGGGGCTTCCCCTCATTCACACTGGCCACTGCAGCACACAGGTCACAGCCACAGCTCAATAACACCCTCCTAACATATCCCCATCTAGACCAGGGAAGCAACTGCTGCTGGAGGAAGAAATAGTAAATGCAAACTTAGGATACCACTGCAAAAGTGCATTATATAAAAGCACTGGTGCTTCCTCTGTGAGATCTGGGAAACTGCAGAAAGTAAATATATACATCAGTGCTTTACTTTTGTCTGTTCTGGTTTTTACAGTCAGATATAATAAAGGGAATAGCTCAGAGAAAAAAAAAGTTACAAAGAAATACTCCAGTCTCCAGTGGGGTGGCCTCAGCTCCCCAGTATGGGAGGCTACAGCTGAAGATGCTCTGCCGTGGCAGGAAGCGTCTCCTGAAGAAGTTCAAGTGAGACTGACCCACAGAAGAAGGCACCAGGCCAGGAAAGAGCACAGGAAGCTCCATGCAGGAGTCCTGGATGCAACAGGGTAGTGTTGAAACCAGGATAATTTCTCACCAGCAAGGCCATCAAGGTTGAATCTTACATGCTGAATAAAGCAGAGATCACATCACTGCTGGGGAGAGCAATTCTGAGTGTGTAAGCTGGCAAAGACACCTAGGTAATACTGTATGCCTAGGAGGTAGAAGCTTGCAAAAACCTGAGTGCAACACCCCCATCACACAGGCGCCTTTCAGCTTTGGGTCTCGGGTACCACATGACACTTGCATGACCCCAAAGAAACCCAGTATTTTAACTAAGTATGATCACAGCCGAACTTGACTTTGTTTCGGTCTGAACACAGAAACCTGAAGAGCGGCAGTAGGCTGGCTTCAGCACCTCCACTCTGCTTCAACACAGCCAAGGCTTTCTGGCAAGCATGGCATGCCTCGGGGACCTGCCACTGTGTACTCGGGATCTTCTGAGCCTAGGGTGAGGAGTGGGAGAAAGAGTGGTCTGAGGGAAGCTTCCAGTCTTGTCTCTTTGGTTTCTTTCTTTGGACAGTGTTTGCAGTTTGAGTGGTGATACTCATGCCAGCCTTCTCTCCACCATCTACCTTCCACTTTCCCCAGCCCTGTGGGAAATGCTGGTTAGATCCCACAGAAGAAATCTCTTTTTCAAAATAACCCTCAAAGCAAAGAAACAAAGGTAGACAGCTAGCTGTTTAATTGCTTGTAGCTGTCAGGACGCTTACCACTGTCTGCATGTTTCCAAGTCTTTTTCTCTACAATATGAGCCAACACCCCTGCCTCTCCAGTCACTCAGCTCTATTCACCTCCACATCAGTATAACTTCCAGCAAGGGAAACCGTAACCTGGCTTCAAGGAGTCCCACAGAGACCAACCACAGCTGCAGGTTAACCTGAGCCAACATTGTTCCTCTTGCCAGCAAGGGCAGCTCCAATCGTCCTGCCCAAATACTACGATCTCAAGCTCCAGCACATTTTCCAAAGCACCTGTATCTCTGGAAATATCTAGGATGGTCGCTGATGGAGAGAAACCTGTCATGCTAGTCCAAGCACAGTCCTTTTCAGTACTTAAATTCAGATGCATGCACTTCACCGCATATATCCAGGGCTAGCATGTTCTTTATGTCCTGAAAAGAAATATAAAAATTATTCTACAAAGTGATAGAAATGCATTCTTAAGGGGAAAAAAATATATTATTGAGTTTCATGTCCAAGTGTTTTCTGGTATTGTGGAATCCAAGCCACTGGCTACTTGTTTCTCATATGTATGTTCAGTGTCCTGGTGTGATGAGACCTACAGATGGATACCAAAGTCAAAAGCCTTCATGCAAACAAACAAAAAAACCAAATAATACTCAAAGAGATGGCACTGCAGTGCCTGAAGTGGGATAGGAAGGAACTGAGAGCAAAATTTAGCTGAAAGGGGAGCTGTCTGCAAGTTCACATCTGCTATATTTTTCATCCTTTGACTTCGTATCCTTTTTATGCTACAATAGTCTTTCATCCACAGTCCTGAGGGGAAGATTGTTAACAAGAACCGTTCTTCCCCTCACATGTCTCTGTGATGATACAAAGGCACCTCCCCTGCAGCTTTCAGACCCAGTCACAGCAGAAAATCAGCATCAAAAGGGTTTGATGAAATAGTCATGAGAAGTTGGAATAGTCTTGAAGAGTGGCTGGTGGAAAAAACATCTCTCTACCTGGAGCAGTCTGGGCCCTGCAAGGAACCGCTGTGGCTACATCTATCCTATTAGTTCAAACTGACCTTCAGACCCCTGCAAGACCCATTTCCACCAGCCATCAACACAGTAACTCTCAACAGCAGAGACAAGCTCAGAAGGAGCTGTAAGACAACGGAGCAGCTCTGTGAAAGAGTGCTAAACATCTCAGTGCCATGGTCAGGAACTACGAAGTACAACATAGAAGACTTTGGTGCTGCCCTCATAGTGAAATATAGACAGGAACTGGGATTCCCATGACTTAGGCTGGCTGGGAGCAGCACCAATGTCTATCCTGTGTATCCATATGGACAAACGCTTTAGGCTTCTACATGCGGCCCAGTTTTTTAGATGAAGTTGTCACCTCCAGGCTCATCTCTGAGTTTCTGCTTTGAGGAAGTAGCCCCTCACAGCTGTGAAGAGAAGCTGGAAAACATGAGCTCAATATAAGCAAGAACAGATGTGCCTTCTTGATAGGGCTGCACCGATAACTCTGGGATACAACTAACACAGGTTGACGTTGCCACAGATGCACCCACCTGAATACAGGAGCAGAGTGGGGCAGCGAGCTTGCGCAGCTGTAAACATCCTCATTTATCATTACTAATTGCAAGCCTAATTGCTATTACCTCCCAAACGGGAGTCCCACTGAACCTGCTGCTGCTGACCTTACAAATAGCTGAGAGGCTAAGTTTTTCTTTTACAAAACCACAAGGTTCATTTCTTCATTGAAAGCCTCTCCTACAAATCCCTCCCCTCTCCTCCATGTCTCTCAGGTTCCCACCACAGAGCTTCCTTTGCCCAGGCTCAGCTGACATGGCTGCTTCAATGGGCGTCAGCATGTATGCCCTGTCTGCTCTGCAGTGGTTACTCGGGTGCTGCCCCTCACCTGCTGGGACATGCAAGGTAATCTGAAAGAGGGAGAAATCCTGAAAGCTGAAAGAAGTGTTTCTCCTATGTGTTCTTTTCCGTCTCTGCAAGGGATGGAGGGGACCCTGCTGCTGTCTGCTTGCACTGAAGAAGAGGGAGGCTTGCTTGCCTCCCCCAGCCCCCAGTCTGGGAAAACCACAGGGATGTCCCATGTTGCTGAAACCATGGCTGTGGCTGAGGGCTACACCAGTGCCCAGCCTGGGTCCTGCCATGCTGGCATTCACTTCTGCAGCATGAATAAAAGAGAACAACTGTTTCACATAGCTGAGCCATGTGTCTTTAAAGGTTTCTGGGGAAGGAGAGGACCACTGGGAGTGGGTTTGGGTGGGAGGAGTGAGCTTTTGGGGAAAAGGCCACAGGACTGGTTTAGTCAGAGCTTTACATGGGCTGGATTAGTGAAGCCTACTCCTGGAGTATCAGCTCAGTAATCAGTATAGTATATAAAATGAAGTATAATTTATACAAGGATTATAGGTCTGTTATGAAAAGAACCATGACTGAAGGAAAGGTTTTTCTTGCTTAAATTAAAGCAGCCACGTTGCAAATTCAACAGGAATTTGACCGACCTCAGCATCGCTTACCCATGTGCCATAAAGAGTCTAGAAAAATAAATAGGCTTTTCCTTGTGAAATGAAGATATGCTTCTCCAGCACCACACATGCGCAGAATGAGGGGTGAATGGCTCAGCAGACGGTGTGACCTGCTGTTCCCAAAAAGTCGCATGGGAATATGGAGGCACACAGCCAGAAATGCCAATATGCAGGAGATAAACAAGGAAACAGGAGGAGAGGCTGGGGGGGCTGGGGAAGGAGCTCGGGGGGGTTCATGTAGCAGAGGAGCCCGTTGTGTAGGTAAATATGCAGACAATTTCTGAATGAGGGATATTCACTTGATAAATCACAACAGATTCCTTGGAGTTCTGCCAGGCTCTGTATAAATAAATGTGTTTCATATGAGATGAGAAACGCATGCGAGGACTGGGGAGGTTATAGCTGCCCCTTTGAAACGTGGTGCCAATGGGGAATTTGGAGCCATCAGTTAAGAGCGCTTTTCTGGATATTCCAGTTGGTACTTGGAACAGGCTTATGTTATGAAAATACTGTAAAATAATGTGCTGTTCATACACAGTAATGTTTAATAATACTCTGCAGTGTTTCTGCCTTTCTATGGCAAAGGCTCTAAGAAATAATGACTCCCTAGATCAGAGATCTGTAGATAAAACATACAACTATTGTATTATCAATAATCAGTTCTGTTAGTTTAGAAACCTTTTCCTGTAGTCAATTTGCACATCACAAGATGCAGTGCTCAAGACAAGGGTCATTTCAAAATGGCAAGAATGCAGCAGAAACCTAACTGTGAATGAAGGCTATAAGAGACCTTTTGTGCCCTGGAATCTTGGCATTTTAAAGTTTGTTCACAGAGATCTACTAAATGTAATGACAGTGAATCATAAGGCCTCCCTAATTAGGAGAGATGGAGCCAAGACTGGATGTTTGAATATGCATTGAAAATAATAGAAGCAAATCCATGCAAGTGTGGGGCACATGATGTCCTTCATACAAGTTAGCTGCTAGCAGAAGACATCACTTTTCACACCATAGGCCCAGTTTATACTCAGTGCATGTATGTATCCTACCTTATGGTTATTAACCCATGGGTTAATCTCATGATTAATAGGATGTAAATGTCAGTGTTGGGTAGGCCATGAGGGCTGCCAGGCTGGGGCATGACTTGGATTTCTGGTGGGAGAAACACGCAGAAGACGCTGTGGTCCATGAAAACATCTGAAACACCGTATGTGGTAGGGCAAAGGGGTACAGTGGACACCACACACAACAGCAAAAGGGCCAAGCAGGCCACCTTCAGCCAGCTCCCATGGAAGGGGCTGGCGTCCATCCCAACTGGCAGCGCTGGGGGGGTCAGCAGGCGTGAAGCAGACATCCTGAGGCTTTTGGGGAGCACCAGCTGTGCAGCCGGGGATCAGAAGGAGCTGTATGGGTGACTCATTGCTCCAAGTGCAGCGAGGAGGCTCACAAGAACCTCGGCCAACAAGCCCTGCCGTTGCCCAGCATGAGACAGTGTCGTGCTTCAGAAAAGACATCTGGAGAAGAGCCTCGTCTGGGGCTTGGTCTAACCCGAGGAAAACCACCTGTGGCTCTCACGTAATGGCAACGTGTCCACTGATGCTCCACATCCTCTGGCAAGTTTTTGAAGCTGCTCAGCCGGATATTGCCGAAGGTAGGCAGGTTCAGAGAGAAATGTGATGGCCTGCAGTCATGGTCCCCCGTTTTGATTTGCAGGCTGAGCAGAGATCACCCTGGGGGATGAAATTATACTGTGACAGACATCAACAGGCTGGTGGCAGGCTGTTACTTTGGAGGTGATGAGAGTGCACACACTGGCTGCTTCTATCCGTAACGTATGTATTGATCCTGGGTATTTGGGGCCAGATGTGTCCCATAGCCTCACATCTCCATGGACATTCCTCCTGGGAAATAGGCATTTATTTCTTCTTCACGGATCTGTCACATTACTGCCTACAATTAGGATGATTAGTGATACTTGGGTCCTTGTTTCCATTAGGAGGAAAAGCCCGACTATACAATTCAGCTATACTTCCAACGTACTACAGTTTATTAACACGTAACATGCCCTCAATCCCATTGCCCTGCAAACAGCTGGAACAAGCAGAAGGAGAAGCAGCTTTGGTTGTCTCAACCGTGGCCCCCTTTTTTCAGCCTGGCCAGTGCTTCAGGCCCCCCTGTCAAGGGTAGTGTTTGCTCGTGGTCAGTGACTCGCTGGCATCTCTCCGAGTGTGCCAGCATGGCCACACGCTCACATAGGTATTCGTCAAGGGTCTTAATTCAAGACAGACATGAGCAAAAATAAGAAAGTGTCTTAACGTCCTCTGAATTTGGACATGTCTGAAATTGCAGACAGGATCTCAGTTTCACCAATGTGCTTTATCTTTAGCTGCCAGATCCCTGGATGTGACCATCTTTGAATTTCAGAGAGTCTTAAATCATGAACCAGACTGGATTTCTGTGGCATGCAGTCCTGACAGACAGGGAGCCAAAGGTGGAAAAGGGCCTGAAGGATACAGGATGGCCCTTGGGCACACAGCAGAGGGTAAATGCAGCCGGGGACACAGTAAGAGATGGGAAGGGGAGAACTGGAGCCATAGGAAAACAAATTAAGGGGCATGAAGAGCCCCTAGCACAAGGCAGAGATGGGAATGGGGGGCGCACATGGAGGAGGGCAGTGCCAGCAGCAGAGCCTGACAGGGTGTGCCTGCATCGGCCCTGCCACAAGGTGGGGAGCAGGGAGGTCACAGGCGTCCCAGAAATAGAAGCAGATGCAAGAATGACTCTCAGTGGGTCCGGAGGGTGAACAGAAAGGAGCTGCAGGAGCAGCTGATGGCCGTGACCTACGTGTAGGTGCACACATGGCTCGTTGTCTCTCAGGCATTTTGAGCAGCTGGGGAGGAGCTTCAGTGTACAAGCTTAGGAGGGATCTGGCCACATTTGTGAAATGCAACGTCCTGTGCTACAGTGAGCATCATATGAGGACTCTCAGCAGGAGCATTCCCATTTCTCAGATTTTAAATGTTTTATATTGCTCCAATGTCCCACGCAGTCAGGGGCACTCATGGAAGATGCAGGACCTGTAGCTCTGAGGCGCAGATTCCATATTAACTACATTTTTTCTCAGGAGTTTTCCACCAGGATTTGGAGAAGCCTGAACAAAATGTGGCAGTTGCATGAATTTGCTCATCTTCATTTTCTTCTTAGCAAAAGGGAGAAGGGGAACTGCAGCATTTTCTAAGGGGTTCACCGCACCACCAGGAACCATTCAAAGAGTCTGCACTGCGAGGGGGGTCTGGCTGTAATCTTTCTTCCCTTTCCTCTCTCCCCACAGTTCAGTCATGTGTCCTGACACCATGAGTGAAGCTGTGCACGTGGAATATAACCCAGGTCAGCCTCTGCTTAGCTGCTGCTGTTGGGGAAGCACAGCCACTTCAACGTACACAGCTTCCCCCTGGCTTTCCATTCCTTCAGACTGAGGAAATGCTGGTGTTTCTTTTTTTTTTCTTTTCCTTTCCTTTTTTCCCCCTTATTCTTTCTGGGTTTTTTTTCCTTTTTATTTTCCCTTTTTTCTTTTTCTTTTCCCTTTTTTTCCTTTTTCTTTCTCTTTTCCTTTTTTTTTCTTTTTCTTTTCTTTTCCTTTTCCTGTTTTTTTCCGCCCTCTGCCTAATGACCCAACCTGGCAATTCCATAGCTGATCGTTTGTTTAAAGACGTAATGGAGATGATCAGGCTGTCTCAGGAAGGAGGAGGCGGGAGGCAGCACACAGAGCAACGCCAGCTGCTTGGCAGGGGGCTCTGGGCGGCTGTGGCACCCGGCGCAGCACTCGCACTCGGCAGGGAAGGACTTGGGAGGGCTCTGTTTAGCCAGGTCGGCTGCCTGGAGCTGGAAAAGGCAGGCTTGTAGTGCCTCAGCCTTTCGAATGGTCTCTGAGAAAGCTGGGAGGCAGTTTCTCGGGTCCTGGCGGCAATGGTTTCTAATAATGAGAAGTTTGGTTTGACAGCAGGAAGGATGGCTGCCAGCCGCACTGAGAGCTCAATAGCCGGGCAGGGCGGGCAGCCAAGCCCTGCTTAAGGGGAAGGTTGTGAAAAGTTTGGTGGACCCAAAGGGGCAAAAGTGACACTCTCGGAGGAGAGCACAGGGCTTCCCTGGCCAGGCCAAACAGCCTTGCAGCTAAAGGAAGGTCGCTCCCTCACGCTGCCAGCTGGCCTGGAGCATCCCCGGTCAGTGCGGCCCTCGGAGCAGAGCCGGCTGTTTCCCAGGCACTAGCACTCCTCTTCATCCACTGCTGCTGCTCTGCAGAAAGGGACTTTTTTGCCCAGGACTGTGATGGCAATATGAGGAGAATTGCATGCATTTTGCCGAACTTTTATACACATTTTCATATCTGATATAATGCAAATTGCTTCTTTCTAATCGTAAGTCCCTGTCTATAAATGTACTTTCTGTCCATGCGTCTCAAATCGTTTTATAAGCTATGGCAGCATAGCACTGTGGTGATTGTTATTTGACAAGTATATAAGTCAAATAGAGAAAGGAGAATTGATTTACCCACTGGTAAAACCAGTGCTATAAGTCCCCCAGTCCCCAAGCATCTCCCACTTCCAGGCCTAGGACTGGCATTTCTTATTTTCTCTAAAACAAAGTTTGAAGGAAACTCAAGAACATCTCAAATAGAATTCGTAGCAATTTTATACATAAGGTAGCGTTACACCAGCAGGGACATAAATTTAAAAGTATAATGTACCAGAGAAAAATAACTGCTGAGAACACCATGATAGCTGGATTTCATGCTGTTTGCTATAATCTTCTCATATAATGTGGCATACATATTTCAGAATGCAAACACTCCAACTTGCTTAAGTTTTGAATTGGAAATAAAATCCACATGACAAAGACTAGGAAACAAATGTTTGAGAGGAGCGGATTCATCTGTATCTGAATGTCTGTCCTGAGGAAAGGCAGGAGAAGGAGGTAAATATAATGCAGAAATAAAGGAGACATGGAAAGCAAAATAGGGAGGACACAAAATTTACCTTTCCCAAAAGCCTTTATTTCATCAAATAGAAAAAATCTGGAGCAAAATTTCCAATACTACTGTATTTATCTTGGAATTGTCCTGTAAAAATGTATTTCTAACACAACCGAAGAAAAGCTGTAGACAAAAATATCAGGCATGTGCCATGGAGTCTCCCCTGGGAGCCTCTGGCAGTGAAACAACACAACAGTCATAGTGGTTCAACAGCTCAGCAAAAGCTCCCGGTGTGATGTGACGAAATTGAATTTGTACCTGAGGGACAAACACACGTGATCAGGGAGGTGATTTTGATCCTGTACGTAGCCTTGATGAGTCCAGCTCTGGAACCAGGGAAACTGTTCTGCTGGCAATGTTTTGTAAAGATTTAAAAAAATTTGGAGAAGGTAAGAGTAATGAAATTATTCAAAATGCCTTTAAGAACCTCTTCCTTCATCTCTTTATCAAAATGTAAATTGAGAGGGCATTCGAATATAGTGATTAAATAAATTAACAGGGAGAAAACACCAAGAGAGAAACACATTACAAGAACTTGTGACAAGAACCTCAAACCAGGTGAATTCAAATCAGAAATTAGAAAAGCTGTGCAAGTAGTGCATTGCCCAGTCCTCAATATGCTTGGCAAGCATCCTGCTGGAAGATATGTATGTTTATGCTTGTTGGAGGAGAAACAGGTTGGTGTGGAATGGGCAAAGATGCACGGCAGACCCAATTAAAAGCTACGCTTGGTCTGTCCAGCACAAGCCAGCAACGAGGCAGCTCTTCTAGATGAGGTGCATAGCCTCCTTCTGTAGCCAATAGAGACAGTAAATCAAGAGAATTAATCACACCATTTATCTCCCATGTCAGTTCCAGGAGGATGTGAGTTGCCTTATGCAGGTGTCTTTGTTGTTTGGACTGGGAGATGAGACAGCTTCTTCTAGAGACTTAACCTTCAGACAAAGTTCTGCAAGGTGAGACCCAGCTCTGCCTGATGGTCCCTTTCCATCTGATGTGACCAGGCAGGAGTGGCTGCCACCACCTGCTGTCCTTCCTCTGGCTTCACTCAGCAGCTCCCAGCCACCCACTGCTTTAACCCAAGAGCTAGGCTGTCTGTTGTGTGTGGGAAGAGCGGTCAGTCCTGCCTATATTTATATAAACATTGCTCGGTAAGAACAGATTTCTTTCTCCAAACCCTGCCTTTTTCCTGTAATTCAGCCATTCTCAGCTCCTCGTCTCCCCCAGCTGTCACTTACACTTCTGCTTGGTGGGACCTCTTGCTGCTTTTCCCTTACAGTGGCCCAAGCCCTCCACAACTGACTCTTCTTTCTCATGTCCTCTTACACATTCAGTATCGACCCTAATATAGGCAGTGCCTCTTAGCTGCTTTACAGACTGGGGGCATTCATGTTGGTGCAGGCTGCCGTCACAGGGCTCTGTGCCCCCGGTGTCGGCAGGGGCAGCCCCACGGGGTCCCGGCAGAAGATGCCGAGGGCCCATTGAGTCTGGCATACTCCACCATGTCATATTTCCAGCAATAATCTCAAGCAGAAAGAAAAGGCATGGAAAATGGGGCTTAAGGAGCTTCTTCTGGGCAGTGCCACAAGACAGTGCTCCGTCTCCCTCTAGTGATGCCTGGGAGTGGGGAGGCGGCTGGCAGAGCTCGGGCTGGACCATGGCTGGTGTTTGAGTGTGGCTCATGCCTTACAGTCGAGCCCTGGGAGGGCTGCTCAACCCTCTGGGGACCTCTCCCCTCTCCACAGCTTCCCTCAGCAGCTTCTTACCCCTGTGTCCTCCCCTGTGTCCTCCCCTCAGCCATCGATGCCACAGGAAGGACAAGCAGGCCCAATTAATTGTACAGGTCAGACGGAAATAAAGCAGTTTCATCCTCAGACCACGCCACAGATGTACCACACAAGAGGATATGTAGTGACGCATGAGCCCAGTCCCTGCGTCCATGCCTGGATAGCCTTTTCCCTCCCCCAGCACGTGGTGGGAAGCCCAAGTCCATACCTGACCAGTGGTTCCCATCTCTGTCTGCAGGACAGAGGTTCAGGCTAAATACATTATTCATTATTGTGGGAAGCCATCCTATGGAAAAGCTGCAGTCTGTCAGGCAGCCCAGTCTAGCAGAGGCCATGTCAGAGCTCACGCCATCCTGCTGCTGCCAGGCAAGAGTGGTCCTCTGTCTCTGGAGGCAACCATCTATACGGGCAGTTTGCAAAATGAGAAAGCAGCAGCTTGCAAAATGGTCTATACCCAGGGGAGTGTAACCAGTCTCCTTGGTGTAGGCATTGGTCCTGCTTCGTGCACTGCTCAGAAAATGCCCTGGATTACCTTCTCTGCGCAAGAGACCTCCCAGTCTGCCCTCTCTAGATAGCATCATGTGGCAGGGGATAAATACAGTGTCTTCAGTCACGCAGTGAGAGGACACCTTGGTCACGCATCCTGGCACAAGAAGCAAGCGTGTGTCCTCCTTGGTCCTCTGAACAGGCCCTGCAGTGCCCTGGGACTCAGCCGGCTACCAGCAGCAGAGCTGGGCAATGGGATGGCAGCAACAGCTCCAGCTGCAAACGCTGGTGGGACAGGGCCCAGCAGGAACACACACAGCACAGAGGAGATGGGGCAGGCTCTACCATCCAGCAAAGGCAGGAGAGGACACAGGGCACAGCCGTTTCCAGCAAGCTGCTCCAGGAAGCACCGACCTCGCTTGAGCTTGCATGAAGAGCAGAGCCCACTAGATGGCAATCACAGGTCTAGGATGGCCAAGATCCCTGCAAAACTCCTCTGGTTTAGCTCTCTGGAAAAGTGAGTAAAACATACTCTATCTAGTCCCTGTATCGAGAGCACGCTGGTATTTAGCGCTCCTAATATTTGCTCTGAGTTGCTTCACATCCAATAAAGGTGAAGTTGCGTCACTGTATGAGGTAGGCTACTGTAATTGGAAGTGCTGTGCTTTTTCTTTTTTGAATGGTCTGCATCACGGAGGCTTCACCAGGGTGCAGTTGTATGCATCGGCTTGAGCTAATCAAACAGGTCACCATGGCTGAAAGGAAGGAGAAGGCTCCTTCTCTGCCACATCCCACCTGCTCCAAACACTGTGACCACCGTCGCTCTGCCAGACCTGACTTGCCCTGAGCCTGTGCCACCCCGATAGCTCTCTGCCAGGCTGGGGGCCAGGGTGGCCCCACGAAAGGCCCAGTGAGCACCAGAACAAACGCCAGGGAGAGGGCAAGACACAACTGGGGGCATAGGTGCAAGTGAGGGGGGCAGGACCGCTCTTAATCTTCTTGGTGGGAAATGTTAGCTGTTACCTGTAGCTTCACCTTTAGAGACCTTTTCCTTAGGAATCTGCTTTTCTTTGAGGAATACTTGTGGGTTTCAGTTGGTTATATTCATAGAATCATTAAAAATAATCATTTTGGGAGGAACACCCAAGTGGAGGTCACCCAGTTCAACACCCTGCTCCTAGCAGGTGACATCAGGTTGCTCAGGCACTTTTGCAGCCGAGTGTTGAAGATCTCCATACACCTCTGGCCCCTGCTTCAAGATTTGTTCACCCACACAATGAAAAAGTTTTTCCTTTTATCTAATGCTCCAGCTTGTGTCTCTTGCCTCTTGTCCTACCACCATACACCTTCAAGGTGAGTTGCCTGACTCAGTCATACCCTCCCATTAGATAAGTCTAGACAGCAACAACATTCCCTTTGCCTTCTAAAGACCCCACTCCCAGAGGATTATTACACCTACAGAGCTTTGCTATCAAAAATGACCGCATATTGTTTAAAATTGTATTTTTTCTAATAAAAGACACTTTGCAAAGCATTGGGCAGTTACATACATAAACCCAATTGATACACGGGTCCTGAAGCAAAGCTTTTTATATTGCTTCATAAAAATCAGTGCCTGTGGTTCCCGCCATGTGGTTCACTACGCCTGTTCAAGGAAGTGCGGTTTGCAACACTGGCAGTTGACACCCACATTTGCTTTATGTGTCTGATTGCCAAAGACACACGAAAGCTTTAATGACTTCGGCTGGGGTGAGGGCTCTGACTCACTAACGGGCTTACAAGAAGTATGGGAGAGGAGAGCTGACCTGACCACCTGCCCCCTTTCGCTGTCCCACTCTCTTTTGGAGGTTCCTACCCCAGCTGCAGGCATAGCTAAATGTCTCCTTACACACTCCTGAACTGCCATAAACTATAACCTGGCATGTTAAGGTAAACCAGCAGCAATTTTGGTTCTCCTTCATGCACCAGGGCTGTAATTTGTAATTTCTGAACTGCTTCTCCCAGTGATTATCTGGAACCTGATGGACATGGAAAGCTTCATTTCCAAACTCAGGGAGCTCTGATAATCAGACAACTGAATCGTACAGGCGATACTGTGCTCATGGATTATTTGAGCTACAAGGAAAAGGAGAGGTTATCTCTGCACTCACAGGCAATGAATCAACAAAAAGACACCATTAAAGAACTAAAGCTGAGGGAGGAGAGCAATGAAAGTTCAAAGTCACATGAACTCACTGGCCATGTTCAAGCTAAGCCACCTGGGAGGTGACTTAGAATTAACCTTGACAGCATAATATTCCTTCAAAAAACAGAGTGCAAGAAGAATAGTATCATCCTAAAAGCCACTGTTGTTGCCAAGTATCACATTCAGTGACTCAAATATTTAAGTCTCTACATACAAGTAGAGCAGATCCACAGAAATATCAGTCTAACTTGTAAATCCTTTATTTCTGATTAATACAAAGCTTCCATTGAAATGTAAAGGTTTGACTGACCGTAACGTGTACTTAAATATTTCCACAGCCAGTTTGCAAAATAAATATTCTCCAAACCAGGAAAGGGACACAAACGCCTCCCTTGACTCTGATGATTTTCTACAATTCATACAATGACATCATGATTCCACTCAGTGACCCCTTTGCTCACTATCACATGCTGGATGAATGCTATGCCATCTCACCGCCCCTCCCCGATCCCTTTGATCCAGGCAGACACACCAGCTGCAGCAGCTGCTGACATACGTCTGGAGGAAGAAAATTCTGTTCTGTGGAAGATTTAAAGATTTTCCTGGTTGATTCATTTGAAGCTGGAACAAGCCTTCTGAATTTATTTTATGAAGAGAAACCTCTTCTCAAGCCTATGAAGATTTCGTTTTGACAAAATGGGAGTGTTTGTATTTTGTATTGTATTATATAACACACAGTTTAAAAATGTTTGAATAGTCAAAAACATCAAAGCGAAAGCAGTTTAGTATACAAACTAGAAACATATATTGAAACAGGACTTTTTCTTCTGTCTTGTGAGTTGAAACCTCAGCAAATTCAATTTCACTTCTCAGAACGTCTCATATTCCTCAGATGGGCATATCCTAGCAGCCTTTTCCACTGCTGCTTGTTTCACCATTTCCACTGCTGGTACCTACACCAGTTTCAGAGCTGCTTTGCATCAATACTGGAGTTACAACAGTCCTACTACAGCATTTTTTTTATGTGGGGCCACATTTTTGGGGGGTTGTTTTGAGCACAGCTGTGCAAATCTGCTTGAAAAGGCAACCTAGCACAGGTCTGCTTGGGACACCGGCCAGCTCTGCCTGGCATGCAGTGAAACACAAATGGAGGTTTTTTGCAGCTCTAATAATCACAGCCAGACCCAGCACTGCTTAATTTAACAGCAAGGCTTAGAGGCCAAGATTTTCTGTTAGCAGAATCACGTGGGAATTGTAAAAGGCTCAGAATGTCTGAAAATCAGGCAGCTTATTCAGATGGCTGAACAGCGGGCTTGGGGACACAACTTCAGGCAGACAGTTTCAAAAGTCTTGGCTGTACCAGCTGTAGGAGGGAAGGTGATAAGCGTTGTTCCTTTATATTGTGTAGAAATGCAGGTATTCAAATAACTGAGTCATACTGCTAGGTTAAGAAATCTTGCCTCTAATCTAGTGCATACTGTATTGTCCCACTTTCATTTGGGTATTCATAACTTTATTATGCAAAAGTCAGTCTTTACTAGTGAATGGAAAAGAGACCAGGTTTATTCTCATAATTGTCTTTTCTTTAGAAATGGGGAAAACATTTTCACTGCTATATTTTTGCATAGCAGAAACTAGAAAGGATATCATGGAAGTGTGCTGGCATGGGAGAACTGGTGCTAAGGCAGGCCGGGACAGAGTCTCAGGGAAGCAGATGCTGACAAAAGCAGCGAGTGCCCTCCTTTGGCCACCTCAAAGGTAAGTCCCAGAAAAGTTTGTCACCTGTCCAGGTCTTCCACCATCTTTCCTCAGGACCCATTTGAACTGTGCTGGCAGCCCACTTCCAGCTGCCCCCTTTCCTCAGTCCCCCAGATGTGCAACCATGTGGCCACAGACACAAGTCCCTTCTCTGATCGCCTGTCAGGTCGTTGATTTGACACTCGGTCCTGTGGCCCAGGCTGGATGTGATGGACACACGTCCAGCTGTCCAAGGGAACACGCAACAGTCTCATCATAGATGAGCTACTCCTTCTCTGGAGCACATCTGATGAGATACTGCAGGAGAGGACATGGCGCACGTCCCTCAAACACAGTGGCTGTGTGGCCCGTTGTAGCTTAGAGGCTGGCTGCTGTGTCTTCTGAA
Source organism: Ciconia boyciana (assembly GCF_034638445.1). NCBI lineage: Eukaryota > Metazoa > Chordata > Aves > Ciconiiformes > Ciconiidae > Ciconia > Ciconia boyciana. Next base: position 24,820,668 of record NC_132937.1, read on the forward strand.
TGCCACACTCTCGTTTGATCCCCATTTTCTTCAGGGAGGAAACGGTGGTGTCCTGGGAGCAACAAGCACAGAAAAGCTCGTGTTCAGTTACTGTCCCTCAAAAAGAGGGTGGCCACATCCCTGGCCTAGCAAAAACTGTCCCTTGTTCATGCTACCCACTGACCCTGCTGTTGTCCTTGAGAGTGTGAGATGTGAGCTCATGATTAAACAGCAGGGAAAGGCTGTGCGAGCCCCTGCCCTGGCCCTTGCAGTTGGCACAGGCAGATGCGTCCTGGATACACAGTCCCCCTGCACGACGTCCTCTCCTGTCCTAAGGCGAGCAACAAATTGATGGGGGGCTGCTTGCAGTGGCCATCCGTACCCTTTGCCATGGTGTGAACAGATGCCCTCGGGTCAAAGAGCTGCTTTTAGTACAGATTTCTTCTCCTTCCCTGCCAGGCACATTTTCCCTTGAAAGGTACCTAGGTCTCCACCTCAGCAATACTCACCCGCCACTTCGCCAGATGTCAAATGCCTGTTCAGGCACTAAAGCAACAATGTCCTTGCAGAGTTTTCAGCTACCTGTTAGCAAGTAGATTGAAATTACTGGTTACATGCCTATTACTGCTACGCAAAGGCTAAGGAGTTTTAACTCTTCACTTATGGCTAACAAAGACTGGCAGCAAGCTTGCCTCTTGCCCTTCTGCACTCTCTGCCATATGAAATCACTGCAGCCCTTTGAGCTTGATGAGCAGTATTGCCAATTAATTACAGCACAGCTGTGAGCCCAGCAGGCACCTGCAGGGAGAACACAGCTGCCGAGGGGAAGGAGGAGCGAGGTGGTGCCCCTGCGCTCGAGGCACTGGGTCCAGATCAGTAGAAAGACCTGGCAGAGGACACAGACAGGGTTTTGCTCTCTCGTGGACACCAAATCATTCCCACATCCAAGTGTAGGTCCAATGGCCCCCATCCCCTGTGAAGCGACGGTGCCTCCAAGAATGGGTGCCTGGAGATGTCTTCAAGCAGCACATTTAAGACAGTTTCTTTGATAAGGGAAAAGTGCCATTCCAGCGGGGCATCCCACCTGACCTGCTGCAAATGGATATTTCTCAAGTCCACAGCAATACCCAGAGCTGCTCAAGGGGGTCTTGCTGTGGACTTGAGACTTTTTTCAGCAGAACAGTATAATTTAATTTTCTCTGGAGGAAAAAGTTAGCTTTTCACTGGCAGAGGAGTTGAACCTTGAAATATTTGCCTTAAAACCCAGAAGGTGGAATTCAGGTGTTTCCTAAATAGAAGCTTATCAAACTGTAAATACCACCGTCATCCATCATGATCAAGACAGACAGTTATATTGCAGGAATCATATCACAGGAGATATAGTTCAGCTGAGAAGCCTGAGTACAGAAAAGTACAGAGGTATAAAGAAACCCGATTGCACCTTTTCCCAGAAAAGTCAAATGCAATGTCCAAACTAAATAATTTCAGTGTATGAATTAAAAATAAATTTAAATTTTTTTTTCTTTTCCAGAAAATGCATGCAGTGAAACCCCATATTCTTCAATGGTAAAACAGTTTAAATAAAACAATTCAACTAGTTTTATCAAATTGTTTTGTTTCAAATAATACTAAGGAGTAAAAACTGGTTAAGACGGCATGAGAAGCCATGCCACCCCCAGCAGACACATTCCCAACAAGGAACAAAACAGTCTGCAGACTCTGGGCGGTTCAGCTTTCCTAGCACAACCTAATCCATAATCTTGCACACCAACCTTGCCAATAGCCCTGCTCAGTGGTAAACACGACACAAACACTGGCTTCTCAGAGGGAAGGAGTCACCTCTGACTGCACAGGACCAGCCACCGTGGACCCGTTCCTCTGCACATCTGGGGCTTCAGGCAGTGAACTCTGAACTCATCCATAGGGATGTGGTATTTGTCCCAGCTAAAACCATTTCAGTCCAAACAGGAGCACCTAAATTTCATCATGATTCCTGCTATTCAAACTGGTCTGCTACATAAGGTTTTCAAAGCTGTGGAAAGGGAAGGCCCCCTTGGTAATGTGCTCTTAGGACTACACGATGTATTCACTCACTCCTTTGGAGACGGATTATGTTCTCTGGGAGCTCTGGCAGGTTACAATCCTGCCATGTGCCAGCAGTGCCATACTGATGCAAAAATGTAAACACCACATTGACATGTAATAAATAAGACACAGAAAGTAATAATCCACCTCAAATCACCACTA